>NW_026292741.1:15000-315000 GCF_023091745.1 Budorcas taxicolor
AGGCAAGGATACTGGAGTGGCTTGCCATGCTCTCCCTCAGGAGATCTTCCCGCCCCAGGGATCGAATCCATATCTCCTATGTCTCCTGCATGGGTATGTTCCGCATGTTCTTTACCACTAGAACCACCGGGGAAGCCCCACGGGGCACATACAGAAGCATTCCTCCAACAGAACTGAAGAATGACTTTAAAATCTCAAACAAAACATGAGTATATGTGTTCACAAACTGCATGGAGCAAGGGTTTCTTCGATCTCAAAACTGGCGTCGATGAAGGACTGTGCGAAGAATGCTTCAAAGTCTATTTGGCAAACACAGCCTAAGTTGGCTATATTTAGTCCTCAGACGAATGAGAATGTCATCAGTACTGGTCATTTCAAATAAGTAGCATGTGAACCTGTTTACACTTATTGGGATGCGTGGTATACCACATTCACACATTTCAGTAGCATTGGTGCCAAAATGATACATTTCTCAGGGGAAGCTTCTACATGGACTCTTGGGATCAGAGCTCTAACTCATACACACATACTTTTCCTTTTCAAATGACCCTGCATGATAAGCAAACAAAACACTGGATGAACACCTAGACGGTGAGCTCTGTACTAAATGATTTTAAAGCTAGTAGATGGAATGAGCTCATGAGGAAGACTACAAACGACTCATCTTCAACTTGGTCAAACTGCTCATAGTCATACAAGTCAATGAAAAGTTGAGCCTGCTGTCATTAAATCGGTTTAAAAGAAATAGAATAATAAAACAAATTAGTAAATCTTAGTTTCTTAATAAACATTGTATGATTTCTGCACAGCTTTGTTACTGGCATGAATAGAATATCTACAATAATAACTTGTCACAGTGAAATGGATTCACATTCAATATTGATTCACATCTATAAGTGATCTCATAGCTGTTCGATACTATTGCTGGAATGAATGCAACTTATGTGACTTCACAAACGACAAACACGACTAACATAATAGGTATTAAAAAACCTTGAGTGACATGAGCGTTAAGACGTAGTAGAGTTGCTCTCAAGAATAACGATACTATTATTCACTCCAGCCATAGTACTGGAATCTGTACATTGACACCCCTGCAAAAGAAACGGAAAGGATAGAATCATAATAAAGGAACTTCATAACTATATTCCTACTGCAAACTTTCAACACTATGTTTTCTTTTAAACTGACTTTCATATTTGATCTACTGTAACCTCTTCTGTGTTCATTTTATGCTAAACTTATTGCTAACAGTAAAATTACCATACGAGCTCTAATTAATTTTTTTTTACTTGCAAAGGCCGATATCTACATCAAACGGGAGAAACGGAATGGAAACTGTAAACAATTTCATGGAATAACATTTCCATGCTCCTACTCAGTCAAACGCACATTCAAAAGGATGTGATTTTTCTGACAGTTTATTTCAGAAACTTGGAATTGGATGACTGCAAACAATGAAACGAATAATACATTGATGCATAATATTAATAATATACAGTGGGTCATTCTGTTTTCTATTCTGCCACAGCTAACTGACAGGAAGCCAGTTGTCGTAACTACTACTAACATAAGACCCTCACCGATAAGTGAAGATATATAGAAAAATCCATAATAGATCTAAAAACCATCAAAGATAAAACGGTAATAAAAAAAATAAAGTGACAGTTTAGCTGGTATAACAAACAGGATGATTATGAAAGCAAAGCCAACAATCATGCATAGGCCATGGAAGCCCGTGGCTGTCACGACTGTTGACTTGGATCCTTCATCTCAGGTTGTTAAAAGTGCTTGGTAAAATCCAGAGGTTTGCAGTACTGGTAACCTCCTGAACAGACTGAAATAAAAAGGGTTTCCAGAACATCCTGACCATTTCCATCTACTAGGCTGTGCTGAGCTCAAGCAATACATACTCCAGAGGACAGAAGACAGACAGGTTGGGAACACGTCTACTGCACTTAGGGAGAAAGGGAATGTTGCTACTCACCCTAGTCCAAGTGTAGAAGCAACACCTCGGTGATTCGGCCTTTAAAGACTCGATACATATGACAACGACTGGTATGAATAAACCTTCAGAAGTGCCGTCTCAGACCTCCTCCCATCATAAGCACAAGCATAATGAAAACACTGAGTTTTCATGGTCTCACACAAAATTAGACTCACTTATGACTTGGCTTTGACAAGAGTTGAACTACTCATTGTTAAAGAGAAATGCTCCTTTCTTCTCTGAAGATTTGTGAATCATTCATAGGGTGTGGTGAATAAAACACTTCAGGATCTAATACATAAAAATGAAATAGGCTAAGCACAGAGACGGTTTTCTCCCTTTCTCAAAGGATGGAACATTTCATATTTCCACTGATTTTGTCTTGACTTCATGTGCAATTATATATTGATTTCTTTCAGTTGAAATACAATAGGACTAAAAATATTGATATAATGCTAATAACTCATGTTGGTATGTGTGGTTGTCACATAGGATTCACAGGAGATTTAAATTCGCAGTTGTCAACGTAAAGGATGAATGCTATTTAGCTTCTTCGTGAATCTAGACCATGAATGAAGAGTTTTCCTCCACATATTTCACTGAGGGAAATACAAGGATGATAGGCATAATGCTATGCTTCGACTCATGGACATCTAAGCATTGCTCACAATACAGATCTGGTTTTCGAAATCAGGGTTCTTTCAGAGTCCTTGAACAGCATTTGTTTTTCTGTATACAGAAGAAAAAAACTCATGAGTATCAAACTGGTTCACATAAAACATGTGTATGAATTGTTATCTTCCTGAACCAGGGATCAAACCCACATCACTTCTACCTCCTGCACTGGTAGGCAGATTATTTAACGACTGTGCCACCTGGGGATAGACATACATTTCAAGCACCACTGCCATCAGCTTCTACTGTTCATGACCAAAGTAGGAGAAACAACATTGGAAGAAGTACTCATAAGGGTACTCATAGGAAGTACTCATAAATCAAGGAACTGTTATACTGGGTACTCTCGTTATTACTGGAACAAGTCATTTCTTCCGATGATGATGGGTATAACTGAAAAATTATTACAAATGCATGGGATGCGATGTCTACATGATAAATGTGTTCCTCTTGTACTATTGCTTCAGGGATGCCTACTTCACCATGAAGCACTGCACTTCAAGGGATGCCTGCTATTCCAGCTCAAGCAACAGATAGTGAAGTGCAGATCATTGTCCTTTGTTGAAAATAATCAGCAGTTTGTCAACATAGGGAACATGCCGGAGGAACCCTTGGGATGGAATTCTAAAAACAGGTTGGGCCCTCTTTTTGCCAAGCCCTGTGATAAAATACAAATCACAAAAAGAAAAATAGCATCAGTTTGGTCAGGACTTCCTCATCTTTTCTTTCTCAGTAGCAGGAAGCAGACATTGAGGCCAGAGGACTGCAGGATTTCATTGTGAACTAACGTTGGGTGGGGTGGAAGCTCATCACTCTAGTCACAATGTGGCTCAACAAAATGGAATTTCATTCACTTCATGGACATAGAGTTCTATAATCCTTCATTAAGGAATTCAACGTTATACTTCCTTACACCTTCACTGCCGCGGTCCAGCCCCGGTGGATCCAGGGTGATTCGAAGGTGGGGACGGAGTCGGCATCTTTGGAAAAATACATATTTAATCACAGATATAGAGAGATTAGAAATGGATAGTGTAGTAGGAAGATTAGTGGAGAAAAGAAGGCTGAATAACTTGGATTACGTGGAATAGCATCTATGCTCCATATGGGAATTCAGCCAGAAAAACGGGAGCAAGAAAGAAGCGACATGGGGGAAATCTGTCTTTCCGGAAACTGATCCGATTTCTTTATGTTTGGTTTTGCTTATATACCTTTTGTTACACATAGGGATGAATACAGACTCATGTGGGGGTCAGCAGTCCTGACCTTTATCAACATCAGGAGCTTCACATAAATGTAGAAAAAAAAGGTCTTAGGGATATTACATCATCTTCTGGCAATGAGTGAGACCTGCTGACATTTTATGATCCTTTCTCTCTGATAACCGAAAAAACTTATTTCTTACAAAGGTGTTTTTTCTTAAACCAGGCACCACCCTCCAAATAAAGTTGCATTCCTATAGGGTGAGGGTGTAGTGAGTTACAATCAAGAAAAGAAATTTATTTAACCCAAGGTTTACATGATTAGACTTAAAGGTTAATACTTATTTCTCCTATATGCTTAAAGCTTAATACTTATTTCTTCTATATGTTAGTTATATTCATTATAAGGGTAGGGAACATGGAGATTTAGCAGCAAACATCAGCCCAACAAATGAAAATCCTTTCACCAATGCTCCCCTTAAGATCTATTTAGTCTTAAGATATGATAAAGTTACATTCTTACATAGCAAGGATACAGTGATTTATAACAAAGTACAGTGATCTATTACAAAAGAGAAAATCCATTAGCTCAAAAAGTCTAGTATTGCTAACATCAAAAACTGCTGTATTTCCTTTTCTATATTCCAAATACATTGATTAATATATTCCCAAGTGCCTAAGGATATGGAGGCCTGGCGGCAATCATTGACTCAACAAGAAGAAAAAGCCCTATGCTAATTAAGACTCTCCAAAACTCTCTGCTCTTTATGGTTAAGAGGTAGTAAACAATCATGTGGCAGGAGTATGGATAATCCTGTCACACAAGCTAGTCTGTCAGCAGAGAGGTTTGACCTGAGACATCCTTGTCCCACCCAGAGCAGGGAATTAGCAGCAATTATTGACACGACAAATGAAAAATCCTTCACCAAATAATTCCTAACCAACCCATTATACTAATAATTTCTAACTCCCCCAAATAATTTGCCTTTAATAACTCTAAAACATCTCGTGCCTCTCAGATTGGGACGCTGTAAACAATCACATGTGGCCGCACTAACCTATACAGGTGGGCTAGATAACCTTCAGAGCAGTCCATAAGCTGCAACGCTCTTGTCACGCCCAAGAATTTTTATTGCCTTGGAGTTGCACGTTTGCTCCTTCTCCGAGAGAAACGGTTATGGCGGACAGCCCCCCGTAAAGTCAGAGGTGTAGGTGAGAGCATAAAACAGAGTCCGGTTTTGGGGTAGATGCTCGGGAACAGGGGGTTTCCTGAGGCTTGATCACGCCTTTGCGTATGCCAAGCCTCCTTCCTCATGACCTTTGCCATGGGCGGAGTTCCTCACACTGGCCCCCTGCACTTCACAGTCTCTTGGTTTACAAGAATCTCAATTGCTAGTCCAACACTTACACAATGAGTGTTACAGGTAGTATGAGTGTATAAATGATGATGAGTAATGATAGGAAGTTTATTTATGCTCTGTTTGAATTCTTGATTTTTTACATAATTTTCTATAATATCCTTACAGAAGTGAATATTTTACTGGCATGTATAAATACACGTTGAGTAGTGCTATGATAACTCATAGTGTTGGCACAATAAATATCATGCTTACTATGTGCTTTTCCTATATTCCTTTTGAGATTCTCTTCCATTATACATTATCATAAGATATTTAATAGTTTCCTAAACTGTACAGTAGGTCCTTGTGGCTTCTTTTACATATAGCAATGTATTTGTTAGTAATTCAAACAAAAACTGGTACACAAATATTCACAGTGACATTCACAATAGCTCAAAGGTAGAACTCATTCAAGTGTCCGTTGGTGGGAGACTGAATATGCAACACAAGGTATATTCGGAAGCTTGAACGGTATTCCACCGTACAAAAAAGTACATGAAATGGCGCTGCCACTCTGCAAGACATTACAGAAATGACTCCAAAACGAACACATGGAATAAATACATAGTTCGATTCCAGTTCATGCTATGTACCCAAAAGGATTGGGAAAGGGGGCTGAGAAAATGGATACTTCTTCGGTCCTACTCACAACAGCATGATTCACACTGGCAAACAAACAGAAGTAATCTAAGTGTCCATGGCAGCCAATTCCATAAACAAACTGTGGTATACACACAATGGAATCTCATTCGGCCCTTCAGAGTCACTAATTCTGACAATGCGACAATGTGGACAAACCTTATGGTCATTAGATTAAGTGAAATAAACCAGACCAAAAAAAGACAAACGTTCTGTGATTCCACTCATATGAGATATCCAAACAAGTCAAATCTGTCAGAAATAGCAGAAAGTGATTCCGACCGATCGAAGAGAGTTCATGTCTCATGGACCTCAGTTTCCCTTCGAAAAACTGACTTCCCGTGATATCTCCAAAACCAATTAGACAAATAATTGGAAGCTATATCCAGTCAAATCAATGTCGACATAATGTTACAGTGTACACCAAACTCACTCAAACTTCTCAACAGACAAAAGGCAAAACTGTATCTATGGTACCTCAGCTTAGCTTAAAACCGTATCTACAGTACCTCACTTCTGCTTATAAAATTTAACAACAACAACACACTAAAGTCTATCCAAAAAAGGATATAAAACATATATAACATCAACTTTAAACAATTAGAAATTTAAACTGTGAAAAACCTTATTCACAAAACTTGAACACAAGCCACAGCAAAATATATTTATAAAATACATATCTGATAAAGGATGGTACTCCAAATATACCAAAAAATCTAGAACAATCTCGTAAAAAAATGTATACACCTAAACACCTGGCCTACAGAAATATAAAGATAGTAAATAAGCCTATCAAAAAGACTCAAAATCACATATCATTAGGAAATGACAAACTAAAATAAGAGTGAGGTAGCACTGCACACCTGTTAGATCCAGTCAACTCAAAAAAAGGGGGTAGGGCACAGCTTCTCCGGTGGCTCAGTGGTGAAGAATCTGCCTGACAATGCAAGACACTCTAGTTCGATCCCTTACCCCAGAAGATCCCACAGGCCACAGAGAAACATAGCTGGATTTTTCCACAGCTAAACAAGGCTCACCTCTAAATCTGCACAGCAGCCATACCCTTTCTTTCCTTTGATTTAATTTTTTAATATTTGTTTCTTTCTTAATTTGGCTGCACCAGGTCAACCTTCATTGAGGCAAGCCAGATATTTAGCAACAGCATGCAAATTCTCCACTGTGGCATGGGAGATCTACTTCTTGGATCAGGGAATGAACCTGGGCCTCCTTCTTTGGGACTGTCCAGTCTCAGCCACTGGACCACCAGGAAGTGCCTGTTTTGTTTTTAGATGAAGGTGGAATCTAAGGTGATATCTTGCGCCATTTCAGTCACTGACTCACTTTCCTGAGTTTCTCCAAAGCACGGACAAGGTGCACATTATTAAACTGGTCTGCAAAACAAGAAAAGGTTGTCTGCTACAACATTTCCGCTTACAAATATCTAAACGGTAAATGGCGTATTATTTATTTTTAATTACTATGGGGGGAGAAAGAATGCAGGATTCATACATGTTACAACATGAAGAAATATTAAAACCATCTTCAGTGAAAAAAAAATCCATACGGGAAAGGCCACCCAGAACCACCATGTCTGCTTTCAATCCATCAAGTTTGTCCAAATAACTGAAAATCTCAGTAACACTCTAAATAAAGAAAAAAGGATGAAGATGGAAACAAAAGATATATTCATACACTTGAACAACTGCTAAAAGTGGAAGTGGGGCTATGGATTACATTATAATGTAGATACCATATGATTTCCTGATTTTGGAGATTATGTGCTGGTTCTGCAGAAGGTACCCATTTTTGATAAAACACAGAGTATTTTAGATGATGTGGCAAATGTTAGCACTTGTTCCCATTGCTAGGCATTTTCTGTACATTTTAAATGACTGGAAAGTATACTAGGTTTCAAAACAACCATGTCAATACCACAAAAGACATTTAGAGTAGACAGGCAGGAAACTTTCTTACACAGGCCAAGACTTACCCAGACGAAGTTCAAGGGAAGCTGCGATGCTCACTGCCCTTGAAGGAGTGCACGTGGAATGAAGAAGTACTGTGGGAAGTCTATGAGTAACCACCACGTCTTGGGTCCTCTGGATGACCTACTGCAGGAGAAACAGATTTGACAGATAAAATGTTCCACATAACTTCACAAAAAGTTGTTAGACTACATTCAGTAAAGCTGAATCATTTCGGATCAATTTACAATCCTATAAAATACTACCATTTACAGTCCAAAAATCACTTGCATTTCTATACACTAATAACAATCAGAAAAAAAAATTAAGACAATCCCACTTAAATAAAACATCTAGCAACAAACTTAATCAAGAACATAAAAGACCAGTAGTCAGAAAACTAGAAAGCACTGATAAAGAAACCAAAGAAAACACAAATACACAGGAAATTATTCCACGCGCATGCACTGGAACAATGAGGAATTAAACGGTCCATTCCAACCAAAGTCATCAACAAATACACTGACTGCAATCACAAAATGATATTCAATGGCATTTTTCACAGAAATAGAAATATTCCTAATATTAGACTGCTAATGTTGAACAGGACCTTAAACGGCCAAAAAGACTCTGAGAAAGAGGAACACAGCCGGAGGCATCTTCCTATCCCTCTTCAAACGACATCACGGAGCTGGAGTGACCCCCACAGTGAGGAACTGGCAGGAACACAGACACATGGCCTCCAGGAGAGAATAGACAGCCCAGAAACGAACCCACATGTACATGGTCAATTCCTGAACATCAAGCCAGGAACGAGCGAAGAGGAAAGGACAGTCTTCCCAAGAAACAGTGACAGGGAAACGGCCACCTACACGGAAGAACATCAGTGTTCATCCTCTACATCATCTAACGCAAATCTAACTAAAAACCCACCGTTTTGCACACGGAGCTCTTTCCCCCTGAGTCCTCTGAGATCGACCTCCAGTCAGCCTTCAGCTGGACACAGGAAACGTCTACTCGGTCCTCATTTTTCGCTTTGGCAGCACCTCCCTGCTGGTGGGCACTGAGGCATCCCTGCTCCTCTCAGCCTGGATGCAGCCCTGTTATCCAGAAGCCTGAGCCCTGATGGTCCTGACGAGACAAAGCTCCCGCCAGCTGCTCACGGAGCAGAGTCTAAAGGCAAAGCGCCCTGCGCCCGCGGCTCAGAGGGGGGTTTGGCGCCCCCTGCGGGCCACAAGAGCAGAGCGGGCAGCCCGGCGCTCACAGACCTCAGAGGGCTCAGCCAGAAGCAGCTCTGCTGCGAGCGCTCAGACTGGAAGCCCAAACTGAAATGGAGCAGAATAGCTCCGTGACCCTCCGCAAAACATGGCTAAGGAACAATCAGAGCCTGTATGGAATGCAGCCATAAAAAGGAACACATTTGAGTCTGTTCTAATAAAGGGGAGGGAGTCAGTCAAAGAGAGAAAAACATGGAATCTAGAAGGATGGTACTGATGAGGCTGTTCACAGAGCAGCAATGGAGATCCAGACATGGAGAACAGACTTACACACGAGGGTGGGGAACAAGAAGGAGAGGGTGAGAGGAATGGAGAGAGCAGCATGGATGCAGGTACACCAACATTTGTAAATAGACAACCAATGGGAATTTGCTGTATGATTCAGGGAACTCAAACTGGGGCTCTGTAGTAACCTAGAGAGGTGGGAATGGGTGTGAAGTGGGAGGGAGATTCAAGAGCAAGAGGACATAGGTACACCTAATGTGGATGTATGACAAATCAAACCAATATTGTAAAGCAATGATCAATCAACTAAAAAGTAATAACTGTTTAAAAAAATATGAACAGAAACACAAACTTTGCAACAAGGTAACTCCATTTTAAAAACTATGGAAATTTTAGAAAACTACAAAAGTTCTACATGACCTTTGGTCTGGTGATCAGGTCTAACACACACAAAAAAAGCCAGCTTACCAAATTATGAATATAAATTATTTAAAACATTGCCTTTTATCATTTCATACATTTACCCTGTGGAGGACCTTACTCGAGAGAACCAAAAACAAACTGTTAAATGAACCACGGACCACCCACCCTGGCCAGGCGACAGAGAAAAGAAAGCACTTGCAGCAGTCATCTTACAACAGGAGGTCCTGGGAAGGAACAAGGAACGAACAAGCTACCACCAACCAGAATTCTGGAGAGGTCAGGTGATGGGAGGCTCCAGTTCAGAGGTCCTACCAACCTCCCAGGATCCACTTCGCTGGAATCCATCTCGGCTGAGTGATGTGTGTGCCCCCAAGAAGGATCCCAGTTCAGAATGCCTGGCAAGAGACAAACCAGAAATGAACCCAATGACCATAAAACCTGAGACTGTGAGCCACGTGACAGAGTGGTTCTCTCCGTTTCCCTCACCCTCCTGCCCTCCACCCTGGCAGCCCTTCCCAATAAAGCCTCTCGCTTGGACAGCACTCCTCTCCTCAGACAACTCATTGCCCAGTGTCAGACAAGAACTCACTCTCAAGCCCTGGAAGGGATCCCCCTTCCTTCATCAAAAGCAATATCCAGGAGAAAATATCTTCAAAACGCTATCTTGTAGAGAAGGAAATGGCAATGGCAGCCGCTCCGGTACCATTGCCTGGAGATTCCCACGGACAGAGGAGCCTGGTAGGCTGCAACCCCGGGGTCACTAAGAGTTGGACACGACTTCACTGAGTGACTTCACTTCCACTTTTCACTTTCATGCACTGGAGAAGGACATGGCAACCCACTCCAGGGTTCTTGCCTGGAGAATCCCAGGGACAGAGGAGCCTGGGAGGCTGTTGTCTATGGGGTCACGCAGAGTCAGGCACGACTGAAGCGACTCAGCAGCAGCAGCAGAGAAGGAAATGGCACCACCTGCAGTACTCTGGTCTCAGAAATCCCAGGGACAGAGGAGCTTGGTGGGCTGCAGTCCCAAAGCAGGGCATTTTTGAGGGGAGGAAACAGTCCCAGGGAAGCTGAGCTGCTCACCAAAGGCCCCAGAGCTTTGGGTAGCACACCAGAGCTGTGGCTGAGGATTCCCAGCTGCCATGCCTCTTGATCCTGGCCTCTTTCACTAGATACATGTGTGGAAAACTAGAATCTAAAATATGCCCTGGTGGTTCCATAGTAAAGAATCCACCTGCCAGTGCTGGAGATGCATGTGCGATCCCTACGATGGGAAGATCCCACATCCTATGGAGTCTGTGTGCCACAACTGCCCAGCCTGTGCTCTAGATCCTGGAAGCCACGATGCCAAGTTCACATGCTGCAGCCACTGAAGCCCGTGAGCCTGTGCCCCTCAACAAGAGGAGACACTGCAGTGACAAGCCTGCAAACCACTAGTTATGGCCCATGCTCACCAAAACTAGAGAAAAGCCCACACACAAAGATGCAACACAGCCAACAATAAATAAAACTATTTTCCTAAAAAAATGCATATCTGACAAAGAAACTGTACTCGAATTGTCCAAGAACACTAGAGCAAACAAGCCCATTCATAATTGGAAGCAACTGAAATAGACACCTGGCCACTGAGGGTATACTGATAGTAAACTAGCATACAAAAACATCCTCAAGATACTGGTGCAATGCATGCAGAGCCCCCTTTGAAAGACAATCTGACAGTTTTTTCTCAGTAACCACGTGGGACAAGCACTGAATTCTGTGTATGACAAGCGGTGGAAGCCAGGTATCTTACCATTGGAGTGCAAAGTTACAGATAAACAAAAGGAAACGTTACAATGTCCATGTCCTGGCGGATCGGGTTGGAGACATCATCACAAATGACCTGTAACTGCATATGTTCAAAGGGGAGCTGGAATACATGTATATATATATCCATGCATTGTCAGCTGAGCATATGGAGCTCCTCCATGTATGTTTTAAATATCATTCTCCAATAAAAGGGAACAGGAAACATCTCCGATGGCCCGGTGGTAAAGAATCTGCCTACCGATGCAGGGAACACGGGTTCAATTCCTGTGTAGAAGATTCCACACACCCAGGGGCAATGAAGCCCTTGGACAACTCTTGAAGTTTGCACGCTCCAGAGCCCAAGTTCTGCAAACAGAGAAAGCACTGCAATGAGAAGCCATGGCACAGCAACTAGAGGGTAGCCTCTGCTCACTACAACTAGACAAGCTAGCAATAAAGACCCAGCATAGTCAAAAATAATGTAATGGTAAAAAAAGGGACAGTTCTTTGAAGAAATGACTGAGACTAGGGGTGAGACTGTAAATATATGAGCCAGGGTCATCTTAAATTATGAGAAATTAAAGACAACTATCAAGCTGTCCAAACTGATACAAATGAATGATGACACAGTGTGATCTGTATACACCAGCAAATAACAATCTGAAAAGGAATTTAAACAAACAATTCCCTTTCATTCATGTCAACATTAATAAAAGACTTTGCTATGGACGGAATGAGGATGACAAGACTGGCACACTGGAAATGATACATGATTGCTGAAAAATACCCTAAAGACATGGACAGATACTCCATAGCGATGAAAAGACTTCAGTTGGCAATACCGTGGAATGCATCTTCAATCTGAAATGAAGATTCAATATGAATTACAAAAGGCTGAAAGGTGGTTGCTAAACCACAAAAGATGCCAGCATTCTTGGCCTCCAGAGGAGAATTCAATCCAGGGCAAGTGACGAAGCTTGATGGCTCAGAGGTTTTCTGTTAAAAAGTTTTATTAAAGTATAAAAGAGATCGAGAGAGCTGCTGACATAGACATTAGAAGGGGGAAGAAAGAGGACCCCCTGCTAGTCTTTAGCCAGATGTTATACAGCCACTAGCAGTCTGCTAATGAAAGAAAGACAATGTCTCCGAGAATGGCACCAGGCCCCTCACCCACAGCATGCATTGAGATAACATTGGCAGCAGATGAGTCATCCCAGGCCATAAAACGATGGACATGAATCTTGAAGAAAGGCAGATTTCCAAGCAAATATATAGTTTCATTCACATAGATTAAGAGAACAAGGTATGAGTAAACAGACTGGTTTGTCAAGTCGTTTCTGAGCCTTTAGGGGGAACTGACAGGAAGACAGAGCCTTGGGTAAATAGTACATTAACATAACTTAAGACTAACATTTCCATACCTTAAGACAAACATTTCCATAAGAAAAAGGCATTGCTTAGTTCAAGGTTTGAGAAAAGTTACATTCCGGTGGAGCCAGGAGTTGTCATGGCAACACAGAATCTTCCCAGAAACCTCCTTTTAAATTTGTATCAAGATGGAGAAAAAAAAATGCAACACTCTTTTGTCTCCTCCTGCCTCTTCAGAGAGAGAAAAAAACGTCTGACACTTGCAGTCTATTTTCCCTGTCTGGAGACCCCTGGCCTTCCTGCCTGGTATCCTCTCCAGGCCTGTAGGAAGCAATACACTAAGCTGCTTGGGAAAACCGCGCGGGTCTGAGCTTTCTGCAAAGGGGTAAAGCGGTAAAACCCTTGGCCCCAAAGGCGAGGCTTTTCTGTGACCGCCATGTTAGTCGCCTCCGAGACTGCAAAGAGGGCAGAATACATGGTTCCCTGCTCCACCGAGTCCGCGTTCCCTTACCTGTGGTCCACAGCCCTCCACTCTGCTCGCTGGATGCCGATCGACGGGGACCCAGGAGCCCACGAAACGAGCATTCCCAGCTGCAATGGCGAGCCCTGAGAGCACAACCGGGAACCCCTGGCCCCGACGCGCCGCCGTGTTCATCCCGCCCCAGACCCGCCCAGGTTCGCCCCGCCCCCGACGCGCGCACGGTGCGCCCCGCCCCCACGCCCCCTCCAGGACAGCCCGCGGGACCGCGCCTGCCTCCAGGCGACACACAAGGACAAGCAAATCCACCCCACCGAGACAATCCACGCTTTTTCTCAGCTGATCTGTCTATGATTTAGGGATAAAACGATGACTACAGAAAGCAAAGATGACCTAGGACAGCCATGATATTCTATAGACCCAGACCCTGGCGGGGAGAGGCTTCAAGAGGGCCCGGGAGCTCTGTTTCAACTACCAAGCACCTGTAGCGTAGCGGTTAGGTGGACTGGTGAGCAGGCAAACTATGGTCTGTAAGTCAGGAGTTCAAATCTCCATAAAAACCCTCTTGCTCTTAGGGGGCGGGAGACCGCAAGAGGCGGGGCTTAGACCAGAAAAGTTGGTTTTTATTTTAGAGGTTTATTGTTAAGCTTAGGGTTAGGGTTCGGGCAACCCCCCAACTTGTTCGGGTTCGGGTTCAGGGTTAGGGTTAGAATTCGGGGAACCCCCCTCTTCTTAGAGTTCAGGTTTGGGTTAGGGTTCAGGTTAGGGTTGGCATTAGGGTTAGGGTTACAGCTTAAAGTGAGCGCTAATAGGGCCCATAGTTCTTTATTAGCCTGCCCTGGGGGGCCGAGGCTTGAAGAGGGTCCGGGAGGCGTGCCAAAAGTAGTAAGCCTCTGTAGCGTAGCGGTTAGGGTAGCCGCTAAATAACCAAACTATGGCCTGTAAGTCCAGAGTTCAAATCTCCAATGTAACCCTTTTGCTTTTAGGGGGCAGGGGACTGCAAGACGTGGGGCTTAAACCAGAAAAGCTTATTTTTATTTTAGAGGTTTATTGTTACGTTTAGGGTTAGGGTTCGGGCAACCCCCCCACTTGTTAGGGTTCAGGTTCAGGTTCGGGGTTAGGGTTAGAATTCGGGGACCCCCTCTTCTTAGAGTTTGGATTCGGGTTAGGGTTCAGGTCAGGGTCAGGGTTCAGGTTACCGTTAGGGTTGGCATTAGGGTTATGGCTTAAAGTGAGCGCTAATAGGGCCCATAGTTCTTTATTAGCCTGCCCTGGCGGGCCGAGGCTTGAAGAGTGCCTGGGAGCATCACAAAACCCAGCGACCTTGGATAACATAGCGGTTAGGCGGGCGGCCAAGTAAACAGGCAATCTGGCTCCGTGAGTGAGAAGTTCTAAACCCAGCCTTGTCTCCTTTGCTTTCAGCGGGTGGGGGACCGCAACGGGCGGACCTTAGATTAGAAAAGTTTCTTTTTCTTTTACAGTTTTATTGTGAGGGTTACGGTTAGGGTTCCCGCATCCCCTCAACTTGTTAGGGTTCAGGTTCAGAGTTCGGGTTCGGGGAATCCCCTCTCTTCTTAGGGTTTGGATTCGGGTTCGGATTAGGGTTCAGGGTTTGGGGTTTGGGGTATGGGGATCAGGTTAGGGGTTCTCGGTTTGGGTTAGGGGTTCGCAGTTCGCGTTTGGGGTTTGAGGTTAGGGTTAGGGGTTTGGTGTTTGGGGTTCGCGGTTTGGGGTTTGGGGATCAGGTTAGGGGTTCTCGGTTTGGGTTAGGGGTTCGCAGTTCGCGTTTGGGGTTTGAGGTTAGGGTTAGGGGTTTGGGGTTTGGGGTTCACGGTTTGAGTTGGGGGTTTGCGATTTGGGTTAAGGGTTTTGGGTTTGGGATTCGGGTTAGCGGTTTGGGGTTTGGGCTTCGCGGTTTGGGTTTGGGGTTTGGGGTTTGGGTTAGGGGCTCGCGGTTAGGGTTTGGGGTTTGGGGTTCGGGTTAGGGGTTCTCGGTTCGGGTTAGGGGTTCACGGTTTTGGTTAGGGGTTAGGGGTTTGGGGTTTGGAGTTTGGGATTTCGGTCAGGGGTTCGCGGTTTGGGGTTCCTGTTATGGGTTTGGGGTTTGGGTTCAGGCTTGGGGGTTGGGGGTTTTGGGTTCAGTTTATGGGTTCGCGGTTCGGGTTAGGGATTAGGGTTTGGGATTTGGGTTTGGGGTTCGGGGATTGGGGTTGGGGGTTCCGAATAGGGGTTCAGTATGTGAGGGTTGTGGTTCGGGGGTCGAGACTTGAGGTTTGGGGTTTGGAGTTCGGGGGATTGGGTTCATGGTTTGGGGTTGGGGGTATGAGGTGCAGTTTAGAGTTTCGCTGTTCGGGTTAGGAGTTAGGGTTGGCGGTTCGGGGTTCGCCTTAGGGGTTTGGGGTGTCCGATTTGGGGTTTGAGGTTTGGGGTTCTGGTTACGGGTTGGGGGTTTGGAGTTTGGGTTTGGGGGTTTGGGTTTTGGGGTTTGGGTTTCGGGTTTTAGGGTTCAGTTTCGGTGTTCGCGGATGGGCTTTGGGGTTCGGGTTAGGGGTTTGCGATTCGGGTTAGGGGTTTGAGGTTAGGGTTCAGGGTGTGGGGTGTGGGGTACAGGTTAGGGGTTTGGGTTCAGGGTTTAGGGTTCGGTTTAGGGGTTTGCAGTTCCGGTAAGGGATTCGGGGTATGCGGTTTGGGTTTGGGTTTGGGGTTCGGGTTAGCGGTTTGGGGTTCGGGGTTTGGGTTCCGGATTTGGGGTTCGGGGTTCGAGTTATGGATTCGGGGTTTGGGCTACGTGGTTCGGTGTTTGCGGTTTGGGGTATGGGGGTCGGGGTTTGGGTTTGGGGGTTGGGGCTCGGGTTAGGGGTTCGGGTTCGGGTTCGGGTTAGGGGTTCACGGTTCGGGTTAGGGGTTTGGGGTTCGGAGTTTGGGGATTGGGTTAGGGGTTTGGAGTTTGGGTTAGGGGTTTGGGGTTCCCAGTTCAGGGTTTGGGTTTTGCAGTTGGGATAGGGGTTCGGATTCAGGGTATGGGGTTTGGGGTTCGGGTTCCATGTTTGGGGTATGTGGTTCGGGGTTTGGGGGACGTGGTTTGTTGTTTGGGGTTTGGGGTTCCGGTTAGGGTTTTGCAGTTTGGACTTTGGGGTATGGGTTAGGAGTTTGGGGTCTGGGGTTTAGGTATTGGGGTTTTGATTCAGTTTAGGGGTTTGCGGTTTGGGCTTGGCATCGGGCTTTGGGGTTTGGGGTTTGGGGCTCGAGGTTCGGGATTCATGGATTGGGGTTCGGTTTAGGGGTTCGCTGTTCGGGTTAGGGGTTAGTGATTGGGGTTCGTGTTTTAGGTTAGGGTTCGCAGTTCAGGTTATGGGTTAGGGGTTCGGTGCTTGGTTTTCGGGTTTGGATTAGGGGTTCAGGTAGGGGTTTGGGTTAGGGGATCCTGATTCAGGTTGGGAGTTTGGTCCTTGGGGTTCGAGATTTGGATTCGGTATATGGGTTGGGGTCACGGTTTGGTGCTCGGGTTAGGGGTTTGGGGTTCAGAGTTTGGGGTTTCTGGTTCTGATTATGGGCTTGGGGTTTGGGGTATGGGGTTCGGCTTGGGGTTAGAGGTTCGCGGTTTGGGGTTTCGATTTAGAGATTGGAGTTTGGGTTTGGGATTCAGGGGTTGGTTATCGGGCTTCGGGTTGGATTAGGGTTCAGGTGCACGGTTTGCAGACTGGAGCTCAGGATTCGGTTTCCGGGTTCAGGATATAGGGTTTTGAGGTCAGGGTCGAGTCCGTGGTTTGGAGTCGCGGTTAGGGGCTAGTGAGTGCCACAAAGCCAAGGGCTCCAGCAGTGAGAGCTCTGTCAGAGGGAAGGGAAGGGCAACTGCAGGGCTTCTCCAGCTGTAGCTTGGCCTCCCAGACTCAGCGCCCCATGGAGAGCACCAGGCTCCCAGGGCCCCTGGCTTGGGTCTGCAGCCCCCCCACACCCGGAGGATGACTCCGTGGGAGCCCAGCAGGTGCCTGACAGAAAACGGTTCCCTAGCGCTCTCCTCCCCAGCAGAGACGTGTGCAGGTGGTTGGGGCCTGCCCCTGCGTGTCTGGGCTCCCGCCGACAGCCCCAGCTCAGGAGAGGCAGCCCCTGAGCCAAGACCTGCAGGAGGCGCGGGGCGCCCTCGCATGGAAGCCGAGTGAACAGCATGCGGGGAAGTGAGACTCCACGGGGGAAGACGACGCAGCCCAGCCGCGTACGCCTGCAATCCCTGCTTGGGCGGAGCCGACTGCGCCTCCAGTACGGCAGAGCTCCAGCTCTGCTCAGAGGCCCCATCTGGCAGAGTTCCTGGCGTGAGGCTGCTCTGCCCTGGGCGAGCCTTGCCCAGAATTGCCACGCTGCTAAGCTTCAAGCCCAGGAAGGAGCAGGCTGCGCGAGGCTGGGAAATGCCCCTGGCGCCTTCCTGGCCTCAGCTCCGCTCCTGCCTTGCCTTTGCACCTAGGCCCCAAGCGTCCTTGCGGAGGGCTTAGGGGCCGGTGGGTTGTACACTGCCAAGGGCTCCAGCAATCAGAGCTCTGTCAGAGAAGAAGGACGGGCAACTGTAGGGCTCCTCCAGCGGTTGCTTTGCCGCCCAGACTCAGCGCCACAAGGAGAGCACCAGGCTCCCAGGGCCCCTGGCTGGGGTCTGCAGCCCCGCACACCCGGAGGCTGACTCCGTGGGCGCACCGCATGTGCCTGACAGCCGTAGGATCCCTAGCGCTATCCTCCCCAGGAGAGACGTGTGCAGGTTATTGGGGCCTGCCGCTGCGTGTCTGGGCTCCCTCAAACATCCCCAGCTCAGAGGAAGCAGCCCCTGAGCCAAGCCCTGCAGGAGGCGCGGGGCGCCCCCGCCTGGAAGCCAAATGCACAGCACGGGGGGAAGCGAGCCTCCTCAGGGGAAGACGAGGCAGCCCAACCGCGTGCGGCTGCAAGCCCTCCATGGGCGGAGCCTTGTGCCCCTCCAGCACGGCAGAGCTCCAGCTCTGCTCAGAGGCCCGATCTGGCAGAGTTGCTGGCATGAGGCTGCTCTGCCCTGGGCAAGCCTTGCCCAGACTTACCTCGCTGCTAGGCTTCCTGCCCAGGAAGGAGCAGGGTGCGAGAGTTTGGGAGACGCCACTGGCGCCTTCCTGAACTCAGCTCCACTCTGCCTTGCCTTTGCACCTAGGCCCAAGGCGTCCTTGGGGAGGGCTTAGGGGCCAGTGGGTTCCACACTGCCAAGCGCTCCAGCAGTGAGAGCTCTGTCAGAGGGAAGGGAAGGGCAACCTCAGGGCTCCTCCAGCGGTTGCTTGGCCACCCAGACTCAGCGCCACACGGAGAACACCAGGCTCACAGGGCCCCTGGCTGGGGTCTGCAGCCCAGCACACCCGGAGGCTGAATCCGTGGGTGCACAGCATGTGCCTGAAAGACGTAGGTTCCCTAGCGCTGTCCTCCCCAGCAGAGACGTGTGCAGGTTGTTGGGGCCTGAGGCTGCGTGTCTGGGCTCCCTCACACAGCCCCAGCTCAGTGGAAGCAGCCCCTGAGCCAAGCCCTGCAGGAGGCGCGGGGCGCCCCCGCCTGGAAGCCAAGTGCACAGCATGGGGGGAAGCGAGCCTTCTCAGGGGAAGACGAGGCAGCCCAACCGTGAGTGGCTGCAAGCCCTGCTTGGGCGGAGCCGAGTGCGCCTCCAGTACAGCAGAGCTGGAATTCTGCTCAGAGGCCCGATCTGGCAGAGTTCCTGGCGCGAGGCTGCTCTGCCCTGGGCGAGCCTTACCCAGACTTTACTCCCTGCTAGGCTTCCTGCCCAGGAAGGAGCAGGCTGCGCGAGGCTGAAAGATGCCACTGGCGCCTTCCTGGCCTCAGCTCCACTCCTGCCTTGCCTTTTCACCTATGCCCCAAGCGTCTTGGGGAGGGCTGAGGGACCGGTGGATTCCACACTGCCAAGGGCTCCAGCCGTGAGAGCTCTGTCAGAGGGAAGGGAAGGGCAACTGCAGGGCTCCTCCAGCGGTTGCTTGGCCGCCCAGACTCAGCACAGCACGGAGAGCACCAGGCTCCCAGGGCCCCTGGTGTGGTCTGCAGCCCCGCACAAACGGAGGCTGACTCCGTGGACGCACAGCATATGCCTGAAGGACGTAGCTTCCCTAGCACTCTCCTCCCCAGGAGAGACGTGTGCAGGTTTTTGGGGCCTGCCGCTGCGTGTCTGGGCTACCTCACACATCCCCAGCACAGGGGAAGCAGCCCCTGAGCCAAGCCCTGCAGGAGGCGCGGGGCACCCCCGCCTGGAAGCCTAGTGCACAGCACGGGGGGAAGCGAGCCTCCTCGGGGGAAGACGAGGCAGCCCAGCCAGGAGCGGCTGCAAGCCTTGCTTGAGCGAAGCCGAGTGCGCATCCAGTATGGCAGAGCTCCAGCTCTGCTCAGAGGCCCGATCAGGCAGAGTTCCTGGGACGAGGCTGCTCTGGGCTGGGCGAGCCTTGCCCAGACTTGCCTCGCTGCTAGGCTTCTTGCCCAGGAAGGAGCAGGGTGCGCAAGACTGTGAGACCCCACTGGCGCCTTCTTGGCCTCAGCTCCGCTCCTGCCTTGCCTTTGCACCTAGGCCCAAGGGGTCCTTGGGGAGGGCTTAGGGGCCGGTGGGTTGCACATTGCCAAGGGCTCCAGCAGTGAGAGCTCTGTCAGAGGGAAGGGAAGGGCAACTGCAGGGCTCTTCCAGCGGTTTCTTGGCCGCCCAGGCTCATCGCCACACGGAGAGCACCAGGCCCCCTGGGACCCCGGCAGGTGTCAGCAGCCCCGCACACCGGAGGCTGACCCCGTGGGCGCCCGGAATGTGCCTGACAAATGTAGGTTCCCTAGCTCTCTCTTCCCCAGCAGAGACGTATGCAGGTGATTGGGGCCTGCCCCTCCGTGTCTGGGCTCCCTCAAACAGCCCCAGCAGGGAAAGCAGCCCCTGAGCCAAGACCAGCAGGAGGTGCGGGACCCCCCTGTCTGGAAGCCAAGGCCAGAGCATGCAGGGAATCGAGCCTCCTCGATGGAAGACGAGGCAGCCCAACCGTGAGTGGCTGCAAGCCCTGCTTGGGCGGAGCCGAGTGCGCCTCCAGTACGGCAGAGCTCCAGCTCTGCTCAGGGGCCCGATCTGGCAGAGTTCCTGGCGTGAGGCTGCTCTGCTCTGGGCGAGTCTTGCCCAGATTTTCCTCGCTGCTAGGCTTCCTGCGAGGAACGAGCAGGCTGTGCGAGGCTGGGAGACGCCACTGGTGCCTTTCTGGCCTCAGCTCCGCTCCTGCCTTGCCTTTGCACCTAGGCCCCAGGCGTCCTTGTGAATGGCTTTGGGCCCGGTGGTTTCCACACTGCCAAGGGCTCCAGCAGTGAGAGCTCTGTCAGAGAAAAGGGAATGGCAACTGCAGGGCTCCTCCAGCGGTCGCTTGGCCGCCCAGACTCAGCGCCGCACGGAGAGCACAAGGCTCACAGGGTCCCTGGCTGGGGTCTGCAGCCCCGCACACCCGGAGGCTGACTATGTGGGCGCCCAGCAAGTGCCTGAGACTCGTAGGTTCCCTAGCACTCTCCTCCCCAGCAGAGACGTGTGCAGGTGGTTGGGGCCGGTCCCTGCGTGTCCTGTTTCCCACACACAGCCCCAGCTCAGGGGATGCAACCCCTGAGCCAAGACCTGCAGGAGGCGTGGGACGCCCCCGCCTGCAAGCCGAGTCCACAGCATGCGGGGAAGCGAGCCTCCTCGGGGGAAGACAGGCAGCCCAGCCCCGTGGGGCTGCAAGCCCTGCTTGGGCAGAGCCGAGTGCACCTCCTGTACCACAGAGCTCCAGCTCGGCTCAGAGGCCCGATCTAGTAGAGTTCCTGGTGCGAGGCTGCTGTGCCCTGGGCGAGCCTTGCCCAGGCTTCCCTCGCTGCTAGGCTTCGTGCCCAGGATGGAGCAGGCTGTGCGAGGGTGGGAGACGCACTGGCGCCTTCCTGGCCTCAGCTCTGCTCCTGCCTTGCCTTTGCACCTAGGCCCCAGGCCTCCTTGTGGAGAGGTTAGGGGCCGGTGGGTTCCACACTGCCAAGGGCTCCAGCAGTGAGAGCTCTGTCAGAGGGAAGGGAAGGGCCACTGCAGAGCTCCTTCAGCTGTTGCTTGGCTGCCCATACTCAACGCCGCACTGAGAGCCCCAGGCACCCAGGGCCCATGGCTGACTTCTGCATTCCCCACAACCGAAGACTCACTCTGTGGGCTCCAGACAGGTGCCTGACAGAGGTAGGTTCCTTAGCGCTGTCCTCCCCAGCAGAAAGGTGTGCAGGTGGTTGGGGCCTGCACCTGCGTCTCTGAGCTCCTGCCCACAACCCAGCTCAGGGGAAGCGGACCTTAAGCCAAACCTGCAGGAGGCGAGGGTCGGCTCCGCCTGGAAGCCGAGTGCACAGCGTGCGGGGAATCGAGCCTCCTCGGGGGAAGATGATGCAGCACAGCCGCGTGCCGCTACAAGCCCTGGTTGGTCGGAGTCAAGTGCGCCTCCTCTAGGGCATAGCTCCAGGTCTGCTCAGAGGCCCGATCTGGCAGAGTTCCTGGCGCGAGGCTGCTCTGCCCTGGGCGAGCCTTGCCGAGATGTGCCTCGCTGCTAGGCTTAGTGCCCATGAAGGAGCAGGCTGTGCGAGGCTGGTATACCCCATGGGCGCCTTCCTTGCCTCAGCTCTGATCCTGCCTTGCTTTTGCAGGTAGGCCCCAGGCGTCCTTGGGGAGGAGTTAGGGGCCGGTGGGTTCCACATTGCCACGGGCTAGATCAGTGAGAGCTCTGTCAGAGGGAATGGAAGGGCAACTGCAGGGCTCCTTCAGTTGTTGCTTGGCTGCCCAGACTTGTGCCGCACGGAGAGCACCATGCACCCAGGGCCCCTGGCTGGGATCTGCAGTCCCCAGACCCGGAGACTCACTCCGTGGGCGCCCAGCAGGTGCCTGACAGATGTATATTTCCTAGCGCTCTCGTCCCCAGCAGAGTCGTGTGCAGGCGGGTGGGGCCTGCCCCTGCGTGTCTGGGCTCCCGCCCAGAGCCCCAGCTCAGGGGAAGCAGCCCCTGAGCCAAGACCTGTAGGAGAAGCAGGAGGCCCCTGCCTGGAAGCCGAGTGCGCAGCATGCGGGGAAAGGAGCCTCCTCGGGGGAAGATGAGGCAGCCCAACCGCGTGCGGCTGCAAGTCCAGTTTGGGCGGAGTCGAGTGCGCCTCCACTACTGCAGAGCTTCAGCTCTGCTCAGAGGCCCGATCTTGCAGAGTTCCTGGTGCGAGGCTGCTCTGCTCTGGGCGAGCGTTCCCCAGACTTGCCTCGCTGCTATTGTTAGTTCCCAGGAAGGAGCAGGCTGCGCGAGGTTCGGAGACACCACTGGCGCCTTCCTGGCCTCAGCTTCGCTCCTGCCTTGCCTTTGCACCTAGGCCCCAGGCGTCCTTGTGGAGGTTTTAGGGGCTGGTGTGTTCCACACTGCCAAGGGCTCCAGCAGTGAGAGCTCTGTTCGAGGGAAGGGAAGGGTATATTTGGAGTACAATCCTTTATCAGATATGAGGCCCACACCCTCACCCTGAACCCTCACCCCGAACCCTTACCC
Source organism: Budorcas taxicolor (assembly GCF_023091745.1). Taxonomy (NCBI): domain Eukaryota; kingdom Metazoa; phylum Chordata; class Mammalia; order Artiodactyla; family Bovidae; genus Budorcas; species Budorcas taxicolor. Next base: position 37,963 of record NW_026292741.1, read on the forward strand.
TCACCCACACCCTCACCCTGAACCCTAACCCTCACCCTGAACCCTTACCCTCACCCTCACCCTGAACCCTTACCCTCACCATCACCCTGAACCCTCACCCTGAACCCTTATCCTCACCCTCACCCTCACCCTGAACCCTTACCCTCACCCTCACCCTGAACCCTCACGCCTCACCCCTCACCCTAACAAGTTGGGGGGCTCTTCCCCAAACTCTAACCTTAACCCTACTGCCGGGGTCCAGCCCCAGTGGATACAGGGTGATTCGAAGTTGGGGGTGGAGCCGGCATCTTTGGAAAAATACATATTTAATCACAGATATAGAGAGATTAGAAATGGATAGTGTAGTAGGAAGATTAGTGGAGAAAAGGAGGCTGAATAACTTAGATTATGTGGAATAGCATCCATGCTCCAGATGGGAATTCAGCCAGAAAAATGGGAGCAAGAAAGAAGTGACATGGGGGAATCAGTCTTTCCGGAAACTGATCCGATTTCTTTATTTTTGGGTTTGCTCATATACCTTTTGTTACACATAGGGATGAATACAGAATCACGTGGGGGTCAGCAGTCCTGACCTTTATCAAAATCAGGTGCTTCACATAAATGTATAAAAAAAAGGTCTTAGGGATATTACATCATCTTCTGGCCATGAGTGAGACCTGCTGACATTTTATGATCCTTCATTTCTGATAACCAAAAAACTTATTTTTTCCAAGTGTGTTTTTTCTCAAACCAGGCACCACCCTCCAAATAAAGCTGCATTCCTATAGGGTGCGGGTGTAGTGAGTTACAATCAAGAAAGGAATTTATTTACCCCAAGGTTAACAGGATTAATCTTAAAGGTTAATACTTATTTCTCCTATATGTTAGTTCTATTCACTAGAAGGGTAGGGAACATGGAGATTTAGCAGCAAACATCAGCCCAACAAATGAAAATCCTTTCACCAATGCTCCCCTTAAGATCTATTTAGTCTTAAGTTATGATAGTTACATTCTTACATAGCAAGGATACAGTGATTTATAACAAAGTACAGTGATCTATTACAAAAGAGAAAATCCATTAGCTCAAAAAGTCTAGTATTGCTAACATCAAAAACTGCTGTATTTCCTTTTCTATATTCCAAATACATTGATTAATATATTCCCAAGTGCCTAAGGATATGGAGGCCTGGCGGCAATCATTGACTCAACAAGAAGAAAAAGCCCTATGCTAATTAAGACTCTCCAAAACTCTGTGCTCTTTATGGTTAAGAGGTAGTAAACAATCATGTGGCAGGAGTATGGATAATCCTGTCACACAAGCTAGTCTGTCAGCAGAGAGGTTTGACCTGAGACATCCTTGTCCCACCCAGAGCAGGGAATTAGCAGCAATTATTGACACAACAAATGAAAAATCCTTCACCAAATAATTCCTAACCAACCCATTATACTAATAATTTCTAACTCCCCCAAATAATTTGCCTTTAATAACTCTAAAACATCTCGTGCCTCTCAGATTGGAACGCTGTAAACAATCACATGTGGCCGGACTAACCTATACAGGTGGGCTAGATAACCTTCAGAGCAGTACGTAAGCTGAAACGCTCTTGTCACGCCCAAGAATTCTTATTGCCTTGGAGCTGCACGTTTACTCCTTCTCCGAGAGAAACGGTTATGGGGGAGAGCCGCCCGTAAAGTCAGAGGTGTAGGTGAGAGCATAAAACAGAGTCTGGTTTTGGGGTAGATGCTCGGGAACAGGGGGTTTCCTGAGGCTTGATCACGCCTTTGCGTATGCCAAGCCTCCTTCCTCATAACCTTTGCCATGGGCGGAGTTCCTCACGCTGGCCCCGGGCACCCTACCCTAACCCGACACCTTATCCATATCCTAAACCTAACCCACATCATAGTCACGCCCTCAACCCTATACTTACCCTTGAAGCACGTACCCGCCTCATCTTCGTTTTTGACACTTCCCATGCATAACAAAAGACAAGGTCGTAATGTTTCAAACATGGATCCAAGACCCATTATCCACATAAAAGGAATATACATACTGTGATCACATCATTTAAATCTCTTGCATCACCAAAATACCTCTCCACCACGTATCCAATCGCCATTGATGGATCACATCTCTCTCATACATTTTATAACTTAGCAATCAAATATGCAGCAGTCATCTGGGTAATTATATACACAAGATATATTTATACCATAAATATTTCAACACATTCCACTTTCTACGATGAGTTCAATCTTCACAAAAGTAGGATGAACAGCACCTGTTTCCACTAGGATCCATAGCATTGCACAAAGTGACAGTGAGCGTGAAAATCTTAAAAATGACCACCAGAAAGGTCAGCATGGTTGATATCACAGGTTTTTCAGTGTTCCAATACAAGTTCTACCCAAATCCATAAAGAAAGACATAAGCATAGGAAACGACACATTGAAAGCAAGTCTATTGAGATAAATATTGGACATCAATTGTATGAATCTTTAAGGCATAACTGCAGACATTCTTCAGACATTCTTCAAATTCATAGAATGACAAAAAAGTATGGCTAAGTACAACCCATTCGGTTTTATAAACCACTCATGAATGACCTCACAAGCCATTGAAAACCAGATGACAATTTCAAATAGCTTTGATCTACAAACAAGGCTGTAAGACAGAAAGTTAAAATCGAACTACATGAAGTAAATCCTCAATAGATAGGAAAACACCCCATGGTAGTGAAATCAATTAACATTAGTTATTAGGGGTTTCATGCACAGACTCATCTCCGATTGATGTGATCTCAATTCACACTTGGCAAAAAATACAAAAGCTGATCTTAACAGTCATATTATTTTTCTTTGTACCCCTAAAAAGAAAAATGAACATGAAAAACTAAATTAAACTTGGAGACTCACATTTCCCAATCGGTATACAAAGCAACGGCATGTCAAACTTTCTAATTCACATGCATTTAAATGAAATTGGATGAAATACCCCTAAATTAACACATACTGCTATGCCCAATGTTTCACAAGGCAGAAAACACTCAATGAATGAAACGGAGAGGGTCACAGCCAGGAAGGCCAGGGGTCTCCAAAGGGAGGAAACGGGGTGCAAGTGTCAGTTGTTATCTGTCACTTCTGAGGCAGGAGGAAACAAGCTGTTCTCTTTTTGCCCCTTCTCGATACAAATTTAAAAAGAGGTTTTCTCTTACAATTCTGTGTTGCTAGAATGACACCTGGTTCCACCTGAACGTCACTTTTCTCATACTTTGAGCTGACCAAGGCAGTTTTCTTATGGAAAGGTTTGCCTTAAGCTATGTGAATGTACTATGTATTTACCCTAGACTCTATTTTCAAGTAGGTTCTGCCTAAAGGCTCAGAACTGACTTGACAAACCAATATGCTTTACTCTTACATGGTTCTCCTGATCTATGTGAATGAAGCGATCTATTTGCTCATATCAATCGTTTTATGGCCCAGGATGACTCACCTGGTGCCACGGTCATCTCCATATTTCTTGTGGGTGAGGGGTCTGCTGCCATTCCTTTCTCTAATGAGTAGACTGCTAGTAGCTAGATAACATCCAGCTAAAGATGAGTAGGGGGGCACTCTTTCTGCCCCCTTCTGATGTCTATGTCAGAAGCTTTCTCTCTTTTATACTTTAATAAAACGTTGCGACACAAAAGCTCTGAGTGATGAAGCCTCATCACTGGCCCCGGGTTGAATTCTTCCTCTAAGGAGCCCAAGAATTCAAGCATCTTTCATGGTTAGACAACAACCTTTCAAAACAATGGTCTTTTCAAAAAAAATGATGATAAGTGATGAGTATGCAGATGTCTACGAATGAAATGGGACCCATATGTCAAACCACAGAAAAATATATCTTCCCTCAACATACATATAATACAATCAGGCCTTCATATGCATCGATTCGCCAACTATCAAGTCATACAAATATGGATGTAAAATATCACAATACATTCCAAAGTTGAAAAGTGATGGATATTGACTTTGGCCCGCTGGTGCTTCTTCTGATGTCATCTCCATTATATTAGCTATGACAATGAATCATGTGCTGTGCTAAGTCACTTACATTGTGTCCAACTCTTTGGGATCATATGGACTAGGCCCCACCATGCTCCTCTCTCCATGACATTCTCTAGGCAAGGATACTGGAGTGGCTTGCCATGCTCTCCCTCAGGAGATCTTCCTGCCCCAGGGATCAAATCCATATCTCCTATGTGTCCTGCATGGGTATGTTCCGCATGTTCTTTACCACTAGAACCACCTGGGAAGCCCCAAGACACATGAACATCGGTGGATTTGGGGATCCACGGGGCATATACAGAACCATTCCTCCAACAAAACTGAAGAATGACTTGAAAATCTCAAACAAAACATGAGTATATGTGTTCACAAACTTCACGGAGCACGGGTTTCTTCGATCTGAAAACTGGCATCGATGAAGGACTGTGTGAAGAATGCTTCAAAGTCTATTTGGGAAACACAGCCTAAGTTGGCTATATTTAGTCCTCAGATGAATGGAATGTCATGAGTACTGGTCGTTTCAAATAAGTAGCATGTGAAGCTGTTTACACTTATTGGGATGCGTGGTATACCACATTCACACATTTCAGTAGCACTGGTGCAAAAATGATACATTTCTCAGGGGAAGCTTCTACATGGACTCTTGGGATCAGAGCTCTAACTCATACACACATACTTTTCCTTTTCAAATGATCCTGCATGATAAGCAAACAAAACACTGGATGAACACCTAGACGGTGAGCTCTGTACTAAATGATTTTAAAGCCAGTAGATGGAATGAGCTGATGAGGAAGACTACAAACGAGTCATCTTCTTCAACTTGGTCAAACTGCTCATAGTCATACAAGTGAATGAAAAGTTGAGCCTGTTGTCATTCAATCTGTTGAAAAGAAATAGAAGAATAAAACAAATTAGTAAATCTTATTTTCTTAATAAACATTGTATGATTTCTGCACAGCTTTGTTACTGGCATGAATAGAATATCTACAATAATAACTTGTCACAGTAAAATGGATTCACATTCGCTATCGATTCACATCTATAATTGATGCCATAGCTGTTTGATACTATTGCTTGAATGAATGCAACTTATGTGACTTCACAAACGACAAACACGACTAACATAATAGGTATTACAAAACCTTGAGTGACATGAGCGTGAAGACTTAGTAGAGTTGCTCTCAAGAATAACGATACTATTATTCACTCCAGCCATAGTACTGGAATCTGTACATTCACACCCCTGCAAAAGAAACGGAAAGGATAGAGTCATAATAAAGGAACTTCATAACTATATTCCTACTGTAAACATTCAACACTATGTTTTCTTTTAAACTGACTTTCATATTTGGTCTACTGTAACCTCTTCTGTGTTCATTTTATGCTAAAATTATTGCTAACAGTAAAATTACCATACGAGCTCTAATTAATTTTTTTTTTACTTGCAAAGCTAGTGATAGAACCAAAGGCCGATATCTACATCAAACAGGAGGAACGGAATGGAAACTGTAAACAATTTTATGGAATAACATTTCCGTGCTCCTACTCAGTCAAACGGACATTCAAAAGGATGTGATTTTTCTGAAACTTTATTTTGGAAACTTGGAAGTGGAACTGCAAACAATAAAACGAATAATACATTGATACATAATATTAATAATATACAGTGGGTCATTCTTTTTTCTATTCTGCCACAGCTAACTGACTGGAAGTCAGTTGTCGTAACTACTACTAACATAAGACCCTCACCGATAAGTGAAGATATATAGGAAAATCCATAATAGATCCCAAAACCATCAAAGATAGAATGGTAATAAAAAAATACAGTGACAGTTTAGTTGGTATAAGAAACAGGATGATTATGAAAGCAAAGCCAACAATCATGGATAGGCCATGGAAGCCCGTGGCTGTCACGACTGTTGACTTGGATCCTTCATCTGAGGTTGTTAAAAGTGCATGGTAAAATCCAGAGGTTTGCAGCAGTGGTAACCTCCTGAACAGACTGAAATAAACAGGGCTTCCAGAATATCTTGACGATTTCCATCTACTAGGCTGTGGTGAGCTCAAGCAATACATACTCCAGAGGACAGAAGACAGACAGGTTGGGAACACGTCTACTGCACTTAGGGAGAAAGGGAATGTTGCTACTCAGCCTAGTCCAAGTGTAGAAGCAACACCTCGGTGATTCGACCTTCAAAGACTCGATACATATGAGAACGACTGGTATGAATAAACCTTCAGAAGTGCCGTCTCAGACCTCCTCCCATCATAAGCACAAGCATAATGAAAACACTGAGTTTTCATGGTCTCACACAAAATTAGACTCACTTATGACTTTGCTTTGAGAAGAGTTGAACTACTCATTGTTAAAGAGAAATGATCCTTTCTTCTCTGAAGATCTGTGAATCATTCATAGGGTGTGGTGAATAAACTACTTAAGGATCTAATACATAAAAATGCAATAGGCTAAGCACAGAGATAGTTTTCTCCCTTTCTCAAAGGATGGAACATTTTGTATTTGCACTGATTTTATGTCTTGACTTCATGTACAATTATACATTGATTTTTTTAGTTGACATACAATAGGACTAAAAATATTGATATAATGCTAATAACTCATGTTGGTATGTGTGGTTGTCACATAGGATTCACAGGAGATTTAAATTCACAGTTGTCAACGTAAAGGATGAATGCTATTTAGCTTCTTCGTGAATCTAGACCATGAATGAAGTTTTCCTCCACATATTTCACTGAGGGAAATACAAGGATGATAGGCATAATACTATGCTTTGACTCACGGATATCTAAGCATTGCTCACAATACAGATCTGATTTTTGAAATCAGGGTTCTTTCAGTGTCCTTGAACAGCATTTGTTTTTCTGTATCCAGAAGAAACAAACTCATGAGTATCAAACTGGTTCACATAAAACATGTGTATGAATTGTTATCTTCCTGAACCAGGGATCAAACCCACATCACTTCCACCTCCTGCACTGGTAGGCAGATTATTTATTTATCAACTGCACCACCTGGGAATTGACATACATTTCAAGGACCACTGCCATCAGCTTCTACTGTTCATGACCAAAGTAGGAGAAACAACATTGGAAGAAGTACTCATAAGGGTACTCATAGGAAGTACTCATAAGTCAAGGAACTGTTATACTGGGCACTCTTGTTATTACTGGGACAAGTCAGTTCCTCCGATGATGATGGGTATAACTGAAAAATTACTACAAAAGCATGGGATGCGATGTCTACATGATAAATGTGTTCCTCTTATACTATTGCTTCAGGGATGCCTACTTCAGCATGAAGGACTGCACTTCAAGGGATGCCTGCTATTCCAGCTCAAGCAACAGATAGTGAAGTGCAGATCACTGTCCTTTGTTGAAAATAATCTGCAGTTTGTCAACATAGGGAACATGCCGGAGGAACCCTTGGGATGGAACTCTAAAAACAGGTTGGGCCCTCTTTTTGCCAAGCCCAAAATACAAATCAGAAAAAGAAAAATAGCATCGGTTTGGTCAGGACTTCCTCATCTTTTCTTTCTCGGTAGCAGGAAGCAGACATTGAGGCCAGAGGACTGCAGGATTTCATTGTGAACTAACGTTGGGTGGGGTGGAAGCTCATCACTCGAGTAAGAATGTGGCTCAATAAAACGGAATTTCATTCGCTTCATGGACATAGAGTTCTATAATCCTTCATTAAGGAATTCAATAAGTTATATTTCCTTATACCTTCACAATCTCTTGGTTTACAAGAATGTCAATTGCTAGTCCAGCACTTATACAATGAGTGTTACAGGTAGTATTAGCGTATACATGATGAGGAGCAATGGCAGGAAGTTTATTTATTCTCTGTTTGAATTCTTGATTTTTTATATAATTTTCTATAATATCCTTACAGATGTGAATATTTTAGTGACATGTATAAATACACGTTGAGTAGTGCTATGATAACTCATAGTGTTGGCACAATAAATATCATGCTTACTATGTGCTTTTCCTATATTCCTTTTGAGATTCTCTTCCATTATACATTATCATAAGATATTTAATAGTTTCCTAAACTGTACAGTAGGTCCTTGTGGCTTCTTTTATATATAGTAATGTATTTGTTAGTAATTCAAACAAAAACTGGTACACAAATATTCACAGTGACATTCACAATAGCTCAAAGGTAGAACTCATTCAAGTGTCCGTTGGTGGGAGACTGAATATGCAACACAAGGTATATTCGGAAGCTTGAACGGTATTCCACCGTACAAAAAAGTACATGAAATGGGGCTGCCACTCTGCAAGACATTACAGAAATGACTCCAAAACGAACACATGGAATAAATACATAGTTCGATTCCAATTCATGCTATGTACCCAAAAGGATTGGGAAACGGGGCTGAGAAAATGGATACTTCTTCGGTCCTACTCACAACAGCATGATTCACACTGGCAAACAAACAGAAGTAATCTAAGTGTCCATGGCAGCCAATTCCATAAACAAACTGTGGTATACACACAATGGAATCTCATTCGGCCCTTCAAAGTCACTAATTCTGACAATGCGACAATGTGGACAAACCTTATGGTCATTAGATTAAGTGAAATAAACCAGACCAAAAAAAGACAAACGTTCTGTGATTCCACTCGTATGAGATATCCAAACAAGTCAAATCTGTCAGAAATAGCAGAAAGTGATTCCGACCGATCGAAGAGAGTTCATGTCTCATGGACCTCAGTTTCCCTTCGAAAAACTGACTTCCCGTGATATCTCCAAAACCAATTAGACAAATAATTGGAAGCTATATCCAGTCAAATCAATGTCGACATAATGTTACAGTGTACACCAAACTCACTCAAACTTCTCAACAGACAAAAGGCAAAACTGTATCTATGGTACCTCAGCTTAGCTTAAAACCGTATCTACAGTACCTCACTTCTGCTTATAAAATTTAACAACAACAACACACTAAAGTCTATCCAAAAAAGGATATAAAACATATATAACATCAACTTTAAACAATTAGAAATTTAAACTGTGAAAAACCTTATTCACAAAACGTAAACACAAGCCACAGGAAAATATATTTATAAAATACATATCTGATAAAGGATTGTACTCCAAATATACCAAAAAATCTAGAACAATCTCGTAAAAAATGTATACACCTAAACACCTGGCCTACAGAAATATAAAGATAGTAAATAAGCCTATCAAAAAGACTCAAAATCACATATCATTAGGAAATGACAAACTAAAATAAGAGTGAGGTAGCACTGCACACCTATTAGATCCAGTCAACTCAAAAAAAGGGGGTAGGGCACAGCTTCTCCGGTGGCTCAGTGGTAAAGAATCTGCCTGACAATGCAAGACACTCTAGTTCGATCCCTTACCCCAGAAGATCCCACATGCCACAGAGAAACATAGCTGGATTTTTCCACAGCTAAACAAGGCTCACCTGTAAATCTGCACAGCAGCCATACCCTTCCTTTCCTTTGATTTAATTTTTTAATATTTGTTTCTTTTTTAATTTGGCTGCACCAGGTCAACCTTCATTGAGGCAAGCCAGATATTTAGCTACAGCATGCAAATTCTCCACTGTGGCATGGGAGATCTACTTCTTGGATCAGGGAATGAACCTGGGCCTCCTTCTTTGGGACTGTCCAGTCTCAGCCACTGGACCACCAGGAAGTGCCTGTTTTGTTTTTAGATGAAGGTGGAATCTAAGGTGATATCTTGGGCCATTTCAGTCACTGACTCAGTTTCCTGAGTTTCTCCAAAGCACGCACAAGGTGCACATTATTAAGCTGGTCTGCAAAACAAGAAAAGGTTGTCTGCTACAACACTTCCGCTTACAAATATCTAAACGGTAAATGGCATATTATTTATTTTTAATTACTATGGGGGGAGAAAGAATGCAGGATTCATACATGTTACAACATGAAGAAATATTAAAACCATCTTCAGTGAAAAAAAAATCCATATAGGAAAGGCCACCCAGAACCACCATGTCTGCTTTCAATCCATCAAGTTTGTCCAAATAACTGAATATCTCAGTAACACTCTAAATAAAGAAAAAAGGATGAAGATGGAAACAAAAGATATATTCATACACTTGAACAATTGCTAAAAGTGGAAGTGGGGCTATGGATTACATTATAATGTACATACCATATGATTTCCTGATTTTGGAGATTATGTGCTGGTTCTGCAGAAGGTACCCATTTTGGATAAAACACAGAGAGTATTTTAGATGATGTGGCAAATGTTAGCACTTGTTCCCATTGCTAGGCATTTTCTGTACATTTTAAATGACTGGAAAGTATACTAGGTTTCAAAACAACCATGTCAATACCACAAAAGACATTTAGAGTAGACAGGCAGGAAACTTTCTTACACAGGCCAAGACTTACCCAGACGAAGTTCAAGGGAAGCTGCGATGCTCACTGCCCTTGAAGGAGTCCACGTGGAATGAAGAAGTACTGTGGGAAGTCTATGAGTAACCACCATGTCTTGGGTCCTCTGGATGACCTACTGCAGGAGAAACAGATTTGACAGATAAAATGTTCCACATAACTTCACAAAAAGTTGTTAGACTACATTCAGTAAAGCTGAATCATTTCGGATCAATTTACAATCCTATAAAATACTACCATTTACAGTCCAAAAATCACTTGCATTTCTATACACTAATAACAATCAGAAAAAAAAATTAAGACAATCCCACTTAAATAAAACATCTAGCAACAAACTTAATCAAGAACATAAAAGACCAGTAGTCAGAAAACTAGAAAGCACTGATAAAGAAACCAAAGAAAACACAAATACACAGAAAATTATTCCACGCTCATGCACTGGAACAATGAGGAGTTAAAAGGTCCATTCCAACCAAAGTCATCAACAAGTACACTGACTGCAATCACAAAGTAATATTCAATGGCATTTTTCACAGAAATAGAAATATTCCTAATATGAGACTGCTAATGTTGAACAGGACCTTAAACGGCCAAAAAGACTCTAAGAAAGAGGAACACAGCTGGAGGCATCTTCCTATCCGTCTTCAAACGACATCACGGAGCTGGAGTGACCCCCACAGTGAGGAACTGGCAGGAACACAGACACATGGACTCCAGGAGAGAATAGAGAGCCCAGAAACGAACCCACATGTACATGGTCAATTCCTGAAAATCAAACCAGGAACGAGCGAAGAGGAAAGGACAGTCTTCCCAAGAAACAGTGACAGGGAAACAGCCACCTACATGGAAGAACTGGTCATCCTCTGGATCATCTAATGCAAATCTAACTAAAAACCCACCGTTTTGCACACAGAGCTCTTTCCCCCTGAGTCCTCTGAGATGGACCTCCAGTCAGCCCTCAGCTGGACACAGGAAACGTCTACTCGGTCCTCATTTTTCGCTTTGGCAGCGCCTCCCTGCTGGTGGGCACTGAGGCATCCCTGCTCCTCTCAGCCTGGATGCAGCCCTGTTATCCAGAAGCCTGAGCCCCGATGGTCCTGACGAGACAAAGCTCCCGCCAGCTGCTCACGGAGCAGAGTCTAAAGGCAAAGCGCCCTGCGCCCCCGGCTCAGAGGGGGGTTTGGCGCCCCCTGCGGGCCACAAGAGAAGAGCGGGCAGCCCGGCGGTCACAGACCTCAGAGGGCTCAGCCAGAAGCAGCTCTGCTGCGAGCACTCAGACTGGAAGCCCAAACTGAAATGGAGCAGAATAGCTCTGTGACCCTCCGCAAAACATGGCTAAGGAACAATCAGAGCCTGTATGGAATGCAGCCATAAAAAGGAACACATTTGAGTCTGTTCTAATAAAGGGGAGGGAGTCAGTCAAAGAGAGAAAAACATGGAATCTAGAAGGATGGTACTGATGAGGCTGTTCCCAGAGCAGCAATGGAGATCCAGACATGGAGAACAGACTTACAGATGAGGGTGGGGAACAAGAAGGAGAGGGTGAGAGGAATGGAGAGAGCAGCATGGATGCAGGTACACCAACATTTGTAAATAGACAACCAATGGGAATTTGCTGTATGATTCAGGGAACTCAAACTGGGGCTCTGTAGTAACCTAGAGAGGTGGGAATGGGTGTGAAGTGGGAGGGAGATTCAAGAGCAAGAGGACATAGGTACACCTAATGTGGATGTATGACAAATCAAACCAATATGTAAAGCAATGATCAATCAACTAAAAAGTAATAACTGTTTAAAAAAATATGAACAGAACACAAACTTTGCAACAAGGTAACTCCATTTTAAAAACTATAGAAATTTTAGAAAACTACAAAAGTTCTACATGACCTTTGGTCTGGTGATCAGGTCTAACACACACAAAAAAAGCCAGCTTACCAAATTATGAATATAAATTATTTAAAACATTGCCTTTTATCATTTCATACATTTACCCTGTGGAGGACCTTACTCGAGAGAACCAAAAACAAACTGTTAAATGAACCACGGACCACCCACCCTGGCCAGGCGACAGAGAAAAGAAAGCACTTGCAGCAGTCATCTTACAACAGGAGGTCCTGGGAAGGAACAAGGAACGAACAAGCTACCACCAACCAGAATTCTGGAGAGGTCAGGTGATGGGAGGCTCCAGTTCAGAGGTCCTACCAACCTCCCAGGATCCACTTCGCTGGAATCCATCTCGGCTGAGTGATGTGTGTGCCCCCAAGAAGGATCCCAGTTCAGAATGCCTGGCAAGAGACAAACCAGAAATGAACCCAATGACCATAAAACCTGAGACTGTGAGCCACGTGACAGAGTGGTTCTCTCCGTTTCCCTCACCCTCCTGCCCTCCACCCTGGCAGCCCTTCCCAATAAAGCCTCTCGCTTGGACAGCACTCCTCTCCTCAGACAACTCATTGCCCAGTGTCAGACAAGAACTCACTCTCAAGCCCTGGAAGGGATCCCCCTTCCTTCATCAAAAGCAATATCCAGGAGAAAATATCTTCAAAACGCTATCTTGTAGAGAAGGAAATGGCAATGGCAGCCACTCCGGTACCATTGCCTGGAGATTCCCACGGACAGAGGAGCCTGGTAGGCTGCAACCCCGGGGTCACTAAGAGTCGGACACGACTTCACTGAGTGACTTCACTTCCACTTTTCACTTTCATGCACTGGAGAAGGACATGGCAACCCACTCCAGGGTTCTTGCCTGGAGAATCCCAGGGACAGAGGACCCTGGGAGGCTGCTGTCTATGGGGTCACGCAGAGTCAGGCACGACTGAAGCGACTCAGCAGCAGCAGCAGAGAAGGAAATGGCACCACCTGCAGTACTCTGATCTCAGAAATCCCAGGGACAGAGGAGCTTGGTGGGCTGCAGTCCCAAAGCAGGGCATTTCTGAGGGGAGGAAACAGTCCCAGGGAAGCTGAGCTGCTCCCCAAAGGCCCCAGAGCTTTGGATAGCACACCAGAGCTGTGGCTGAGGATTCCCAGCTGCCGTGCCTCTTGATCCTGGCCTCTTTCACTAGATACATGTGTGGAAAACTAGAATCTAAAATATGCCCTGGTGGTTCCATAGTAAAGAATCCACCTGCCAGTGCTGGAGATGCATGTGCGATCCCTACGATGGGAAGATCCCACATCCTACGGAGTCTGTGTGCCACAACTGCCCAGCCTGTGCTCTAGATCCTGGAAGCCACGATGCCGAGTTCACATGCTGCAGCCACTGAAGCCCGTGAGCCTGTGCCCCTCAACAAGAAGAGACACTGCAGTGACAAGCCTGCAAACCACTAGTTATGGCCCATGCTCACCAAAACTAGAGAAAAGCCCACACACAAAGATGCAACACAGCCAACAATAAATAAAACTGTTTTCCTAAAAAAAAATGCATATCTGACAAAGAAACTGTACTCGAATTATCCAAGATACTAGAGCAAACAAGCCCATTCATAATTGGTAGTGACTGAAATAGACACCTGGCCACTGAGGGTATACTGATAGTAAACTAGCATACAAAAACATCCTCAAGATACTGGTGCAATGCACGCAGAGCCCCCTTTGAAAGACAATCTGACAGTTTTTTCTCAGTAACCACGTGGGACAAGCACTGAATTCTGTGTATGACAAGCGGTGGAAGCCAGGTATCTTACCATTGGAATGCAAAGTTACAGATAAACAAAAGGAAACGTTACAATGTCCATGTCCTGGTGGATCGGGTTGGAGACATCATCACAAATTACCTTTAACTGCATATGTTCAAAGGTGAGCTGGAATACATGTATATATATATCCATGCATTGTCAGCTGAGCATATTGAGCTCCTCCATGTATGTTTTAAATATCATTCCCTAATAAAAGGGAACAGGAAACATCTCCGATGGCCCGGTGGTAAAGAATCTGCCTACCGATGCAGGGAACACGGGTTCAATCCCTGTGTAGAAGATTCCACACGCCCAGGGACAACGAAGCCTTTGAACAACTCTTGAAGTTTGCACGCTCCAGAGCCCAAGTTCTGCAAACAGAGAAAGCACTGCAATGAGAAGCCATGGCACAGCAACTAGAGGGTAGCCTCTGCTCACTACAACTAGACAAACTAGCAATAAAGACCCAGCATAGTCAAAAATAATGTAATGGTAAAAAAAGGGACAGTTCTTTGAAGAAATGACTGAGACTAGGGGTGAGCCTGTAAATATATGAGCCAGGGTCATCTTAAATTATGAGAAATTAAAGAAACTAAAGACAACTATCAAGCTGTCCAAACTGATACAAATGAATGATGACACAGTGTGATCTGTATACACCAGCAAATAACAATCTGAAAAGGAATTTAAACAAACAATTCCCTTTCATTCATGTCAACATTAATAAAAGACTTTGCTATGGACGGAATGAAGATGACAAGACTGGCACACTGGAAATGATACATGATTGCTGAAAAATACCCTAAAGACATGGACAGATACTCCATAGCGATGAAAAGACTTCAGTTGGCAATACCGTGGAATGCATCTTCAATCTGAAATGAAGATTCAATATGAATTACAAAAGGCTGAAAGGTGGTTGCTAAACCACAAAAGATGCCAGCATTCTTGGCCTCCAGAGGAGAATTCAATCCAGGGCAAGTGACGAAGCTTGATGGCTCAGAGGTTTTCTGTTAAAAAGTTTTATTAAGGTACAAAAGAGATCGAGAGAGCTGCTGACATAGACATTAGAAGGGGGAAGAAAGAGGACCCCCTGCTAGTCTTTAGCCAGATGTTATACAGCCACTAGCAGTCTGCTAATGAAAGAAAGACAATGTCTCCGAGAATGGCACCAGGCCCCTCACCCACAGCATGCATTGAGATAACATTGGCAGCAGATGAGTCATCCCAGGCCATAAAACGACGGACATGAATCTTGAAGAAAGGCAGATTTCCAAGCAAATATATAGTTTCATTCACATAGATTAAGAGAACAAGGTATGAGTAAACAGACTGGTTTGTCAAGTCGTTTCTGAGCCTTTAGGGGGAACTGACAGGAAGACAGAGCCTTGGGTAAATAGTACATTAACATAACTTAAGACTAACATTTCCATACCTTAAGACAAACATTTCCATAAGAAAAAGGCATTGCTTAGTTCAAGGTTTGAGAAAAGTTACATTCAGGTGGAGCCAGGAGTTGTCATGGCAACACAGAATCTTCCGAGAAACCTTTTAAATTTGTATCAAGATGGAGAAAAAAAAAATGCAACACTCTTTTGTCTCCTCCTGCCTCTTCAGAGAGAGAAAAAAACGTCTGACACTTGCAGTCTATTTTCTCTGTCTGGAGACCCCTGGCCTTCCTGCCTGGTATCCTCTCCAGGCCTGTAGGAAGCAATACACTAAGCTGCTTGGGAAAACCGCGCGGGTCTGAGCTTTATGCAAAGGGGTAAAGCGGTAAAACCCTTGGCCCCAAAGGCGAGGCTTTTCTGCGACTGCCGTGTTAGTCGCCTCCGAGACTGCAAACAAAGAGGGCAGAATACATGGTTCCCTGCTCCGCCGAGTCCGCGTTCCCTTACCTGTGGTCCACAGCCCTCCGCTCTGCTCGCTGGATGCCGATCGACGGGGACCCAGGAGCCCACGAAACGAGCATTCCCAGCTGCAATGGCGAGCCCTGAGAGCACAACCGGGAACCCCTGGCCCCGACGCGCCGCCACGTTCATCCCGCCCCAGACCCGCCCAGGTTCGCCCCGCCCCCGCCGCGCGCACGGTGCGCCCCACCCCCACGCCCCCTTCCAGGACAGCCCGCGGGACCGCGCCTGCCTCCAGGCGACACACAAGGACAAGCAAATCCACCCCACCGAGACAATCCACGCTTTTTCTCAGCTGATCTGTCTATGATTTAGGGATAAAACGATGACTACAGAAAGCAAAGATGACCTAGGACAGCCATGATATTCTATAGAACCAGACCCTGACGGGCAGAGGCTTGAAGAGGGCCCGGGAGGTATGTTAGAAGCAGCCAGCCTCTATAGTGAAGCGGTTAGGCGGGCTGGCAGGCAGGCAGACTGTGGTCTGTAAGTCAGGAGTTCGAGTCCCCAATTTAACCCTTTTGCTCTTAGGGGGCGGGGAACCGCAAGAGGTGGGCCTTAGACCAGAAAAGTTTATTTTTATTTTAGAGGTTTATTGTTAAGCTTAGGGTTAGGGTTCGGGCAACCCCCCAACTTGTTCGGGTTCGGGTTCAGGGTTAGGGTTAGAATTCGGGGACCCCCCTCTTCTTAGAGTTTGGATTCGGGTTAGGGTTCAGGTCAGGGTTAGGGTCAGGGTTCAAGTTACGGTTAGGGTTGGCATTAGCGTTAGGGATACAGCTTAAAGTGAGCGCTAACAGGGCCCATAGTTGTTTATTAGCCTGCCCTGGCGGGCCGAGGCTTGAAGAGTGCCTGGGAGGAATGCAAACCCTAGTGAGCCTGAGTAGCATAGCGGTTAGGTTGGCGACTAAGTAAACAGGCAAGTTGGCTCTTTGGGTTAGAAGTTCACGTCCAGGTTTGTCTCTTCTGCTTTTAGCGGGTGGGGGACCGCAAGGGGCGGGGCTTAGGCCAGAAAAGTTTCTTTTCATTTTACAGTTTTATTGTGAGGGTTAGGGTTAGGGTTCTGGCATCCCCTCAACTTGTTAGGGTTCAGGTTCAGAGTTCGGGTTCGGGGAATCCCCTCTCTTCTTAGGGTTTGGATTCAGGTTCGGGTTAGAGTTCAGGGTTCGGGTTTGGGGTTTGGAGCTCAGGGTTTGGGGTTAGGGCTTCGCGGTTCTAGTTTGGGGTTTGGGGTTCCGATTAGGGGTTCAAGGTCCAGCTTAGGGGTTTGGGATTTGGGGTTCGGGTTAGGGGTTCGCGGTTCGGGTTTGGGATTTGAGGATCGGGTTAAGGGTTTGGGGTTTGGGGTATGGGGATCAGGTTAGGGGTTCTCGGTTTGGGTTAGGGGTTCACAGTTTGGGTTTGGGGTATGAGGTTAGGGTTAGGGGTTTGGGGTTCGCGGTTTGGGTTGGGGGTTTGGGATTTGGGTTAAGGGTTTTGGGTTTGGGATTCGGGTTAGGGGTTTGGGGTTTGGGTTAGGGGTTCGCGGTTAGGGTTTGGGGTTTGGGGTTCGGGTTAGGGGTTCTCGGTTCGGGTTAGGGGTTCGCGGTTTAGGTTAAGGTTTAGGGGTTTGGGGTTTGGAGTTTGGAATTTGGTCAGGGGTTCGCGGTTTGGGGTTCCTGTTATGGGTTTGGGGTTTGGGTTCAGGGTTGGGAATTGGGGGTTTTGGGTTCAGTTTATGGCTTCGCAGTTCGGGTTAGGGATTAGGGGTTTGGGATTTAGGTTTGGGGTTCGGGGATTGGGGTTCGGGGTTCCGATTAGGGGTTCAGTATGTGAGGTTTGTGGTTCGGGGGTCGAGATTAGAGGTTTGGGGTTTGGGGTTTGGGGGTTTGGGTTCATGGTTTGGGGTTGGGGGTGTGAGGTGCAGTTTAGAGTTTCGACGTTCGGGTTAGGAGTTAGGGGTTGGCGGTTCGGGGTTCGGCTTAGGGGTTTGGGGTGTGCGGTTTGGGGTTTGAGGATTGGGGTTCTGGTTAGGGGTTTGGGGTTTGGGGTTCGGGTTAGGGTTTGGAGTTTGGGTTTGGGGGTTTGGCTTTTGGGGTTTGGGTTTCAGGTTTTAGGGTTCAGTTTCGGTGTTCGCAGTTGGACTTTGGGGTTCAGGTTAGGGGTTTGCGATTCCGGTTAGGGATTTGCAGTTTGGACTTTGGGGTATGGGTTAGGAGTTTGGGGTCTGGGGTTTAGGTTTTGGGGTTTCGATTCAGTTTAGGGGTTAGCGGTTTGGGTTTGGCGTCGGGCTTTGGGGTTTGGGGTTTGGGGTTCGAGGTTCAGGATTCATGGATTGGGGTTCGGTTTAAGGGTTCGCTGTTCAGGTTAAGGGATAGTGATTGGGGTTGGTGTTTTAAGGTAGGGGTTCGAAGTTCAGCTTATGGGTTAGAGGTTTGGTGCTTGGTTTTCGGGTTTGGATTAGGGGTTCAGGTAGGGGTTTGGGTTAGGGGATCCTGCTTCAGGTTGGGAGTTCGGTCCTTGCGGTTCAAGATTTGGATTCGGTATATGGGTTGGGGTACACGGTTTGGTGTTCGGGTTAGGGGTTTAGGGTTCAGATTTTGGGGTTTCTGGTTCTGATTATGGGCTTGGGGTTTGGGGTATGGGGTTCGGCTTGGGGTTAGAGGTTCGCGCTTTGGGATTTCGGTTTAGAGACTGGAAATTGGGTTTGGGATTCAGGGGTCGGTGTTCGGGCTCGGGGTTGGGTTAGGGTTCAGGTTCACGGTTTGGACTCTGGAGCTCGGGATTCGGTTTCCGGGTTCGGGATATAGGGTTTTGAGGTCAGGGTCGAGATGGTGGTTTGGGGTCGCGGTTAGGGGCTAGTGAGTGCCACAAAGCCAAGGGCTCCAGCAATACGAGCTCTGTCAGAGGGAAGGGAAGGGCAACTGCGGGGCTCCACCAGCGATTGCTTGGCCGCCCAGACTCAGCACAGCGCGGAGAGCACCAGACTCACAGGGTCCCTGGCTGTGGTCTGCAGCCCCCCACACCCTGAGGCTTACTGCGTGGGCGCCCAGAAGGTGCCTGACAGACGTCATTTCCCTAGTGCTCTCCTCTCCAGCAGAGACGTGTGCAGGTGGTTGGGGCCTGCCCCTGCGTGTCTGGGCTCCCTCCACAGCCCCAGCTCAGGGGAAGCAGCCCCGGGGCCAAGACTTGCAGGAGGCGCGGGGCGTCCCTGTCTGGAAGCCAAGTGCACAGTGTGCAGGGAAGCGAGCGTCCAATGGAAGAGTTGAGGCAGCCTGGCCGCGTGTGGCTGCAAGCACTGACTGGGAGGCGCCGAGTGTGCCTCCAGTACAGCAGAGCTCCAGCTCTGCTCAGAGGCCCGATCTGGCAGAGTTGCTGGCGTGAGGCTGCTCTGCCTTGGGCGAGCCTTGCCCAGACGTGCCTCGCTGCTAGGCTTCCTGCCCGGGAAGGAGCAGGCTGCGCCAGACAGGCAGACACTCCTGGCGCCTTCCTGGCCTCAGCTCCACTCCTGCCCTGCCTTTGCACCTAGTCCCCAGGCGTCCTTGCGGAGGGCTTAGGGGCCGGTGGGGTGCACGCTGCCAAGCCCTCCAGCCGTGAGAGCTCTGTCATAGGGAAGGGAATGGCAAGTGCAGGGCTCCTCCAGCGCTCGCTTGGCCGCCCAGACTCAGCACAGCACGGAGAGCACCAGGCTTCCCCAGGGCCCCCGGCTGTGGTCTGCAGCCCCACACACCCGGAGGCTGACTCCGTGAGCGCCCAGAAGGTGCCTGACAGACGTCATTTCCCTAGTGCTCTCCCCACCAGCAGAGACGTGGGCAGGTGGTTGGGGCCTGCGCCTGCGTGTCTGGGCTGCCGCCCACAGCCTCCGCTCAGGGGAAGCAGCCCCTGTGCCAAGACCTGCAGGAGGCGCGGGGCGTCCCTGCCTGGAAGCCAAGTGCACGGTCCGCTTGGAAGCGAGCCTCCTTGGGAAGAGTCGAGGGAGCCAAGCCGCGTGCAGCTGCAATCCCTGCTTGGGCCGAGCCGAGTGTGCCTCCAGGACGGCAGAGCTCCAGCTCTGCTCAGAGGCCGGATCTAGTCAAGTGCCTTGCGCGAGGCTGCTCTGCCCTGGGCGAGACTTGCCCAGGCTTGCCTCGCTGCTAGGCTTGCTGCCCGGGAAGGAGCAGGCTGTGCGATGCTGGGAGAGGCCCCTGGCGCCTTCCTGGCCTCAGCTCCACTCCTGCCTTGCCTTTGCATCTAGGCCCCGGGCGTCCTTGGGGAAGGCTTAGGAGCCGGTGGCTTGCACACCGCCAAGCCCTCCAGCAGGGAGGCCTCTTGTAGAGGGGAGGGGAGGGCAAGTGCAGGGCTCCTCCAGCGGGTGCTTGGCCGCCCAGACTCAGCGCCGCACGGAGAGCACAAGGCTCCCAGGTCCCCTGGCTGTGGTCTGCAGCCCCACACTCCCGGAGGCTGACTCCGTGGGCGCCCAGAAGGTGCCTGACAGACGTCATGTCCCTAGCGCTCTGCTCCCCAGCAGAGACGTGTGCAGGTGGTGGGGCCTGCCCCTGCGTGTCTGGGCTCCCGCCGGCAGCCCCAGCTCCAGGGAAGCAGCCCCTGAGCCAAGACCTGTAGGGGGCGCGGGGCGCCCCCGCCTGGAAGCCTAGTGCACAGCATGCGGGAAGCGAGCCTCCTCGGGAGAAGAGGAGGCAGCCCAGCTGCGTGCGTCTGCACTCACTCCTTGGGCGGAGCCCAGTGAGCCTCCAGTACGGCAGAGCTCCAGCTCTGCTCAGAGGCCCGATCTGGCAGAGTTGCTGGCGTGAGGCTGCTCTGCCCTGGGCGAGCATTGCCCAGACTTGCCTCGCTGCTAGGCTTCCTGCCCGGGAAGGAGCAGGCTGCGCCAGACAGGCATGCGCTCCTGGCGCCTTCCTGGCCTCAGCTCCACTCCTGCCTTGCCTTTGCACCTAGTCCCCAGGCGTCCTTGCGGAGGGCTTAGGGGCCGGTGGGGTGCACGCTGCCAAGCCCTCCAGCCGTGAGAGCTCTGTCATAGGGAAGGGAATGGCAAGTGCAGGGCTCCTCCAGCGCTCGCTTGGCCGCCCATACTCAGCACAGCACGGAGAGCACCAGGCTTCCCAGGGCCCCCGGCTGTGGTCTGCAGCCCCACACACCCGGAGGCTGACTCCGTGAGCGCCCAGAAGGTGCCTGACAGACGTCATTTCCCTAGTGCTCTCCCCACCAGCAGAGACGTGGGGAGGTGGTTGGGGCCTGCCCCTGCGTGTCTGGGCTGCCGCCCACAGCCTCCGCTCAGGGGAAGCAGCCCCTGTGCCAAGACCTGCAGGAGGCGCGGGGCGTCCCTGCCTGGAAGCCAAGTGCACGGTCCGCTTGGAAGCGAGCCTCCTTGGGAAGAGTCGAGGGAGCCAAGCCGCGTGCAGCTGCAATCCCTGCTTGGGCCGAGCCGAGTGTGCCTCCAGGACGGCAGAGCTCCAGCTCTGCTCCGAGGCCGGATCTAGTCAAGTGCCTTGCGCGAGGCTGCTCTGCCCTGGGCGAGACTTGCCCAGGCTTGCCTCGCTGCTAGGCTTGCTGCCCGGGAAGGAGCAGGCTGTGCGATGCTGGGAGAGGCCACTGGCGCCTTCCTGGCCTCAGCTCCACTACTGCCTTGCCTTTGCATCTAGGCCCCGGGCGTCCGTGGGGAAGGCTTAGGAGCCGGTGGCTTGCACACCGCCAAGCCCTCCAGCAGGGAGGCCTCTCGTAGAGGGGAGGGGAGGGCAAGTGCAGGGCTCCTCCAGCGGGTGCTTGGCCGCCCAGACTAAGCGCCGCACGGAGAGCACAAGGCTCCCAGGTCCCCTGGCTGTGGTCTGCAGCCCCACACTCCCGGAGGCTGACTCCGTGGGCGCCCAGAAGGTGCCTGACAGACGTCATGTCCCTAGCGCTCTGCTCCCCAGCAGAGACGTGTGCAGGTGGTGGGGCCTGCCCCTGCGTGTCTGGGCTCCCGCCGGCAGCCCCAGCTCCAGGGAAGCAGCCCCTGAGCCAAGACCTGTAGGGGGCGCGGGGCGCCCCCGCCTGGAAGCCTAGTGCACAGCATGCGGGAAGCGAGCCTCCTCGGGAGAAGAGGAGGCAGCCCAGCTGCGTGCGTCTGCACTCACTCCTTGGGCGGAGCCCAGTGAGCCTCCAGTACGGCAGAGCTCCAGCTCTGCTCAGAGGCCCGATCTGGCAGAGTTGCTGGCGTGAGGCTGCTCTGCCCTGGGCGAGCCTTGCCCAGACGTGCCTCGCTGCTAGGCTTCCTGCCCGGGAAGGAGCAGGCTGCGCCAGACAGGCAGACGCTCCTGGCGCCTTCCTGGCCTCAGCTCCACTCCTGCCTTGCCTTTGCACCTAGTCCCCAGGCGTCCTTGCGGAGGGCTTAGGGGCCGGTGGGGTGCACGCTGCCAAGCCCTCCAGCCGTGAGAGCTCTGTCATAGGGAAGGGAATGGCAAGTGCAGGGCTCCTCCAGCGCTCGCTTGGCCGCCCATACTCAGCACAGCACGGAGAGCACCAGGCTTCCCAGGGCCCCCGGCTGTGGTCTGCAGCCCCACACACCCGGAGGCTGACTCCGTGAGCGCCCAGAAGGTGCCTGACAGACGTCATTTACCTAGTGCTCTCCCCACCAGCAGAGACGTGGGCAGGTGGTTGGGGCCTGCCCCTGCGTGTCTGGGCTGCCGCCCACAGCCTCCGCTCAGGGGAAGCAGCCCCTGTGCCAAGACCTGCAGGAGGCGCGGGGCGTCCCTGCCTGGAAGCCAAGTGCACGGTCCGCTTGGAAGCGAGCCTCCTTGGGAAGAGTCGAGGGAGCCAAGCCGCGTGCAGCTGCAATCCCTGCTTGGGCCGAGCCGAGTGTGCCTCCAGGATAGCAGAGCTCCAGCTCTGCTCAGAGGCCGGATCTAGTCAAGTGCCTTGCGCGAGGCTGCTCTGCCCTGGGCGAGACTTGCCCAGGCTTGCCTCGCTGCTAGGCTTGCTGCCCGGGAAGGAGCAGGCTGTGCGATGCTGGGAGAGGCCCCTGGCGCCTTCCTGGCCTCAGCTCCACTCCTGCCTTGCCTTTGCATCTAGGCCCCGGGCGTCCTTGGGGAAGGCTTAGGAGCCGGTGGCTTGCACACTGCCAAGCCCTCCAGCAGTGAGGCCTCTCGTAGAGGGGAGGGGAGGGCAAGTGCAGGGCTCCACCAGCGGTTGCTTGGCCGCCCAGACTCAGCGCCGCACGGAGAGCACAAGGCTCCCAGGTCCCCTGGCTGTGGTCTGCAGCCCCACACTCCCGGAGGCTGACTCCGTGGGCGCCCAGAAGGTGCCTGACAGACGTCATGTCCCTAGCGCTCTGCTCCCCAGCAGAGACGTGTGCAGGTGGTGGGGCCTGCCCCTGCGTGTCTGGGCTCCCGCCGGCAGCCCCAGCTCCAGGGAAGCAGCCCCTGAACCAAGACCTGTAGGGGGCGCGGGGCGCCCCCGCCTGGAAGCCTAGTGCACAGCATGCGGGAAGCGAGCCTCCTCGGGAGAAGAGGAGGCAGCCCAGCTGCGTGCGTCTGCACTCACTCCTTGGGCGGAGCCCAGTGAGCCTCCAGTACGGCAGAGCTCCAGCTCTGCTCAGAGGCCCGATCTGGCAGAGTTGCTGGCGTGAGGCTGCTCTGCCCTGGGCGAGCCTTGCCCAGACTTGCCTCGCTGCTAGGCTTCCTGCCCGGGAAGGAGCAGGCTGCGCCAGACAGGCAGACACTCCTGGCGCCTTCCTGGCCTCAGCTCCACTCCTGCCTTGCCTTTGCACCTAGTCCCCAGGCGTCCTTGCGGAGGGCTTAGGGGCCGGTGGGGTGCACGCTGCCAAGCCCTCCAGCCGTGAGAGCTCTGTCATAGGGAAGGGAATGGCAAGTGCAGGGCTCCTCCAGCGCTCGCTTGGCCGCCCAGACTCAGCACAGCACGGAGAGCACCAGGCTTCCCAGGGCCCCCGGCTGTGGTCTGCAGCCCCACACACCCGGAGGCTGACTCCGTGAGCGCCCAGAAGGTGCCTGACAGACGTCATTTCCCTAGTGCTCTCCCCACCAGCAGAGACGTGGGCAGGTGGTTGGGGCCTGCCCCTGCGTGTCTGGGCTGCCGCCCACAGCCTCCGCTCAGGGGAAGCAGCCCCTGTGCCAAGACCTGCAGGAGGCGCGGGGCGTCCCTGCCTGGAAGCCAAGTGCACGGTCCGCTTGGAAGCGAGCCTCCTTGGGAAGAGTCGAGGGAGCCAAGCCGCGTGCAGCTGCAATCCCTGCTTGGGCCGAGCCGAGTGTGCCTCCAGGACGGCAGAGCTCCAGCTCTGCTCAGAGGCCGGATCTAGTCAAGTGCCTTGCGCGAGGCTGCTCTGCCCTGGGCGAGACTTGCCCAGGCTTGCCTCGCTGCTAGGCTTGCTGCCCGGGAAGGAGCAGGCTGTGCGATGCTGGGAGAGGCCCCTGGCGCCTTCCTGGCCTCAGCTCCACTCCTGCCTTGCCTTTGCATCTAGGCCCCGGGCGTCCGTGGGGAAGGCTTAGGAGCCGGTGGCTTGCACACTGCCAAGCCCTCCAGCAGTGAGGCCTCTCGTAGAGGGGAGGGGAGGGCAAGTGCAGGGCTCCACCAGCGGTTGCTTGGCCGCCCAGACTCAGCGCCGCACGGAGAGCACAAGGCTCCCAGGTCCCCTGGCTGTGGTCTGCAGCCCCACACTCCCGGAGGCTGACTCCGTGGGCGCCCAGAAGGTGCCTGACAGACGTCATGTCCCTAGCGCTCTGCTCCCCAGCAGAGACGTGTGCAGGTGGTGGGGCCTGCCCCTGCGTGTCTGGGCTCCCGCCGGCAGCCCCAGCTCCAGGGAAGCAGCCCCTGAGCCAAGACCTGTAGGGGGCGCGGGGCGCCCCCGCCTGGAAGCCTAGTGCACAGCATGCGGGAAGCGAGCCTCCTCGGGAGAAGAGGAGGCAGCCCAGCTGCGTGCGTCTGCACTCACTCCTTGGGCGGAGCCCAGTGAGCCTCCAGTACGGCAGAGCTCCAGCTCTGCTCAGAGGCCCGATCTGGCAGAGTTGCTGGCGTGAGGCTGCTCTGCCCTGGGCGAGCCTTGCCCAGACGTGCCTCGCTGCTAGGCTTCCTGCCCGGGAAGGAGCAGGCTGCGCCAGACAGGCAGACGCTCCTGGCGCCTTCCTGGCCTCAGCTCCACTCCTGCCTTGCCTTTGCACCTAGTCCCCAGGCGTCCTTGTGGAGGGCTTAGGGGCCGGTGGGGTGCACGCTGCCAAGCCGTCCAGCCGTGAGAGCTCTGTCATAGGGAAGGGAATGGCAAGTGCAGGGCTCCTCCAGCGCTCGCTTGGCCGCCCAGACTCAGCACAGCACGGAGAGCACCAGGCTTCCCAGGGCCCCCGGCTGTGGTCTGCAGCCCCACACACCCGGAGGCTGACTCCGTGAGCGCCCAGAAGGTGCCTGACAGACGTCATTTCCCTAGTGCTCTCCCCACCAGCAGAGACGTGGGCAGGTGGTTGGGGCCTGCCCCTGCGTGTCTGGGCTGCCGCCCACAGCCTCCGCTCAGGGGAAGCAGCCCCTGTGCCAAGACCTGCAAGAGGCGCGGGGCGTCCCTGCCTGGAAGCCAAGTGCACGGTCCGCTTGGAAGCGAGCCTCCTTGGGAAGAGTCGAGGGAGCCAAGCCGCGTGCAGCTGCAATCCCTGCTTGGGCCGAGCCGAGTGTGCCTCCAGGACGGCAGAGCTCCAGCTCTGCTCAGAGGCCGGATCTAGTCAAGTGCCTTGCGCGAGGCTGCTCTGCCCTGGGCGAGACTTGCCCAGGCTTGCCTCGCTGCTAGGCTTGCTGCCCGGGAAGGAGCAGGCTGTGCGATGCTGGGAGAGGCCCCTGGCGCCTTCCTGGCCTCAGCTCCACTCCTGCCTTGCCTTTGCATCTAGGCCCCGGGCGTCCTTGGGGAAGGCTTAGGAGCCGGTGGCTTGCACACTGCCAAGCCCTCCAGCAGTGAGGCCTCTCGTAGAGGGGAGGGGAGGGCAAGTGCAGGGCTCCACCAACGGTTGCTTGGCCGCCCAGACTCAGCGCCGCACGGAGAGCACAAGGCTCCCAGGTCCCCTGGCTGTGGTCTGCAGCCCCACACTCCCGGAGGCTGACTCCGTGGGCGCCCAGAAGGTGCCTGACAGACGTCATGTCCCTAGCGCTCTGCTCCCCAGCAGAGACGTGTGCAGGTGGTGGGGCCTGCCCCTGCGTGTCTGGGCTCCCGCCGGCAGCCCCAGCTCCAGGGAAGCAGCCCCTGAGCCAAGACCTGTAGGGGGCGCGGGGCGCCCCCGCCTGGAAGCCTAGTGCACAGCATGCGGGAAGCGAGCCTCCTCGGGAGAAGAGGAGGCAGCCCAGCTGCGTGCGTCTGCACTCACTCCTTGGGCGGAGCCCAGTGAGCCTCCAGTACGGCAGAGCTCCAGCTCTGCTCAGAGGCCCGATCTGGCAGAGTTGCTGGCGTGAGGCTGCTCTGCCCTGGGCGAGCCTTGCCCAGACGTGCCTCGCTGCTAGGCTTCCTGCCCGGGAAGGAGCAGGCTGCGCCAGACAGGCAGACGCTCCTGGCGCCTTCCTGGCCTCAGCTCCACTCCTGCCTTGCCTTTGCACCTAGTCCCCAGGCGTCCTTGTGGAGGGCTTAGGGGCCGGTGGGGTGCACGCTGCCAAGCCGTCCAGCCGTGAGAGCTCTGTCATAGGGAAGGGAATGGCAAGTGCAGGGCTCCTCCAGCGCTCGCTTGGCCGCCCAGACTCAGCACAGCACGGAGAGCACCAGGCTTCCCAGGGCCCCCGGCTGTGGTCTGCAGCCCCACACACCCGGAGGCTGACTCCGTGAGCGCCCAGAAGGTGCCTGACAGACGTCATTTCCCTAGTGCTCTCCCCACCAGCAGAGACGTGGGCAGGTGGTTGGGGCCTGCCCCTGCGTGTCTGGGCTGCCGCCCACAGCCTCCGCTCAGGGGAAGCAGCCCCTGTGCCAAGACCTGCAAGAGGCGCGGGGCGTCCCTGCCTGGAAGCCAAGTGCACGGTCCGCTTGGAAGCGAGCCTCCTTGGGAAGAGTCGAGGGAGCCAAGCCGCGTGCAGCTGCAATCCCTGCTTGGGCCGAGCCGAGTGTGCCTCCAGGACGGCAGAGCTCCAGCTCTGCTCAGAGGCCGGATCTAGTCAAGTGCCTTGCGCGAGGCTGCTCTGCCCTGGGCGAGACTTGCCCAGGCTTGCCTCGCTGCTAGGCTTGCTGCCCGGGAAGGAGCAGGCTGTGCGATGCTGGGAGAGGCCCCTGGCGCCTTCCTGGCCTCAGCTCCACTCCTGCCTTGCCTTTGCATCTAGGCCCCGGGCGTCCTTGGGGAAGGCTTAGGAGCCGGTGGCTTGCACACTGCCAAGCCCTCCAGCAGTGAGGCCTCTCGTAGAGGGGAGGGGAGGGCAAGTGCAGGGCTCCACCAACGGTTGCTTGGCCGCCCAGACTCAGCGCCGCACGGAGAGCACAAGGCTCCCAGGTCCCCTGGCTGTGGTCTGCAGCCCCACACTCCCGGAGGCTGACTCCGTGGGCGCCCAGAAGGTGCCTGACAGACGTCATGTCCCTAGCGCTCTGCTCCCCAGCAGAGACGTGTGCAGGTGGTGGGGCCTGCCCCTGCGTGTCTGGGCTCCCGCCGGCAGCCCCAGCTCCAGGGAAGCAGCCCCTGAGCCAAGACCTGTAGGGGGCGCGGGGCGCCCCCGCCTGGAAGCCTAGTGCACAGCATGCGGGAAGCGAGCCTCCTCGGGAGAAGAGGAGGCAGCCCAGCTGCGTGCCTCTGCACTCACTCCTTGGGCGGAGCCCAGTGAGCCTCCAGTACGGCAGAGCTCCAGCTCTGCTCAGAGGCCCGATCTGGCAGAGTTGCTGGCGTGAGGCTGCTCTGCCCTGGGCGAGCCTTGCCCAGACTTGCCTCGCTGCTAGGCTTCCTGCCCGGGAAGGAGCAGGCTGCGCCAGACAGGCAGACGCTCCTGGCGCCTTCCTGGCCTCAGCTCCACTCCTGCCTTGCCTTTGCACCTAGTCCCCAGGCGTCCTTGCGGAGGGCTTAGGGGCCGGTGGGGTGCAGGCTGCCAAGCCCTCCAGCCGTGAGAGCTCTGTCATAGGGAAGGGAATGGCAAGTGCAGGGCTCCTCCAGCGCTCGCTTGGCCGCCCAGACTCAGCACAGCACGGAGAGCACCAGGCTTCCCAGGGCCCCCGGCTGTGGTCTGCAGCCCCACACACCCGGAGGCTGACTCCGTGAGCGCCCAGAAGGTGCCTGACAGACGTCATTTCCCTAGTGCTCTCCCCACCAGCAGAGACGTGGGCAGGTGGTTGGGGCCTGCCCCTGCGTGTCTGGGCTGCCGCCCACAGCCTCCGCTCAGGGGAAGCAGCCCCTGTGCCAAGACCTGCAGGAGGCGCGGGGCGTCCCTGCCTGGAAGCCAAGTGCACGGTCCGCTTGGAAGCGAGCCTCCTTGGGAAGAGTCGAGGGAGCCAAGCCGCGTGCAGCTGCAATCCCTGCTTGGGCCGAGCCGAGTGTGCCTCCAGGACGGCAGAGCTCCAGCTCTGCTCAGAGGCCGGATCTAGTCAAGTGCCTTGCGCGAGGCTGCTCTGCCCTGGGCGAGACTTGCCCAGGCTTGCCTCGCTGCTAGGCTTGCTGCCCGGGAAGGAGCAGGCTGTGCGATGCTGGGAGAGGCCCCTGGCGCCTTCCTGGCCTCAGCTCCACTCCTGCCTTGCCTTTGCATCTAGGCCCCGGGCGTCCGTGGGGAAGGCTTAGGAGCCGGTGGCTTGCACACTGCCAAGCCCTCCAGCAGTGAGGCCTCTCGTAGAGGGGAGGGGAGGGCAAGTGCAGGGCTCCACCAGCGGTTGCTTGGCCGCCCAGACTCAGCGCCGCACGGAGAGCACAAGGCTCCCAGGTCCCCTGGCTGTGGTCTGCAGCCCCACACTCCCGGAGGCTGACTCCGTGGGCGCCCAGAAGGTGCCTGACAGACGTCATGTCCCTAGCGCTCTGCTCCCCAGCAGAGACGTGTGCAGGTGGTGGGGCCTGCCCCTGCGTGTCTGGGCTCCCGCCGGCAGCCCCAGCTCCAGGGAAGCAGCCCCTGAGCCAAGACCTGTAGGGGGCGCGGGGCGCCCCCGCCTGGAAGCCTAGTGCACAGCATGCGGGAAGCGAGCCTCCTCGGGAGAAGAGGAGGCAGCCCAGCTGCGTGCGTCTGCACTCACTCCTTGGGCGGAGCCCAGTGAGCCTCCAGTACGGCAGAGCTCCAGCTCTGCTCAGAGGCCCGATCTGGCAGAGTTGCTGGCGTGAGGCTGCTCTGCCCTGGGCGAGCCTTGCCCAGACGTGCCTCGCTGCTAGGCTTCCTGCCCGGGAAGGAGCAGGCTGCGCCAGACAGGCAGACGCTCCTGGCGCCTTCCTGGCCTCAGCTCCACTCCTGCCTTGCCTTTGCACCTAGTCCCCAGGCGTCCTTGCGGAGGGCTTAGGGGCCGGTGGGGTGCAGGCTGCCAAGCCCTCCAGCCGTGAGAGCTCTGTCATAGGGAAGGGAATGGCAAGTGCAGGGCTCCTCCAGCGCTCGCTTGGCCGCCCAGACTCAGCACAGCACGGAGAGCACCAGGCTTCCCAGGGCCCCCGGCTGTGGTCTGCAGCCCCACACACCCGGAGGCTGACTCCGTGAGCGCCCAGAAGGTGCCTGACAGACGTCATTTCCCTAGTGCTCTCCCCACCAGCAGAGACGTGGGCAGGTGGTTGGGGCCTGCCCCTGCGTGTCTGGGCTGCCGCCCACAGCCTCCGCTCAGGGGAAGCAGCCCCTGTGCCAAGACCTGCAGGAGGCGCGGGGCGTCCCTGCCTGGAAGCCAAGTGCACGGTCCGCTTGGAAGCGAGCCTCCTTGGGAAGAGTCGAGGGAGCCAAGCCGCGTGCAGCTGCAATCCCTGCTTGGGCCGAGCCGAGTGTGCCTCCAGGACGGCAGAGCTCCAGCTCTGCTCAGAGGCCGGATCTAGTCAAGTGCCTTGCGCGAGGCTGCTCTGCCCTGGGCGAGACTTGCCCAGGCTTGCCTCGCTGCTAGGCTTGCTGCCCGGGAAGGAGCAGGCTGTGCGATGCTGGGAGAGGCCCCTGGCGCCTTCCTGGCCTCAGCTCCACTCCTGCCTTGCCTTTGCATCTAGGCCCCGGGCGTCCGTGGGGAAGGCTTAGGAGCCGGTGGCTTGCACACTGCCAAGCCCTCCAGCAGTGAGGCCTCTCGTAGAGGGGAGGGGAGGGCAAGTGCAGGGCTCCACCAGCGGTTGCTTGGCCGCCCAGACTCAGCGCCGCACGGAGAGCACAAGGCTCCCAGGTCCCCTGGCTGTGGTCTGCAGCCCCACACTCCCGGAGGCTGACTCCGTGGGCGCCCAGAAGGTGCCTGACAGACGTCATGTCCCTAGCGCTCTGCTCCCCAGCAGAGACGTGTGCAGGTGGTGGGGCCTGCCCCTGCGTGTCTGGGCTCCCGCCGGCAGCCCCAGCTCCAGGGAAGCAGCCCCTGAGCCAAGACCTGTAGGGGGCGCGGGGCGCCCCCGCCTGGAAGCCTAGTGCACAGCATGCGGGAAGCGAGCCTCCTCGGGAGAAGAGGAGGCAGCCCAGCTGCGTGCGTCTGCACTCACTCCTTGGGCGGAGCCCAGTGAGCCTCCAGTACGGCAGAGCTCCAGCTCTGCTCAGAGGCCCGATCTGGCAGAGTTGCTGGCGTGAGGCTGCTCTGCCCTGGGCGAGCCTTGCCCAGACGTGCCTCGCTGCTAGGCTTCCTGCCCGGGAAGGAGCAGGCTGCGCCAGACAGGCAGACGCTCCTGGCGCCTTCCTGGCCTCAGCTCCACTCCTGCCTTGCCTTTGCACCTAGTCCCCAGGCGTCCTTGCGGAGGGCTTAGGGGCCGGTGGGGTGCACGCTGCCAAGCCCTCCAGCCGTGAGAGCTCTGTCATAGGGAAGGGAATGGCAAGTGCAGGGCTCCTCCAGCGCTCGCTTGGCCGCCCAGACTCAGCACAGCACGGAGAGCACCAGGCTTCCCAGGGCCCCCGGCTGTGGTCTGCAGCCCCACACACCCGGAGGCTGACTCCGTGAGCGCCCAGAAGGTGCCTGACAGACGTCATTTCCCTAGTGCTCTCCCCACCAGCAGAGACGTGGGCAGGTGGTTGGGGCCTGCCCCTGCGTGTCTGGGCTGCCGCCCACAGCCTCCGCTCAGGGGAAGCAGCCCCTGTGCCAAGACCTGCAAGAGGCGCGGGGCGTCCCTGCCTGGAAGCCAAGTGCACGGTCCGCTTGGAAGCGAGCCTCCTTGGGAAGAGTCGAGGGAGCCAAGCCGCGTGCAGCTGCAATCCCTGCTTGGGCCGAGCCGAGTGTGCCTCCAGGACGGCAGAGCTCCAGCTCTGCTCAGAGGCCGGATCTAGTCAAGTGCCTTGCGCGAGGCTGCTCTGCCCTGGGCGAGACTTGCCCAGGCTTGCCTCGCTGCTAGGCTTGCTGCCCGGGAAGGAGCAGGCTGTGCGATGCTGGGAGAGGCCCCTGGCGTCTTCCTGGCCTCAGCTCCACTCCTGCCTTGCCTTTGCATCTAGGCCCCGGGCGTCCTTGGGGAAGGCTTAGGAGCCGGTGGCTTGCACACTGCCAAGCCCTCCAGCAGTGAGGCCTCTCGTAGAGGGGAGGGGAGGGCAAGTGCAGGGCTCCACCAGCGGTTGCTTGGCCGCCCAGACTCAGCGCCGCACGGAGAGCACAAGGCTCCCAGGTCCCCTGGCTGTGGTCTGCAGCCCCACACTCCCGGAGGCTGACTCCGTGGGCGCCCAGAAGGTGCCTGACAGACGTCATGTCCCTAGCGCTCTGCTCCCCAGCAGAGACGTGTGCAGGTGGTGGGGCCTGCCCCTGCGTGTCTGGGCTCCCGCCGGCAGCCCCAGCTCCAGGGAAGCAGCCCCTGAGCCAAGACCTGTAGGGGGCGCGGGGCGCCCCCGCCTGGAAGCCTAGTGCACAGCATGCGGGAAGCGAGCCTCCTCGGGAGAAGAGGAGGCAGCCCAGCTGCGTGCGTCTGCACTCACTCCTTGGGCGGAGCCCAGTGAGCCTCCAGTACGGCAGAGCTCCAGCTCTGCTCAGAGGCCCGATCTGGCAGAGTTGCTGGCGTGAGGCTGCTCTGCCCTGGGCGAGCCTTGCCCAGACGTGCCTCGCTGCTAGGCTTCCTGCCCGGGAAGGAGCAGGCTGCGCCAGACAGGCAGACGCTCCTGGCGCCTTCCTGGCCTCAGCTCCACTCCTGCCTTGCCTTTGCACCTAGTCCCCAGGCGTCCTTGCGGAGGGCTTAGGGGCCGGTGGGGTGCACGCTGCCAAGCCCTCCAGCCGTGAGAGCTCTGTCATAGGGAAGGGAATGGCAAGTGCAGGGCTCCTCCAGCGCTCGCTTGGCCGCCCAGACTCAGCACAGCACGGAGAGCACCAGGCTTCCCAGGGCCCCCGGCTGTGGTCTGCAGCCCCACACACCCGGAGGCTGACTCCGTGAGCGCCCAGAAGGTGCCTGACAGACGTCATTTCCCTAGTGCTCTCCCCACCAGCAGAGACGTGGGCAGGTGGTTGGGGCCTGCCCCTGCGTGTCTGGGCTGCCGCCCACAGCCTCCGCTCAGGGGAAGCAGCCCCTGTGCCAAGACCTGCAAGAGGCGCGGGGCGTCCCTGCCTGGAAGCCAAGTGCACGGTCCGCTTGGAAGCGAGCCTCCTTGGGAAGAGTCGAGGGAGCCAAGCCGCGTGCAGCTGCAATCCCTGCTTGGGCCGAGCCGAGTGTGCCTCCAGGACGGCAGAGCTCCAGCTCTGCTCAGAGGCCGGATCTAGTCAAGTGCCTTGCGCGAGGCTGCTCTGCCCTGGGCGAGACTTGCCCAGGCTTGCCTCGCTGCTAGGCTTGCTGCCCGGGAAGGAGCAGGCTGTGCGATGCTGGGAGAGGCCCCTGGCGCCTTCCTGGCCTCAGCTCCACTCCTGCCTTGCCTTTGCATCTAGGCCCCGGGCGTCCTTGGGGAAGGCTTAGGAGCCGGTGGCTTGCACACTGCCAAGCCCTCCAGCAGTGAGGCCTCTCGTAGAGGGGAGGGGAGGGCAAGTGCAGGGCTCCACCAGCGGTTGCTTGGCCGCCCAGACTCAGCGCCGCACGGAGAGCACAAGGCTCCCAGGTCCCCTGGCTGTGGTCTGCAGCCCCACACTCCCGGAGGCTGACTCCGTGGGCGCCCAGAAGGTGCCTGACAGACGTCATGTCCCTAGCGCTCTGCTCCCCAGCAGAGACGTGTGCAGGTGGTGGGGCCTGCCCCTGCGTGTCTGGGCTCCCGCCGGCAGCCCCAGCTCCAGGGAAGCAGCCCCTGAGCCAAGACCTGTAGGGGGCGCGGGGCGCCCCCGCCTGGAAGCCTAGTGCACAGCATGCGGGAAGCGAGCCTCCTCGGGAGAAGAGGAGGCAGCCCAGCTGCGTGCGTCTGCACTCACTCCTTGGGCGGAGCCCAGTGAGCCTCCAGTACGGCAGAGCTCCAGCTCTGCTCAGAGGCCCGATCTGGCAGAGTTGCTGGCGTGAGGCTGCTCTGCCCTGGGCGAGCCTTGCCCAGACTTGCCTCGCTGCTGGGCTTCCTGCCCGGGAAGGAGCAGGCTGCGCCAGACAGGCAGACGCTCCTGGCGCCTTCCTGGCCTCAGATCCACTCCTGCCTTGCCTTTGCACCTAGTCCCCAGGCGTCCTTGCGGAGGGCTTAGGGGCCGGTGTGGTGCACGCTGCCAAGCCCTCCAGCCGTGAGAGCTCTGTCATAGGGAAGGGAATGGCAAGTGCAGGGCTCCTCCAGCGCTCGCTTGGCCGCCCAGACTCAGCACAGCACGGAGAGCACCAGGCTTCCCAGGGCCCCCGGCTGTGGTCTGCAGCCCCACACACCCGGAGGCTGACTCCGTGAGCGCCCAGAAGGTGCCTGACAGACGTCATTTCCCTAGTGCTCTCCCCACCAGCAGAGACGTGTGCAGGTGGTTGGGGCCTGCCCCTGCGTGTCTGGGCTGCCGCCCACAGCCTCCGCTCAGGGGAAGCAGCCCCTGTGCCAAGACCTGCAGGAGGCGCGGGGCGTCCCTGCCTGGAAGCCAAGTGCACGGTCCGCTTGGAAGCGAGCCTCCTTGGGAAGAGTCGAGGGAGCCAAGCCGCGTGCAGCTGCAATCCCTGCTTGGGCCGAGCCGAGTGTGCCTCCAGGACGGCAGAGCTCCAGCTCTGCTCAGAGGCCGGATCTAGTCAAGTGCCTTGCGCGAGGCTGCTCTGCCCTGGGCGAGACTTGCCCAGGCTTGCCTCGCTGCTAGGCTTGCTGCCCGGGAAGGAGCAGGCTGTGCGATGCTGGGAGAGGCCCCTGGCGCCTTCCTGGCCTCAGCTCCACTCCTGCCTTGCCTTTGCATCTAGGCCCCGGGCGTCCTTGGGGAAGGCTTAGGAGCCGGTGGCTTGCACACTGCCAAGCCCTCCAGCAGTGAGGCCTCTCGTAGAGGGGAGGGGAGGGCAAGTGCAGGGCTCCACCAGCGGTTGCTTGGCCGCCCAGACTCAGCGCCGCACGGAGAGCACAAGGCTCCCAGGTCCCCTGGCTGTGGTCTGCAGCCCCACACTCCCGGAGGCTGACTCCGTGGGCGCCCAGAAGGTGCCTGACAGACGTCATGTCCCTAGCGCTCTGCTCCCCAGCAGAGACGTGTGCAGGTGGTGGGGCCTGCCCCTGCGTGTCTGGGCTCCCGCCGGCAGCCCCAGCTCCAGGGAAGCAGCCCCTGAGCCAAGACCTGTAGGGGGCGCGGGGCGCCCCCGCCTGGAAGCCTAGTGCACAGCATGCGGGAAGCGAGCCTCCTCGGGAGAAGAGGAGGCAGCCCAGCTGCGTGCGTCTGCACTCACTCCTTGGGCGGAGCCCAGTGAGCCTCCAGTACGGCAGAGCTCCAGCTCTGCTCAGAGGCCCGATCTGGCAGAGTTGCTGGCGTGAGGCTGCTCTGCCCTGGGCGAGCCTTGCCCAGACGTGCCTCGCTGCTAGGCTTCCTGCCCGGGAAGGAGCAGGCTGCGCCAGACAGGCAGACGCTCCTGGCGCCTTCCTGGCCTCAGCTCCACTCCTGCCTTGCCTTTGCACCTAGTCCCCAGGCGTCCTTGCGGAGGGCTTAGGGGCCGGTGGGGTGCACGCTGCCAAGCCCTCCAGCCGTGAGAGCTCTGTCATAGGGAAGGGAATGGCAAGTGCAGGGCTCCTCCAGCGCTCGCTTGGCCGCCCAGACTCAGCACAGCACGGAGAGCACCAGGCTTCCCAGGGCCCCCGGCTGTGGTCTGCAGCCCCACACACCCGGAGGCTGACTCCGTGAGCACCCAGAAGGTGCCTGACAGACGTCATTTACCTAGTGCTCTCCCCACCAGCAGAGACGTGGGCAGGTGGTTGGGGCCTGCCCCTGCGTGTCTGGGCTGCCGCCCACAGCCTCCGCTCAGGGGAAGCAGCCCCTGTGCCAAGACCTGCAAGAGGCGCGGGGCGTCCCTGCCTGGAAGCCAAGTGCACGGTCCGCTTGGAAGCGAGCCTCCTTGGGAAGAGTCGAGGGAGCCAAGCCGCGTGCAGCTGCAATCCCTGCTTGGGCCGAGCCGAGTGTGCCTCCAGGATGGCAGAGCTCCAGCTCTGCTCAGAGGCCGGATCTAGTCAAGTGCCTTGCGCGAGGCTGCTCTGCCCTGGGCGAGACTTGCCCAGGCTTGCCTCGCTGCTAGGCTTGCTGCCCGGGAAGGAGCAGGCTGTGCGATGCTGGGAGAGGCCCCTGGCGCCTTCCTGGCCTCAGCTCCACTCCTGCCTTGCCTTTGCATCTAGGCCCCGGGCGTCCGTGGGGAAGGCTTAGGAGCCGGTGGCTTGCACACTGCCAAGCCCTCCAGCAGTGAGGCCTCTCGTAGAGGGGAGGGGAGGGCAAGTGCAGGGCTCCACCAGCGGTTGCTTGGCCGCCCAGACTCAGCGCCGCACGGAGAGCACAAGGCTCCCAGGTCCCCTGGCTGTGGTCTGCAGCCCCACACTCCCGGAGGCTGACTCCGTGGGCGCCCAGAAGGTGCCTGACAGACGTCATGTCCCTAGCGCTCTGCTCCCCAGCAGAGACGTGTGCAGGTGGTGGGGCCTGCCCCTGCGTGTCTGGGCTCCCGCCGGCAGCCCCAGCTCCAGGGAAGCAGCCCCTGAGCCAAGACCTGTAGGGGGCGCGGGGCGCCCCCGCCTGGAAGCCTAGTGCACAGCATGCGGGAAGCGAGCCTCCTCGGGAGAAGAGGAGGCAGCCCAGCTGCGTGCGTCTGCACTCACTCCTTGGGCGGAGCCCAGTGAGCCTCCAGTACGGCAGAGCTCCAGCTCTGCTCAGAGGCCCGATCTGGCAGAGTTGCTGGCGTGAGGCTGCTCTGCCCTGGGCGAGCCTTGCCCAGACGTGCCTCGCTGCTAGGCTTCCTGCCCGGGAAGGAGCAGGCTGCGCCAGACAGGCAGACGCTCCTGGCGCCTTCCTGGCCTCAGCTCCACTCCTGCCTTGCCTTTGCACCTAGTCCCCAGGCGTCCTTGCGGAGGGCTTAGGGGCCGGTGGGGTGCACGCTGCCAAGCCCTCCAGCCGTGAGAGCTCTGTCATAGGGAAGGGAATGGCAAGTGCAGGGCTCCTCCAGCGCTCGCTTGGCCGCCCAGACTCAGCACAGCACGGAGAGCACCAGGCTTCCCAGGGCCCCCGGCTGTGGTCTGCAGCCCCACACACCCGGAGGCTGACTCCGTGAGCGCCCAGAAGGTGCCTGACAGACGTCATTTCCCTAGTGCTCTCCCCACCAGCAGAGACGTGGGCAGGTGGTTGGGGCCTGCCCCTGCGTGTCTGGGCTGCCGCCCACAGCCTCCGCTCAGGGGAAGCAGCCCCTGTGCCAAGACCTGCAAGAGGCGCGGGGCGTCCCTGCCTGGAAGCCAAGTGCACGGTCCGCTTGGAAGCGAGCCTCCTTGGGAAGAGTCGAGGGAGCCAAGCCGCGTGCAGCTGCAATCCCTGCTTGGGCCGAGCCGAGTGTGCCTCCAGGACGGCAGAGCTCCAGCTCTGCTCAGAGGCCGGATCTAGTCAAGTGCCTTGCGCGAGGCTGCTCTGCCCTGGGCGAGACTTGCCCAGGCTTGCCTCGCTGCTAGGCTTGCTGCCCGGGAAGGAGCAGGCTGTGCGATGCTGGGAGAGGCCCCTGGCGCCTTCCTGGCCTC
The DNA here is from genome assembly GCF_023091745.1 of Budorcas taxicolor. Taxonomy (NCBI): domain Eukaryota; kingdom Metazoa; phylum Chordata; class Mammalia; order Artiodactyla; family Bovidae; genus Budorcas; species Budorcas taxicolor. The sequence goes on from NW_026292741.1 coordinate 75,025, forward strand.
AGCTCCACTCCTGCCTTGCCTTTGCATCTAGGCCCCGGGCGTCCTTGGGGAAGGCTTAGGAGCCGGTGGCTTGCACACCGCCAAGCCCTCCAGCAGGGAGGCCTCTCGTAGAGGGGAGGGGAGGGCAAGTGCAGGGCTCCTCCAGCGGGTGCTTGGCCGCCCAGACTCAGCGCCGCACGGAGAGCACAAGGCTCCCAGGTCCCCTGGCTGTGGTCTGCAGCCCCACACTCCCGGAGGCTGACTCCGTGGGCGCCCAGAAGGTGCCTGACAGACGTCATGTCCCTAGCGCTCTGCTCCCCAGCAGAGACGTGTGCAGGTGGTGGGGCCTGCCCCTGCGTGTCTGGGCTCCCGCCGGCAGCCCCAGCTCCAGGGAAGCAGCCCCGGAGCCAAGACCTGTATGAGGCGCGGGGCGCCCCCGCCTGGAAGCCTAGTGCGCAGCATGCGGGAAGCGAGCCTCCTCGGGAGAAGAGGAGGCAGCCCAGCTGCGTGCGTCTGCACTCACTCCTTGGGCGGAGCCCAGTGAGCCTCCAGTACGGCAGAGCTCCAGCTCTGCTCAGAGGCCCGATCTGGCAGAGTTGCTGGCGTGAGGCTGCTCTGCCCTGGGCGAGCCTTGCCCAGACTTGCCTCGCTGCTAGGCTTCCTGCCCGGGAAGGAGCAGGCTGCGCCAGACAGGCAGACGCTCCTGGCGCCTTCCTGGCCTCAGCTCCACTCCTGCCTTGCCTTTGCACCTAGTCCCCAGGCGTCCTTGCGGAGGGCTTAGGGGCCGGTGGGGTGCACGCTGCCAAGCCCTCCAGCCGTGAGAGCTCTGTCATAGGGAAGGGAATGGCAAGTGCAGGGCTCCTCCAGCGCTCGCTTGGCCGCCCAGACTCAGCACAGCACGGAGAGCACCAGGCTTCCCAGGGCCCCCGGCTGTGGTCTGCAGCCCCACACACCCGGAGGCTGACTCCGTGAGCGCCCAGAAGGTGCCTGACAGACGTCATTTCCCTAGTGCTCTCCCCACCAGCAGAGACGTGGGCAGGTGGTTGGGGCCTGCCCCTGCGTGTCTGGGCTGCCGCCCACAGCCTCCGCTCAGGGGAAGCAGCCCCTGTGCCAAGACCTGCAAGAGGCGCGGGGCGTCCCTGCCTGGAAGCCAAGTGCACGGTCCGCTTGGAAGCGAGCCTCCTTGGGAAGAGTCGAGGGAGCCAAGCCGCGTGCAGCTGCAATCCCTGCTTGGGCCGAGCCGAGTGTGCCTCCAGGACGGCAGAGCTCCAGCTCTGCTCAGAGGCCGGATCTAGTCAAGTGCCTTGCGCGAGGCTGCTCTGCCCTGGGCGAGACTTGCCCAGGCTTGCCTCGCTGCTAGGCTTGCTGCCCGGGAAGGAGCAGGCTGTGCGATGCTGGGAGAGGCCCCTGGCGCCTTCCTGGCCTCAGCTCCACTCCTGCCTTGCCTTTGCATCTAGGCCCCGGGCGTCCGTGGGGAAGGCTTAGGAGCCGGTGGCTTGCACACTGCCAAGCCCTCCAGCAGTGAGGCCTCTCGTAGAGGGGAGGGGAGGGCAAGTGCAGGGCTCCACCAGCGGTTGCTTGGCCGCCCAGACTCAGCGCCGCACGGAGAGCACAAGGCTCCCAGGTCCCCTGGCTGTGGTCTGCAGCCCCACACTCCCGGAGGCTGACTCCGTGGGCGCCCAGAAGGTGCCTGACAGACGTCATGTCCCTAGCGCTCTGCTCCCCAGCAGAGACGTGTGCAGGTGGTGGGGCCTGCCCCTGCGTGTCTGGGCTCCCGCCGGCAGCCCCAGCTCCAGGGAAGCAGCCCCTGAGCCAAGACCTGTAGGGGGCGCGGGGCGCCCCCGCCTGGAAGCCTAGTGCACAGCATGCGGGAAGCGAGCCTCCTCGGGAGAAGAGGAGGCAGCCCAGCTGCGTGCGTCTGCACTCACTCCTTGGGCGGAGCCCAGTGAGCCTCCAGTACGGCAGAGCTCCAGCTCTGCTCAGAGGCCCGATCTGGCAGAGTTGCTGGCGTGAGGCTGCTCTGCCCTGGGCGAGCCTTGCCCAGACGTGCCTCGCTGCTAGGCTTCCTGCCCGGGAAGGAGCAGGCTGCGCCAGACAGGCAGACGCTCCTGGCGCCTTCCTGGCCTCAGCTCCACTCCTGCCTTGCCTTTGCACCTAGTCCCCAGGCGTCCTTGCGGAGGGCTTAGGGGCCGGTGGGGTGCACGCTGCCAAGCCCTCCAGCCGTGAGAGCTCTGTCATAGGGAAGGGAATGGCAAGTGCAGGGCTCCTCCAGCGCTCGCTTGGCCGCCCAGACTCAGCACAGCACGGAGAGCACCAGGCTTCCCAGGGCCCCCGGCTGTGGTCTGCAGCCCCACACACCCGGAGGCTGACTCCGTGAGCGCCCAGAAGGTGCCTGACAGACGTCATTTCCCTAGTGCTCTCCCCACCAGCAGAGACGTGGGCAGGTGGTTGGGGCCTGCCCCTGCGTGTCTGGGCTGCCGCCCACAGCCTCCGCTCAGGGGAAGCAGCCCCTGTGCCAAGACCTGCAAGAGGCGCGGGGCGTCCCTGCCTGGAAGCCAAGTGCACGGTCCGCTTGGAAGCGAGCCTCCTTGGGAAGAGTCGAGGGAGCCAAGCCGCGTGCAGCTGCAATCCCTGCTTGGGCCGAGCCGAGTGTGCCTCCAGGACGGCAGAGCTCCAGCTCTGCTCAGAGGCCGGATCTAGTCAAGTGCCTTGCGCGAGGCTGCTCTGCCCTGGGCGAGACTTGCCCAGGCTTGCCTCGCTGCTAGGCTTGCTGCCCGGGAAGGAGCAGGCTGTGCGATGCTGGGAGAGGCCCCTGGCGCCTTCCTGGCCTCAGCTCCACTCCTGCCTTGCCTTTGCATCTAGGCCCCGGGCGTCCTTGGGGAAGGCTTAGGAGCCGGTGGCTTGCACACTGCCAAGCCCTCCAGCAGTGAGGCCTCTCGTAGAGGGGAGGGGAGGGCAAGTGCAGGGCTCCACCAGCGGTTGCTTGGCCGCCCAGACTCAGCGCCGCACGGAGAGCACAAGGCTCCCAGGTCCCCTGGCTGTGGTCTGCAGCCCCACACTCCCGGAGGCTGACTCCGTGGGCGCCCAGAAGGTGCCTGACAGACATCATGTCCCTAGCGCTCTGCTCCCCAGCAGAGACGTGTGCAGGTGGTGGGGCCTGCCCCTGCGTGTCTGGGCTCCCGCCGGCAGCCCCAGCTCCAGGGAAGCAGCCCCTGAGCCAAGACCTGTAGGGGGCGCGGGGCGCCCCCGCCTGGAAGCCTAGTGCACAGCATGCGGGAAGCGAGCCTCCTCGGGAGAAGAGGAGGCAGCCCAGCTGCGTGCGTCTGCACTCACTCCTTGGGCGGAGCCCAGTGAGCCTCCAGTACGGCAGAGCTCCAGCTCTGCTCAGAGGCCCGATCTGGCAGAGTTGCTGGCGTGAGGCTGCTCTGCCCTGGGCGAGCCTTGCCCAGACTTGCCTCGCTGCTGGGCTTCCTGCCCGGGAAGGAGCAGGCTGCGCCAGACAGGCAGACGCTCCTGGCGCCTTCCTGGCCTCAGCTCCACTCCTGCCTTGCCTTTGCACCTAGTCCCCAGGCGTCCTTGCGGAGGGCTTAGGGGCCGGTGTGGTGCACGCTGCCAAGCCCTCCAGCCGTGAGAGCTCTGTCATAGGGAAGGGAATGGCAAGTGCAGGGCTCCTCCAGCGCTCGCTTGGCCGCCCAGACTCAGCACAGCACGGAGAGCACCAGGCTTCCCAGGGCCCCCGGCTGTGGTCTGCAGCCCCACACACCCGGAGGCTGACTCCGTGAGCGCCCAGAAGGTGCCTGACAGACGTCATTTCCCTAGTGCTCTCCCCACCAGCAGAGACGTGTGCAGGTGGTTGGGGCCTGCCCCTGCGTGTCTGGGCTGCCGCCCACAGCCTCCGCTCAGGGGAAGCAGCCCCTGTGCCAAGACCTGCAGGAGGCGCGGGGCGTCCCTGCCTGGAAGCCAAGTGCACGGTCCGCTTGGAAGCGAGCCTCCTTGGGAAGAGTCGAGGGAGCCAAGCCGCGTGCAGCTGCAATCCCTGCTTGGGCCGAGCCGAGTGTGCCTCCAGGACGGCAGAGCTCCAGCTCTGCTCAGAGGCCGGATCTAGTCAAGTGCCTTGCGCGAGGCTGCTCTGCCCTGGGCGAGACTTGCCCAGGCTTGCCTCGCTGCTAGGCTTGCTGCCCGGGAAGGAGCAGGCTGTGCGATGCTGGGAGAGGCCCCTGGCGCCTTCCTGGCCTCAGCTCCACTCCTGCCTTGCCTTTGCATCTAGGCCCCGGGCGTCCTTGGGGAAGGCTTAGGAGCCGGTGGCTTGCACACTGCCAAGCCCTCCAGCAGTGAGGCCTCTCGTAGAGGGGAGGGGAGGGCAAGTGCAGGGCTCCACCAGCGGTTGCTTGGCCGCCCAGACTCAGCGCCGCACGGAGAGCACAAGGCTCCCAGGTCCCCTGGCTGTGGTCTGCAGCCCCACACTCCCGGAGGCTGACTCCGTGGGCGCCCAGAAGGTGCCTGACAGACGTCATGTCCCTAGCGCTCTGCTCCCCAGCAGAGACGTGTGCAGGTGGTGGGGCCTGCCCCTGCGTGTCTGGGCTCCCGCCGGCAGCCCCAGCTCCAGGGAAGCAGCCCCTGAGCCAAGACCTGTAGGGGGCGCGGGGCGCCCCCGCCTGGAAGCCTAGTGCACAGCATGCGGGAAGCGAGCCTCCTCGGGAGAAGAGGAGGCAGCCCAGCTGCGTGCGTCTGCACTCACTCCTTGGGCGGAGCCCAGTGAGCCTCCAGTACGGCAGAGCTCCAGCTCTGCTCAGAGGCCCGATCTGGCAGAGTTGCTGGCGTGAGGCTGCTCTGCCCTGGGCGAGCCTTGCCCAGACTTGCCTCGCTGCTGGGCTTCCTGCCCGGGAAGGAGCAGGCTGCGCCAGACAGGCAGACGCTCCTGGCGCCTTCCTGGCCTCAGCTCCACTCCTGCCTTGCCTTTGCACCTAGTCCCCAGGCGTCCTTGCGGAGGGCTTAGGGGCCGGTGTGGTGCACGCTGCCAAGCCCTCCAGCCGTGAGAGCTCTGTCATAGGGAAGGGAATGGCAAGTGCAGGGCTCCTCCAGCGCTCGCTTGGCCGCCCAGACTCAGCACAGCACGGAGAGCACCAGGCTTCCCAGGGCCCCCGGCTGTGGTCTGCAGCCCCACACACCCGGAGGCTGACTCCGTGAGCGCCCAGAAGGTGCCTGACAGACGTCATTTCCCTAGTGCTCTCCCCACCAGCAGAGACGTGTGCAGGTGGTTGGGGCCTGCCCCTGCGTGTCTGGGCTGCCGCCCACAGCCTCCGCTCAGGGGAAGCAGCCCCTGTGCCAAGACCTGCAGGAGGCGCGGGGCGTCCCTGCCTGGAAGCCAAGTGCACGGTCCGCTTGGAAGCGAGCCTCCTTGGGAAGAGTCGAGGGAGCCAAGCCGCGTGCAGCTGCAATCCCTGCTTGGGCCGAGCCGAGTGTGCCTCCAGGACGGCAGAGCTCCAGCTCTGCTCAGAGGCCGGATCTAGTCAAGTGCCTTGCGCGAGGCTGCTCTGCCCTGGGCGAGACTTGCCCAGGCTTGCCTCGCTGCTAGGCTTGCTGCCCGGGAAGGAGCAGGCTGTGCGATGCTGGGAGAGGCCCCTGGCGCCTTCCTGGCCTCAGCTCCACTCCTGCCTTGCCTTTGCATCTAGGCCCCGGGCGTCCTTGGGGAAGGCTTAGGAGCCGGTGGCTTGCACACTGCCAAGCCCTCCAGCAGTGAGGCCTCTCGTAGAGGGGAGGGGAGGGCAAGTGCAGGGCTCCACCAGCGGTTGCTTGGCCGCCCAGACTCAGCGCCGCACGGAGAGCACAAGGCTCCCAGGTCCCCTGGCTGTGGTCTGCAGCCCCACACTCCCGGAGGCTGACTCCGTGGGCGCCCAGAAGGTGCCTGACAGACGTTATGTCCCTAGCGCTCTGCTCCCCAGCAGAGACGTGTGCAGGTGGTGGGGCCTGCCCCTGCGTGTCTGGGCTCCCGCCGGCAGCCCCAGCTCCAGGGAAGCAGCCCCTGAGCCAAGACCTGTAGGGGGCGCGGGGCGCCCCCGCCTGGAAGCCTAGTGCACAGCATGCGGGAAGCGAGCCTCCTCGGGAGAAGAGGAGGCAGCCCAGCTGCGTGCGTCTGCACTCACTCCTTGGGCGGAGCCCAGTGAGCCTCCAGTACGGCAGAGCTCCAGCTCTGCTCAGAGGCCCGATCTGGCAGAGTTGCTGGCGTGAGGCTGCTCTGCCCTGGGCGAGCCTTGCCCAGACGTGCCTCGCTGCTAGGCTTCCTGCCCGGGAAGGAGCAGGCTGCGCCAGACAGGCAGACGCTCCTGGCGCCTTCCTGGCCTCAGCTCCACTCCTGCCTTGCCTTTGCACCTAGTCCCCAGGCGTCCTTGCGGAGGGCTTAGGGGCCGGTGGGGTGCACGCTGCCAAGCCCTCCAGCCGTGAGAGCTCTGTCATAGGGAAGGGAATGGCAAGTGCAGGGCTCCTCCAGCGCTCGCTTGGCCGCCCAGACTCAGCACAGCACGGAGAGCACCAGGCTTCCCAGGGCCCCCGGCTGTGGTCTGCAGCCCCACACACCCGGAGGCTGACTCCGTGAGCACCCAGAAGGTGCCTGACAGACGTCATTTACCTAGTGCTCTCCCCACCAGCAGAGACGTGGGCAGGTGGTTGGGGCCTGCCCCTGCGTGTCTGGGCTGCCGCCCACAGCCTCCGCTCAGGGGAAGCAGCCCCTGTGCCAAGACCTGCAAGAGGCGCGGGGCGTCCCTGCCTGGAAGCCAAGTGCACGGTCCGCTTGGAAGCGAGCCTCCTTGGGAAGAGTCGAGGGAGCCAAGCCGCGTGCAGCTGCAATCCCTGCTTGGGCCGAGCCGAGTGTGTCTCCAGGATGGCAGAGCTCCAGCTCTGCTCAGAGGCCGGATCTAGTCAAGTGCCTTGCGCGAGGCTGCTCTGCCCTGGGCGAGACTTGCCCAGGCTTGCCTCGCTGCTAGGCTTGCTGCCCGGGAAGGAGCAGGCTGTGCGATGCTGGGAGAGGCCCCTGGCGCCTTCCTGGCCTCAGCTCCACTCCTGCCTTGCCTTTGCATCTAGGCCCCGGGCGTCCTTGGGGAAGGCTTAGGAGCCGGTGGCTTGCACACTGCCAAGCCCTCCAGCAGTGAGGCCTCTCGTAGAGGGGAGGGGAGGGCAAGTGCAGGGCTCCACCAGCGGTTGCTTGGCCGCCCAGACTCAGCGCCGCACGGAGAGCACAAGGCTCCCAGGTCCCCTGGCTGTGGTCTGCAGCCCCACACTCCCGGAGGCTGACTCCGTGGGCGCCCAGAAGGTGCCTGACAGACGTCATGTCCCTAGCGCTCTGCTCCCCAGCAGAGACGTGTGCAGGTGGTGGGGCCTGCCCCTGCGTGTCTGGGCTCCCGCCGGCAGCCCCAGCTCCAGGGAAGCAGCCCCTGAGCCAAGACCTGTAGGGGGCGCGGGGCGCCCCCGCCTGGAAGCCTAGTGCACAGCATGCGGGAAGCGAGCCTCCTCGGGAGAAGAGGAGGCAGCCCAGCTGCGTGCGTCTGCACTCACTCCTTGGGCGGAGCCCAGTGAGCCTCCAGTACGGCAGAGCTCCAGCTCTGCTCAGAGGCCCGATCTGGCAGAGTTGCTGGCGTGAGGCTGCTCTGCCCTGGGCGAGCCTTGCCCAGACTTGCCTCGCTGCTAGGCTTCCTGCCCGGGAAGGAGCAGGCTGCGCCAGACAGGCAGACGCTCCTGGCGCCTTCCTGGCCTCAGCTCCACTCCTGCCTTGCCTTTGCACCTAGTCCCCAGGCGTCCTTGCGGAGGGCTTAGGGGCCGGTGGGGTGCACGCTGCCAAGCCCTCCAGCCGTGAGAGCTCTGTCATAGGGAAGGGAATGGCAAGTGCAGGGCTCCTCCAGCGCTCGCTTGGCCGCCCAGACTCAGCACAGCACGGAGAGCACCAGGCTTCCCAGGGCCCCCGGCTGTGGTCTGCAGCCCCACACACCCGGAGGCTGACTCCGTGAGCGCCCAGAAGGTGCCTGACAGACGTCATTTCCCTAGTGCTCTCCCCACCAGCAGAGACGTGGGCAGGTGGTTGGGGCCTGCCCCTGCGTGTCTGGGCTGCCGCCCACAGCCTCCGCTCAGGGGAAGCAGCCCCTGTGCCAAGACCTGCAAGAGGCGCGGGGCGTCCCTGCCTGGAAGCCAAGTGCACGGTCCGCTTGGAAGCGAGCCTCCTTGGGAAGAGTCGAGGGAGCCAAGCCGCGTGCAGCTGCAATCCCTGCTTGGGCCGAGCCGAGTGTGCCTCCAGGACGGCAGAGCTCCAGCTCTGCTCAGAGGCCGGATCTAGTCAAGTGCCTTGCGCGAGGCTGCTCTGCCCTGGGCGAGACTTGCCCAGGCTTGCCTCGCTGCTAGGCTTGCTGCCCGGGAAGGAGCAGGCTGTGCGATGCTGGGAGAGGCCCCTGGCGCCTTCCTGGCCTCAGCTCCACTCCTGCCTTGCCTTTGCATCTAGGCCCCGGGCGTCCGTGGGGAAGGCTTAGGAGCCGGTGGCTTGCACACTGCCAAGCCCTCCAGCAGTGAGGCCTCTCGTAGAGGGGAGGGGAGGGCAAGTGCAGGGCTCCACCAGCGGTTGCTTGGCCGCCCAGACTCAGCGCCGCACGGAGAGCACAAGGCTCCCAGGTCCCCTGGCTGTGGTCTGCAGCCCCACACTCCCGGAGGCTGACTCCGTGGGCGCCCAGAAGGTGCCTGACAGACGTCATGTCCCTAGCGCTCTGCTCCCCAGCAGAGACGTGTGCAGGTGGTGGGGCCTGCCCCTGCGTGTCTGGGCTCCCGCCGGCAGCCCCAGCTCCAGGGAAGCAGCCCCTGAGCCAAGACCTGTAGGGGGCGCGGGGCGCCCCCGCCTGGAAGCCTAGTGCACAGCATGCGGGAAGCGAGCCTCCTCGGGAGAAGAGGAGGCAGCCCAGCTGCGTGCGTCTGCACTCACTCCTTGGGCGGAGCCCAGTGAGCCTCCAGTACGGCAGAGCTCCAGCTCTGCTCAGAGGCCCGATCTGGCAGAGTTGCTGGCGTGAGGCTGCTCTGCCCTGGGCGAGCCTTGCCCAGACGTGCCTCGCTGCTAGGCTTCCTGCCCGGGAAGGAGCAGGCTGCGCCAGACAGGCAGACGCTCCTGGCGCCTTCCTGGCCTCAGCTCCACTCCTGCCTTGCCTTTGCACCTAGTCCCCAGGCGTCCTTGCGGAGGGCTTAGGGGCCGGTGGGGTGCACGCTGCCAAGCCCTCCAGCCGTGAGAGCTCTGTCATAGGGAAGGGAATGGCAAGTGCAGGGCTCCTCCAGCGCTCGCTTGGCCGCCCAGACTCAGCACAGCACGGAGAGCACCAGGCTTCCCAGGGCCCCCGGCTGTGGTCTGCAGCCCCACACACCCGGAGGCTGACTCCGTGAGCGCCCAGAAGGTGCCTGACAGAAGTCATTTCCCTAGTGCTCTCCCCACCAGCAGAGACGTGGGCAGGTGGTTGGGGCCTGCCCCTGCGTGTCTGGGCTGCCGCCCACAGCCTCCGCTCAGGGGAAGCAGCCCCTGTGCCAAGACCTGCAAGAGGCGCGGGGCGTCCCTGCCTGGAAGCCAAGTGCACGGTCCGCTTGGAAGCGAGCCTCCTTGGGAAGAGTCGAGGGAGCCAAGCCGCGTGCAGCTGCAATCCCTGCTTGGGCCGAGCCGAGTGTGCCTCCAGGACGGCAGAGCTCCAGCTCTGCTCAGAGGCCGGATCTAGTCAAGTGCCTTGCGCGAGGCTGCTCTGCCCTGGGCGAGACTTGCCCAGGCTTGCCTCGCTGCTAGGCTTGCTGCCCGGGAAGGAGCAGGCTGTGCGATGCTGGGAGAGGCCCCTGGCGCCTTCCTGGCCTCAGCTCCACTCCTGCCTTGCCTTTGCATCTAGGCCCCGGGCGTCCTTGGGGAAGGCTTAGGAGCCGGTGGCTTGCACACTGCCAAGCCCTCCAGCAGTGAGGCCTCTCGTAGAGGGGAGGGGAGGGCAAGTGCAGGGCTCCACCAGCGGTTGCTTGGCCGCCCAGACTCAGCGCCGCACGGAGAGCACAAGGCTCCCAGGTCCCCTGGCTGTGGTCTGCAGCCCCACACTCCCGGAGGCTGACTCCGTGGGCGCCCAGAAGGTGCCTGACAGACATCATGTCCCTAGCGCTCTGCTCCCCAGCAGAGACGTGTGCAGGTGGTGGGGCCTGCCCCTGCGTGTCTGGGCTCCCGCCGGCAGCCCCAGCTCCAGGGAAGCAGCCCCTGAGCCAAGACCTGTAGGGGGCGCGGGGCGCCCCCGCCTGGAAGCCTAGTGCACAGCATGCGGGAAGCGAGCCTCCTCGGGAGAAGAGGAGGCAGCCCAGCTGCGTGCGTCTGCACTCACTCCTTGGGCGGAGCCCAGTGAGCCTCCAGTACGGCAGAGCTCCAGCTCTGCTCAGAGGCCCGATCTGGCAGAGTTGCTGGCGTGAGGCTGCTCTGCCCTGGGCGAGCCTTGCCCAGACTTGCCTCGCTGCTGGGCTTCCTGCCCGGGAAGGAGCAGGCTGCGCCAGACAGGCAGACGCTCCTGGCGCCTTCCTGGCCTCAGCTCCACTCCTGCCTTGCCTTTGCACCTAGTCCCCAGGCGTCCTTGCGGAGGGCTTAGGGGCCGGTGTGGTGCACGCTGCCAAGCCCTCCAGCCGTGAGAGCTCTGTCATAGGGAAGGGAATGGCAAGTGCAGGGCTCCTCCAGCGCTCGCTTGGCCGCCCAGACTCAGCACAGCACGGAGAGCACCAGGCTTCCCAGGGCCCCCGGCTGTGGTCTGCAGCCCCACACACCCGGAGGCTGACTCCGTGAGCGCCCAGAAGGTGCCTGACAGACGTCATTTCCCTAGTGCTCTCCCCACCAGCAGAGACGTGTGCAGGTGGTTGGGGCCTGCCCCTGCGTGTCTGGGCTGCCGCCCACAGCCTCCGCTCAGGGGAAGCAGCCCCTGTGCCAAGACCTGCAGGAGGCGCGGGGCGTCCCTGCCTGGAAGCCAAGTGCACGGTCCGCTTGGAAGCGAGCCTCCTTGGGAAGAGTCGAGGGAGCCAAGCCGCGTGCAGCTGCAATCCCTGCTTGGGCCGAGCCGAGTGTGCCTCCAGGACGGCAGAGCTCCAGCTCTGCTCAGAGGCCGGATCTAGTCAAGTGCCTTGCGCGAGGCTGCTCTGCCCTGGGCGAGACTTGCCCAGGCTTGCCTCGCTGCTAGGCTTGCTGCCCGGGAAGGAGCAGGCTGTGCGATGCTGGGAGAGGCCCCTGGCGCCTTCCTGGCCTCAGCTCCACTCCTGCCTTGCCTTTGCATCTAGGCCCCGGGCGTCCTTGGAGAAGGCTTAGGAGCCGGTGGCTTGCACACTGCCAAGCCCTCCAGCAGTGAGGCCTCTCGTAGAGGGGAGGGGAGGGCAAGTGCAGGGCTCCACCAGCGGTTGCTTGGCCGCCCAGACTCAGCGCCGCACGGAGAGCACAAGGCTCCCAGGTCCCCTGGCTGTGGTCTGCAGCCCCACACTCCCGGAGGCTGACTCCGTGGGCGCCCAGAAGGTGCCTGACAGACGTTATGTCCCTAGCGCTCTGCTCCCCAGCAGAGACGTGTGCAGGTGGTGGGGCCTGCCCCTGCGTGTCTGGGCTCCCGCCGGCAGCCCCAGCTCCAGGGAAGCAGCCCCTGAGCCAAGACCTGTAGGGGGCGCGGGGCGCCCCCGCCTGGAAGCCTAGTGCACAGCATGCGGGAAGCGAGCCTCCTCGGGAGAAGAGGAGGCAGCCCAGCTGCGTGCGTCTGCACTCACTCCTTGGGCGGAGCCCAGTGAGCCTCCAGTACGGCAGAGCTCCAGCTCTGCTCAGAGGCCCGATCTGGCAGAGTTGCTGGCGTGAGGCTGCTCTGCCCTGGGCGAGCCTTGCCCAGACGTGCCTCGCTGCTAGGCTTCCTGCCCGGGAAGGAGCAGGCTGCGCCAGACAGGCAGACGCTCCTGGCGCCTTCCTGGCCTCAGCTCCACTCCTGCCTTGCCTTTGCACCTAGTCCCCAGGCGTCCTTGCGGAGGGCTTAGGGGCCGGTGGGGTGCACGCTGCCAAGCCCTCCAGCCGTGAGAGCTCTGTCATAGGGAAGGGAATGGCAAGTGCAGGGCTCCTCCAGCGCTCGCTTGGCCGCCCAGACTCAGCACAGCACGGAGAGCACCAGGCTTCCCAGGGCCCCCGGCTGTGGTCTGCAGCCCCACACACCCGGAGGCTGACTCCGTGAGCACCCAGAAGGTGCCTGACAGACGTCATTTACCTAGTGCTCTCCCCACCAGCAGAGACGTGGGCAGGTGGTTGGGGCCTGCCCCTGCGTGTCTGGGCTGCCGCCCACAGCCTCCGCTCAGGGGAAGCAGCCCCTGTGCCAAGACCTGCAAGAGGCGTGGGGCGTCCCTGCCTGGAAGCCAAGTGCACGGTCCGCTTGGAAGCGAGCCTCCTTGGGAAGAGTCGAGGGAGCCAAGCCGCGTGCAGCTGCAATCCCTGCTTGGGCCGAGCCGAGTGTGCCTCCAGGATGGCAGAGCTCCAGCTCTGCTCAGAGGCCGGATCTAGTCAAGTGCCTTGCGCGAGGCTGCTCTGCCCTGGGCGAGACTTGCCCAGGCTTGCCTCGCTGCTAGGCTTGCTGCCCGGGAAGGAGCAGGCTGTGCGATGCTGGGAGAGGCCCCTGGCGCCTTCCTGGCCTCAGCTCCACTCCTGCCTTGCCTTTGCATCTAGGCCCCGGGCGTCCTTGGGGAAGGCTTAGGAGCCGGTGGCTTGCACACTGCCAAGCCCTCCAGCAGTGAGGCCTCTCGTAGAGGGGAGGGGAGGGCAAGTGCAGGGCTCCACCAGCGGTTGCTTGGCCGCCCAGACTCAGCGCCGCACGGAGAGCACAAGGCTCCCAGGTCCCCTGGCTGTGGTCTGCAGCCCCACACTCCCGGAGGCTGACTCCGTGGGCGCCCAGAAGGTGCCTGACAGACGTCATGTCCCTAGCGCTCTGCTCCCCAGCAGAGACGTGTGCAGGTGGTGGGGCCTGCCCCTGCGTGTCTGGGCTCCCGCCGGCAGCCCCAGCTCCAGGGAAGCAGCCCCTGAGCCAAGACCTGTAGGGGGCGCGGGGCGCCCCCGCCTGGAAGCCTAGTGCACAGCATGCGGGAAGCGAGCCTCCTCGGGAGAAGAGGAGGCAGCCCAGCTGCGTGCGTCTGCACTCACTCCTTGGGCGGAGCCCAGTGAGCCTCCAGTACGGCAGAGCTCCAGCTCTGCTCAGAGGCCCGATCTGGCAGAGTTGCTGGCGTGAGGCTGCTCTGCCCTGGGCGAGCCTTGCCCAGACGTGCCTCGCTGCTAGGCTTCCTGCCCGGGAAGGAGCAGGCTGCGCCAGACAGGCAGACGCTCCTGGCGCCTTCCTGGCCTCAGCTCCACTCCTGCCTTGCCTTTGCACCTAGTCCCCAGGCGTCCTTGCGGAGGGCTTAGGGGCCGGTGGGGTGCACGCTGCCAAGCCCTCCAGCCGTGAGAGCTCTGTCATAGGGAAGGGAATGGCAAGTGCAGGGCTCCTCCAGCGCTCGCTTGGCCGCCCAGACTCAGCACAGCACGGAGAGCACCAGGCTTCCCAGGGCCCCCGGCTGTGGTCTGCAGCCCCACACACCCGGAGGCTGACTCCGTGAGCGCCCAGAAGGTGCCTGACAGACGTCATTTCCCTAGTGCTCTCCCCACCAGCAGAGACGTGGGCAGGTGGTTGGGGCCTGCCCCTGCGTGTCTGGGCTGCCGCCCACAGCCTCCGCTCAGGGGAAGCAGCCCCTGTGCCAAGACCTGCAAGAGGCGCGGGGCGTCCCTGCCTGGAAGCCAAGTGCACGGTCCGCTTGGAAGCGAGCCTCCTTGGGAAGAGTCGAGGGAGCCAAGCCGCGTGCAGCTGCAATCCCTGCTTGGGCCGAGCCGAGTGTGCCTCCAGGACGGCAGAGCTCCAGCTCTGCTCAGAGGCCGGATCTAGTCAAGTGCCTTGCGCGAGGCTGCTCTGCCCTGGGCGAGACTTGCCCAGGCTTGCCTCGCTGCTAGGCTTGCTGCCCGGGAAGGAGCAGGCTGTGCGATGCTGGGAGAGGCCCCTGGCGCCTTCCTGGCCTCAGCTCCACTCCTGCCTTGCCTTTGCATCTAGGCCCCGGGCGTCCTTGGGGAAGGCTTAGGAGCCGGTGGCTTGCACACCGCCAAGCCCTCCAGCAGGGAGGCCTCTCGTAGAGGGGAGGGGAGGGCAAGTGCAGGGCTCCTCCAGCGGGTGCTTGGCCGCCCAGACTCAGCGCCGCACGGAGAGCACAAGGCTCCCAGGTCCCCTGGCTGTGGTCTGCAGCCCCACACTCCCGGAGGCTGACTCCGTGGGCGCCCAGAAGGTGCCTGACAGACGTCATGTCCCTAGCGCTCTGCTCCCCAGCAGAGACGTGTGCAGGTGGTGGGGCCTGCCCCTGCGTGTCTGGGCTCCCGCCGGCAGCCCCAGCTCCAGGGAAGCAGCCCCGGAGCCAAGACCTGTATGAGGCGCGGGGCGCCCCCGCCTGGAAGCCTAGTGCGCAGCATGCGGGAAGCGAGCCTCCTCGGGAGAAGAGGAGGCAGCCCAGCTGCGTGCGTCTGCACTCACTCCTTGGGCGGAGCCCAGTGAGCCTCCAGTACGGCAGAGCTCCAGCTCTGCTCAGAGGCCCGATCTGGCAGAGTTGCTGGCGTGAGGCTGCTCTGCCCTGGGCGAGCCTTGCCCAGACTTGCCTCGCTGCTAGGCTTCCTGCCCGGGAAGGAGCAGGCTGCGCCAGACAGGCAGACGCTCCTGGCGCCTTCCTGGCCTCAGCTCCACTCCTGCCTTGCCTTTGCACCTAGTCCCCAGGCGTCCTTGCGGAGGGCTTAGGGGCCGGTGGGGTGCACGCTGCCAAGCCCTCCAGCCGTGAGAGCTCTGTCATAGGGAAGGGAATGGCAAGTGCAGGGCTCCTCCAGCGCTCGCTTGGCCGCCCAGACTCAGCACAGCACGGAGAGCACCAGGCTTCCCAGGGCCCCCGGCTGTGGTCTGCAGCCCCACACACCCGGAGGCTGACTCCGTGAGCGCCCAGAAGGTGCCTGACAGACGTCATTTCCCTAGTGCTCTCCCCACCAGCAGAGACGTGGGCAGGTGGTTGGGGCCTGCCCCTGCGTGTCTGGGCTGCCGCCCACAGCCTCCGCTCAGGGGAAGCAGCCCCTGTGCCAAGACCTGCAAGAGGCGCGGGGCGTCCCTGCCTGGAAGCCAAGTGCACGGTCCGCTTGGAAGCGAGCCTCCTTGGGAAGAGTCGAGGGAGCCAAGCCGCGTGCAGCTGCAATCCCTGCTTGGGCCGAGCCGAGTGTGCCTCCAGGACGGCAGAGCTCCAGCTCTGCTCAGAGGCCGGATCTAGTCAAGTGCCTTGCGCGAGGCTGCTCTGCCCTGGGCGAGACTTGCCCAGGCTTGCCTCGCTGCTAGGCTTGCTGCCCGGGAAGGAGCAGGCTGTGCGATGCTGGGAGAGGCCCCTGGCGCCTTCCTGGCCTCAGCTCCACTCCTGCCTTGCCTTTGCATCTAGGCCCCGGGCGTCCGTGGGGAAGGCTTAGGAGCCGGTGGCTTGCACACTGCCAAGCCCTCCAGCAGTGAGGCCTCTCGTAGAGGGGAGGGGAGGGCAAGTGCAGGGCTCCACCAGCGGTTGCTTGGCCGCCCAGACTCAGCGCCGCACGGAGAGCACAAGGCTCCCAGGTCCCCTGGCTGTGGTCTGCAGCCCCACACTCCCGGAGGCTGACTCCGTGGGCGCCCAGAAGGTGCCTGACAGACGTCATGTCCCTAGCGCTCTGCTCCCCAGCAGAGACGTGTGCAGGTGGTGGGGCCTGCCCCTGCGTGTCTGGGCTCCCGCCGGCAGCCCCAGCTCCAGGGAAGCAGCCCCTGAGCCAAGACCTGTAGGGGGCGCGGGGCGCCCCCGCCTGGAAGCCTAGTGCACAGCATGCGGGAAGCGAGCCTCCTCGGGAGAAGAGGAGGCAGCCCAGCTGCGTGCGTCTGCACTCACTCCTTGGGCGGAGCCCAGTGAGCCTCCAGTACGGCAGAGCTCCAGCTCTGCTCAGAGGCCCGATCTGGCAGAGTTGCTGGCGTGAGGCTGCTCTGCCCTGGGCGAGCCTTGCCCAGACGTGCCTCGCTGCTAGGCTTCCTGCCCGGGAAGGAGCAGGCTGCGCCAGACAGGCAGACGCTCCTGGCGCCTTCCTGGCCTCAGCTCCACTCCTGCCTTGCCTTTGCACCTAGTCCCCAGGCGTCCTTGCGGAGGGCTTAGGGGCCGGTGGGGTGCACGCTGCCAAGCCCTCCAGCCGTGAGAGCTCTGTCATAGGGAAGGGAATGGCAAGTGCAGGGCTCCTCCAGCGCTCGCTTGGCCGCCCAGACTCAGCACAGCACGGAGAGCACCAGGCTTCCCAGGGCCCCCGGCTGTGGTCTGCAGCCCCACACACCCGGAGGCTGACTCCGTGAGCGCCCAGAAGGTGCCTGACAGACGTCATTTCCCTAGTGCTCTCCCCACCAGCAGAGACGTGGGCAGGTGGTTGGGGCCTGCCCCTGCGTGTCTGGGCTGCCGCCCACAGCCTCCGCTCAGGGGAAGCAGCCCCTGTGCCAAGACCTGCAAGAGGCGCGGGGCGTCCCTGCCTGGAAGCCAAGTGCACGGTCCGCTTGGAAGCGAGCCTCCTTGGGAAGAGTCGAGGGAGCCAAGCCGCGTGCAGCTGCAATCCCTGCTTGGGCCGAGCCGAGTGTGCCTCCAGGACGGCAGAGCTCCAGCTCTGCTCAGAGGCCGGATCTAGTCAAGTGCCTTGCGCGAGGCTGCTCTGCCCTGGGCGAGACTTGCCCAGGCTTGCCTCGCTGCTAGGCTTGCTGCCCGGGAAGGAGCAGGCTGTGCGATGCTGGGAGAGGCCCCTGGCGCCTTCCTGGCCTCAGCTCCACTCCTGCCTTGCCTTTGCATCTAGGCCCCGGGCGTCCTTGGGGAAGGCTTAGGAGCCGGTGGCTTGCACACTGCCAAGCCCTCCAGCAGTGAGGCCTCTCGTAGAGGGGAGGGGAGGGCAAGTGCAGGGCTCCACCAGCGGTTGCTTGGCCGCCCAGACTCAGCGCCGCACGGAGAGCACAAGGCTCCCAGGTCCCCTGGCTGTGGTCTGCAGCCCCACACTCCCGGAGGCTGACTCCGTGGGCGCCCAGAAGGTGCCTGACAGACATCATGTCCCTAGCGCTCTGCTCCCCAGCAGAGACGTGTGCAGGTGGTGGGGCCTGCCCCTGCGTGTCTGGGCTCCCGCCGGCAGCCCCAGCTCCAGGGAAGCAGCCCCTGAGCCAAGACCTGTAGGGGGCGCGGGGCGCCCCCGCCTGGAAGCCTAGTGCACAGCATGCGGGAAGCGAGCCTCCTCGGGAGAAGAGGAGGCAGCCCAGCTGCGTGCGTCTGCACTCACTCCTTGGGCGGAGCCCAGTGAGCCTCCAGTACGGCAGAGCTCCAGCTCTGCTCAGAGGCCCGATCTGGCAGAGTTGCTGGCGTGAGGCTGCTCTGCCCTGGGCGAGCCTTGCCCAGACTTGCCTCGCTGCTGGGCTTCCTGCCCGGGAAGGAGCAGGCTGCGCCAGACAGGCAGACGCTCCTGGCGCCTTCCTGGCCTCAGCTCCACTCCTGCCTTGCCTTTGCACCTAGTCCCCAGGCGTCCTTGCGGAGGGCTTAGGGGCCGGTGTGGTGCACGCTGCCAAGCCCTCCAGCCGTGAGAGCTCTGTCATAGGGAAGGGAATGGCAAGTGCAGGGCTCCTCCAGCGCTCGCTTGGCCGCCCAGACTCAGCACAGCACGGAGAGCACCAGGCTTCCCAGGGCCCCCGGCTGTGGTCTGCAGCCCCACACACCCGGAGGCTGACTCCGTGAGCGCCCAGAAGGTGCCTGACAGACGTCATTTCCCTAGTGCTCTCCCCACCAGCAGAGACGTGTGCAGGTGGTTGGGGCCTGCCCCTGCGTGTCTGGGCTGCCGCCCACAGCCTCCGCTCAGGGGAAGCAGCCCCTGTGCCAAGACCTGCAGGAGGCGCGGGGCGTCCCTGCCTGGAAGCCAAGTGCACGGTCCGCTTGGAAGCGAGCCTCCTTGGGAAGAGTCGAGGGAGCCAAGCCGCGTGCAGCTGCAATCCCTGCTTGGGCCGAGCCGAGTGTGCCTCCAGGACGGCAGAGCTCCAGCTCTGCTCAGAGGCCGGATCTAGTCAAGTGCCTTGCGCGAGGCTGCTCTGCCCTGGGCGAGACTTGCCCAGGCTTGCCTCGCTGCTAGGCTTGCTGCCCGGGAAGGAGCAGGCTGTGCGATGCTGGGAGAGGCCCCTGGCGCCTTCCTGGCCTCAGCTCCACTCCTGCCTTGCCTTTGCATCTAGGCCCCGGGCGTCCTTGGGGAAGGCTTAGGAGCCGGTGGCTTGCACACTGCCAAGCCCTCCAGCAGTGAGGCCTCTCGTAGAGGGGAGGGGAGGGCAAGTGCAGGGCTCCACCAGCGGTTGCTTGGCCGCCCAGACTCAGCGCCGCACGGAGAGCACAAGGCTCCCAGGTCCCCTGGCTGTGGTCTGCAGCCCCACACTCCCGGAGGCTGACTCCGTGGGCGCCCAGAAGGTGCCTGACAGACGTCATGTCCCTAGCGCTCTGCTCCCCAGCAGAGACGTGTGCAGGTGGTGGGGCCTGCCCCTGCGTGTCTGGGCTCCCGCCGGCAGCCCCAGCTCCAGGGAAGCAGCCCCTGAGCCAAGACCTGTAGGGGGCGCGGGGCGCCCCCGCCTGGAAGCCTAGTGCACAGCATGCGGGAAGCGAGCCTCCTCGGGAGAAGAGGAGGCAGCCCAGCTGCGTGCGTCTGCACTCACTCCTTGGGCGGAGCCCAGTGAGCCTCCAGTACGGCAGAGCTCCAGCTCTGCTCAGAGGCCCGATCTGGCAGAGTTGCTGGCGTGAGGCTGCTCTGCCCTGGGCGAGCCTTGCCCAGACGTGCCTCGCTGCTAGGCTTCCTGCCCGGGAAGGAGCAGGCTGCGCCAGACAGGCAGACGCTCCTGGCGCCTTCCTGGCCTCAGCTCCACTCCTGCCTTGCCTTTGCACCTAGTCCCCAGGCGTCCTTGCGGAGGGCTTAGGGGCCGGTGGGGTGCACGCTGCCAAGCCCTCCAGCCGTGAGAGCTCTGTCATAGGGAAGGGAATGGCAAGTGCAGGGCTCCTCCAGCGCTCGCTTGGCCGCCCAGACTCAGCACAGCACGGAGAGCACCAGGCTTCCCAGGGCCCCCGGCTGTGGTCTGCAGCCCCACACACCCGGAGGCTGACTCCGTGAGCGCCCAGAAGGTGCCTGACAGACGTCATTTCCCTAGTGCTCTCCCCACCAGCAGAGACGTGGGCAGGTGGTTGGGGCCTGCCCCTGCGTGTCTGGGCTGCCGCCCACAGCCTCCGCTCAGGGGAAGCAGCCCCTGTGCCAAGACCTGCAAGAGGCGCGGGGCGTCCCTGCCTGGAAGCCAAGTGCACGGTCCGCTTGGAAGCGAGCCTCCTTGGGAAGAGTCGAGGGAGCCAAGCCGCGTGCAGCTGCAATCCCTGCTTGGGCCGAGCCGAGTGTGCCTCCAGGACGGCAGAGCTCCAGCTCTGCTCAGAGGCCGGATCTAGTCAAGTGCCTTGCGCGAGGCTGCTCTGCCCTGGGCGAGACTTGCCCAGGCTTGCCTCGCTGCTAGGCTTGCTGCCCGGGAAGGAGCAGGCTGTGCGATGCTGGGAGAGGCCCCTGGCGCCTTCCTGGCCTCAGCTCCACTCCTGCCTTGCCTTTGCATCTAGGCCCCGGGCGTCCTTGGGGAAGGCTTAGGAGCCGGTGGCTTGCACACCGCCAAGCCCTCCAGCAGGGAGGCCTCTCGTAGAGGGGAGGGGAGGGCAAGTGCAGGGCTCCTCCAGCGGGTGCTTGGCCGCCCAGACTCAGCGCCGCACGGAGAGCACAAGGCTCCCAGGTCCCCTGGCTGTGGTCTGCAGCCCCACACTCCCGGAGGCTGACTCCGTGGGCGCCCAGAAGGTGCCTGACAGACGTCATGTCCCTAGCGCTCTGCTCCCCAGCAGAGACGTGTGCAGGTGGTGGGGCCTGCCCCTGCGTGTCTGGGCTCCCGCCGGCAGCCCCAGCTCCAGGGAAGCAGCCCCGGAGCCAAGACCTGTATGAGGCGCGGGGCGCCCCCGCCTGGAAGCCTAGTGCGCAGCATGCGGGAAGCGAGCCTCCTCGGGAGAAGAGGAGGCAGCCAGCTGCGTGCGTCTGCACTCACTCCTTGGGCGGAGCCCAGTGAGCCTCCAGTACGGCAGAGCTCCAGCTCTGCTCAGAGGCCCGATCTGGCAGAGTTGCTGGCGTGAGGCTGCTCTGCCCTGGGCGAGCCTTGCCCAGACTTGCCTCGCTGCTAGGCTTCCTGCCCGGGAAGGAGCAGGCTGCGCCAGACAGGCAGACGCTCCTGGCGCCTTCCTGGCCTCAGCTCCACTCCTGCCTTGCCTTTGCACCTAGTCCCCAGGCGTCCTTGCGGAGGGCTTAGGGGCCGGTGGGGTGCACGCTGCCAAGCCCTCCAGCCGTGAGAGCTCTGTCATAGGGAAGGGAATGGCAAGTGCAGGGCTCCTCCAGCGCTCGCTTGGCCGCCCAGACTCAGCACAGCACGGAGAGCACCAGGCTTCCCAGGGCCCCCGGCTGTGGTCTGCAGCCCCACACACCCGGAGGCTGACTCCGTGAGCGCCCAGAAGGTGCCTGACAGACGTCATTTCCCTAGTGCTCTCCCCACCAGCAGAGACGTGGGCAGGTGGTTGGGGCCTGCCCCTGCGTGTCTGGGCTGCCGCCCACAGCCTCCGCTCAGGGGAAGCAGCCCCTGTGCCAAGACCTGCAAGAGGCGCGGGGCGTCCCTGCCTGGAAGCCAAGTGCACGGTCCGCTTGGAAGCGAGCCTCCTTGGGAAGAGTCGAGGGAGCCAAGCCGCGTGCAGCTGCAATCCCTGCTTGGGCCGAGCCGAGTGTGCCTCCAGGACGGCAGAGCTCCAGCTCTGCTCAGAGGCCGGATCTAGTCAAGTGCCTTGCGCGAGGCTGCTCTGCCCTGGGCGAGACTTGCCCAGGCTTGCCTCGCTGCTAGGCTTGCTGCCGGGAAGGAGCAGGCTGTGCGATGCTGGGAGAGGCCCCTGGCGCCTTCCTGGCCTCAGCTCCACTCCTGCCTTGCCTTTGCATCTAGGCCCCGGGCGTCCGTGGGGAAGGCTTAGGAGCCGGTGGCTTGCACACTGCCAAGCCTCCAGCAGTGAGGCCTCTCGTAGAGGGGAGGGGAGGGCAAGTGCAGGGCTCCACCAGCGGTTTGCTTGGCCGCCCAGACTCAGCGCCGCACGGAGAGCACAAGGCTCCCAGGTCCCCTGGCTGTGGTCTGCAGCCCCACACTCCCGGAGGCTGACTCCGTGGGCGCCCAGAAGGTGCCTGACAGACGTCATGTCCCTAGCGCTCTGCTCCCCAGCAGAGACGTGTGCAGGTGGTGGGGCCTGCCCCTGCGTGTCTGGGCTCCCGCCGGCAGCCCAGCTCCAGGGAAGCAGCCCCTGAGCCAAGACCTGTAGGGGGCGCGGGGCGCCCCCGCCTGGAAGCCTAGTGCACAGCATGCGGGAAGCGAGCCTCCTCGGGAGAAGAGGAGGCAGCCCAGCTGCGTGCGTCTGCACTCACTCCTTGGGCGGAGCCCAGTGAGCCTCCAGTACGGCAGAGCTCCAGCTCTGCTCAGAGGCCCGATCTGGCAGAGTTGCTGGCGTGAGGCTGCTCTGCCCTGGGCGAGCCTTGCCCAGACGTGCCTCGCTGCTAGGCTTCCTGCCCGGGAAGGAGCAGGCTGCGCCAGACAGGCAGACGCTCCTGGCGCCTTCCTGGCCTCAGCTCCACTCCTGCCTTGCCTTTGCACCTAGTCCCCAGGCGTCCTTGCGGAGGGCTTAGGGGCCGGTGGGGTGCACGCTGCCAAGCCCTCCAGCCGTGAGAGCTCTGTCATAGGGAAGGGAATGGCAAGTGCAGGGCTCCTCCAGCGCTCGCTTGGCCGCCCAGACTCAGCACAGCACGGAGAGCACCAGGCTTCCCAGGGCCCCCGGCTGTGGTCTGCAGCCCCACACACCCGGAGGCTGACTCCGTGAGCGCCCAGAAGGTGCCTGACAGACGTCATTTCCCTAGTGCTCTCCCCACCAGCAGAGACGTGGGCAGGTGGTTGGGGCCTGCCCCTGCGTGTCTGGGCTGCCGCCCACAGCCTCCGCTCAGGGGAAGCAGCCCCTGTGCCAAGACCTGCAAGAGGCGCGGGGCGTCCCTGCCTGGAAGCCAAGTGCACGGTCCGCTTGGAAGCGAGCCTCCTTGGGAAGAGTCGAGGGAGCCAAGCCGCGTGCAGCTGCAATCCCTGCTTGGGCCGAGCCGAGTGTGCCTCCAGGACGGCAGAGCTCCAGCTCTGCTCAGAGGCCGGATCTAGTCAAGTGCCTTGCGCGAGGCTGCTCTGCCCTGGGCGAGACTTGCCCAGGCTTGCCTCGCTGCTAGGCTTGCTGCCCGGGAAGGAGCAGGCTGTGCGATGCTGGGAGAGGCCCCTGGCGCCTTCCTGGCCTCAGCTCCACTCCTGCCTTGCCTTTGCATCTAGGCCCCGGGCGTCCTTGGGGAAGGCTTAGGAGCCGGTGGCTTGCACACCGCCAAGCCCTCCAGCAGGGAGGCCTCTCGTAGAGGGGAGGGGAGGGCAAGTGCAGGGCTCCTCCAGCGGGTGCTTGGCCGCCCAGACTCAGCGCCGCACGGAGAGCACAAGGCTCCCAGGTCCCCTGGCTGTGGTCTGCAGCCCCACACTCCCGGAGGCTGACTCCGTGGGCGCCCAGAAGGTGCCTGACAGACGTCATGTCCCTAGCGCTCTGCTCCCCAGCAGAGACGTGTGCAGGTGGTGGGGCCTGCCCC
Organism: Budorcas taxicolor; assembly: GCF_023091745.1. Classification (NCBI taxonomy): domain Eukaryota; kingdom Metazoa; phylum Chordata; class Mammalia; order Artiodactyla; family Bovidae; genus Budorcas; species Budorcas taxicolor. The sequence continues at coordinate 97,835 of NW_026292741.1, forward strand.
TGCGTGTCTGGGCTCCCGCCGGCAGCCCCAGCTCCAGGGAAGCAGCCCCGGAGCCAAGACCTGTATGAGGCGCGGGGCGCCCCCGCCTGAAGCCTAGTGCGCAGCATGCGGGAAGCGAGCCTCCTCGGGAGAAGAGGAGGCAGCCCAGCTGCGTGCGTCTGCACTCACTCCTTGGGCGGAGCCCAGTGAGCCTCCAGTACGGCAGAGCTCCAGCTCTGCTCAGAGGCCCGATCTGGCAGAGTTGCTGGCGTGAGGCTGCTCTGCCCTGGGCGAGCCTTGCCCAGACTTGCCTCGCTGCTAGGCTTCCTGCCCGGGAAGGAGCAGGCTGCGCCAGACAGGCAGACGCTCCTGGCGCCTTCCTGGCCTCAGCTCCACTCCTGCCTTGCCTTTGCACCTAGTCCCCAGGCGTCCTTGCGGAGGGCTTAGGGGCCGGTGGGGTGCACGCTGCCAAGCCCTCCAGCCGTGAGAGCTCTGTCATAGGGAAGGGAATGGCAAGTGCAGGGCTCCTCCAGCGCTCGCTTGGCCGCCCAGACTCAGCACAGCACGGAGAGCACCAGGCTTCCCAGGGCCCCCGGCTGTGGTCTGCAGCCCCACACACCCGGAGGCTGACTCCGTGAGCGCCCAGAAGGTGCCTGACAGACGTCATTTCCCTAGTGCTCTCCCCACCAGCAGAGACGTGGGCAGGTGGTTGGGGCCTGCCCCTGCGTGTCTGGGCTGCCGCCCACAGCCTCCGCTCAGGGGAAGCAGCCCCTGTGCCAAGACCTGCAAGAGGCGCGGGGCGTCCCTGCCTGGAAGCCAAGTGCACGGTCCGCTTGGAAGCGAGCCTCCTTGGGAAGAGTCGAGGGAGCCAAGCCGCGTGCAGCTGCAATCCTGCTTGGGCCGAGCCGAGTGTGCCTCCAGGACGGCAGAGCTCCAGCTCTGCTCAGAGGCCGGATCTAGTCAAGTGCCTTGCGCGAGGCTGCTCTGCCCTGGGCGAGACTTGCCCAGGCTTGCCTCGCTGCTAGGCTTGCTGCCCGGGAAGGAGCAGGCTGTGCGATGCTGGGAGAGGCCCCTGGCGCCTTCCTGGCCTCAGCTCCACTCCTGCCTTGCCTTTGCATCTAGGCCCCGGGCGTCCGTGGGAAGGCTTAGGAGCCGGTGGCTTGCACACTGCCAAGCCCTCCAGCAGTGAGGCCTCTCGTAGAGGGGAGGGGAGGGCAAGTGCAGGGCTCCACCAGCGGTTGCTTGGCCGCCCAGACTCAGCGCCGCACGGAGAGCACAAGGCTCCCAGGTCCCCTGGCTGTGGTCTGCAGCCCCACACTCCCGGAGGCTGACTCCGTGGGCGCCCAGAAGGTGCCTGACAGACGTCATGTCCCTAGCGCTCTGCTCCCCAGCAGAGACGTGTGCAGGTGGTGGGGCCTGCCCCTGCGTGTCTGGGCTCCCGCCGGCAGCCCCAGCTCCAGGGAAGCAGCCCCTGAGCCAAGACCTGTAGGGGGCGCGGGGCGCCCCCGCCTGGAAGCCTAGTGCACAGCATGCGGGAAGCGAGCCTCCTCGGGAGAAGAGGAGGCAGCCCAGCTGCGTGCGTCTGCACTCACTCCTTGGGCGGAGCCCAGTGAGCCTCCAGTACGGCAGAGCTCCAGCTCTGCTCAGAGGCCCGATCTGGCAGAGTTGCTGGCGTGAGGCTGCTCTGCCCTGGGCGAGCCTTGCCCAGACGTGCCTCGCTGCTAGGCTTCCTGCCCGGGAAGGAGCAGGCTGCGCCAGACAGGCAGACGCTCCTGGCGCCTTCCTGGCCTCAGCTCCACTCCTGCCTTGCCTTTGCACCTAGTCCCCAGGCGTCCTTGCGGAGGGCTTAGGGGCCGGTGGGGTGCACGCTGCCAAGCCCTCCAGCCGTGAGAGCTCTGTCATAGGGAAGGGAATGGCAAGTGCAGGGCTCCTCCAGCGCTCGCTTGGCCGCCCAGACTCAGCACAGCACGGAGAGCACCAGGCTTCCCAGGGCCCCCGGCTGTGGTCTGCAGCCCCACACACCCGGAGGCTGACTCCGTGAGCGCCCAGAAGGTGCCTGACAGACGTCATTTCCCTAGTGCTCTCCCCACCAGCAGAGACGTGGGCAGGTGGTTGGGGCCTGCCCCTGCGTGTCTGGGCTGCCGCCCACAGCCTCCGCTCAGGGGAAGCAGCCCCTGTGCCAAGACCTGCAAGAGGCGCGGGGCGTCCCTGCCTGGAAGCCAAGTGCACGGTCCGCTTGGAAGCGAGCCTCCTTGGGAAGAGTCGAGGGAGCCAAGCCGCGTGCAGCTGCAATCCCTGCTTGGGCCGAGCCGAGTGTGCCTCCAGGACGGCAGAGCTCCAGCTCTGCTCAGAGGCCGGATCTAGTCAAGTGCCTTGCGCGAGGCTGCTCTGCCCTGGGCGAGACTTGCCCAGGCTTGCCTCGCTGCTAGGCTTGCTGCCCGGGAAGGAGCAGGCTGTGCGATGCTGGGAGAGGCCCCTGGCGCCTTCCTGGCCTCAGCTCCACTCCTGCCTTGCCTTTGCATCTAGGCCCCGGGCGTCCGTGGGGAAGGCTTAGGAGCCGGTGGCTTGCACACTGCCAAGCCCTCCAGCAGTGAGGCCTCTCGTAGAGGGGAGGGGGAGGGCAAGTGCAGGGCTCCACCAGCGGTTGCTTGGCCGCCCAGACTCAGCGCCGCACGGAGAGCACAAGGCTCCCAGGTCCCCTGGCTGTGGTCTGCAGCCCCACACTCCCGGAGGCTGACTCCGTGGGCGCCCAGAAGGTAAGGTGCCTGACAGACATCATGTCCCTAGCGCTCTGCTCCCCAGCAGAGACGTGTGCAGGTGGTGGGGCCTGCCCCTGCGTGTCTGGGCTCCCGCCGGCAGCCCCAGCTCCAGGGAAGCAGCCCCTGAGCCAAGACCTGTAGGGGGCGCGGGGCGCCCCCGCCTGGAAGCCTAGTGCACAGCATGCGGGAAGCGAGCCTCCTCGGGAGAAGAGGAGGCAGCCCAGCTGCGTGCGTCTGCACTCACTCCTTGGGCGGAGCCCAGTGAGCCTCCAGTACGGCAGAGCTCCAGCTCTGCTCAGAGGCCCGATCTGGCAGAGTTGCTGGCGTGAGGCTGCTCTGCCCTGGGCGAGCCTTGCCCAGACTTGCCTCGCTGCTGGGCTTCCTGCCCGGGAAGGAGCAGGCTGCGCCAGACAGGCAGACGCTCCTGGCGCCTTCCTGGCCTCAGCTCCACTCCTGCCTTGCCTTTGCACCTAGTCCCCAGGCGTCCTTGCGGAGGGCTTAGGGGCCGGTGTGGTGCACGCTGCCAAGCCCTCCAGCCGTGAGAGCTCTGTCATAGGGAAGGGAATGGCAAGTGCAGGGCTCCTCCAGCGCTCGCTTGGCCGCCCAGACTCAGCACAGCACGGAGAGCACCAGGCTTCCCAGGGCCCCCGGCTGTGGTCTGCAGCCCCACACACCCGGAGGCTGACTCCGTGAGCGCCCAGAAGGTGCCTGACAGACGTCATTTCCCTAGTGCTCTCCCCACCAGCAGAGACGTGTGCAGGTGGTTGGGGCCTGCCCCTGCGTGTCTGGGCTGCCGCCCACAGCCTCCGCTCAGGGGAAGCAGCCCCTGTGCCAAGACCTGCAGGAGGCGCGGGGCGTCCCTGCCTGGAAGCCAAGTGCACGGTCCGCTTGGAAGCGAGCCTCCTTGGGAAGAGTCGAGGGAGCCAAGCCGCGTGCAGCTGCAATCCCTGCTTGGGCCGAGCCGAGTGTGCCTCCAGGACGGCAGAGCTCCAGCTCTGCTCAGAGGCCGGATCTAGTCAAGTGCCTTGCGCGAGGCTGCTCTGCCCTGGGCGAGACTTGCCCAGGCTTGCCTCGCTGCTAGGCTTGCTGCCCGGGAAGGAGCAGGCTGTGCGATGCTGGGAGAGGCCCCTGGCGCCTTCCTGGCCTCAGCTCCACTCCTGCCTTGCCTTTGCATCTAGGCCCCGGGCGTCCTTGGAGAAGGCTTAGGAGCCGGTGGCTTGCACACTGCCAAGCCCTCCAGCAGTGAGGCCTCTCGTAGAGGGGAGGGGAGGGCAAGTGCAGGGCTCCACCAGCGGTTGCTTGGCCGCCCAGACTCAGCGCCGCACGGAGAGCACAAGGCTCCCAGGTCCCCTGGCTGTGGTCTGCAGCCCCACACTCCTGGAGGCTGACTCCGTGGGCGCCCAGAAGGTGCCTGACAGACGTTATGTCCCTAGCGCTCTGCTCCCCAGCAGAGACGTGTGCAGGTGGTGGGGCCTGCCCCTGCGTGTCTGGGCTCCCGCCGGCAGCCCCAGCTCCAGGGAAGCAGCCCCTGAGCCAAGACCTGTAGGGGGCGCGGGGCGCCCCCGCCTGGAAGCCTAGTGCACAGCATGCGGGAAGCGAGCCTCCTCGGGAGAAGAGGAGGCAGCCCAGCTGCGTGCGTCTGCACTCACTCCTTGGGCGGAGCCCAGTGAGCCTCCAGTACGGCAGAGCTCCAGCTCTGCTCAGAGGCCCGATCTGGCAGAGTTGCTGGCGTGAGGCTGCTCTGCCCTGGGCGAGCCTTGCCCAGACGTGCCTCGCTGCTAGGCTTCCTGCCCGGGAAGGAGCAGGCTGCGCCAGACAGGCAGACGCTCCTGGCGCCTTCCTGGCCTCAGCTCCACTCCTGCCTTGCCTTTGCACCTAGTCCCCAGGCGTCCTTGCGGAGGGCTTAGGGGCCGGTGGGGTGCACGCTGCCAAGCCCTCCAGCCGTGAGAGCTCTGTCATAGGGAAGGGAATGGCAAGTGCAGGGCTCCTCCAGCGCTCGCTTGGCCGCCCAGACTCAGCACAGCACGGAGAGCACCAGGCTTCCCAGGGCCCCCGGCTGTGGTCTGCAGCCCCACACACCCGGAGGCTGACTCCGTGAGCACCCAGAAGGTGCCTGACAGACGTCATTTACCTAGTGCTCTCCCCACCAGCAGAGACGTGGGCAGGTGGTTGGGGCCTGCCCCTGCGTGTCTGGGCTGCCGCCCACAGCCTCCGCTCAGGGGAAGCAGCCCCTGTGCCAAGACCTGCAAGAGGCGCGGGGCGTCCCTGCCTGGAAGCCAAGTGCACGGTCCGCTTGGAAGCGAGCCTCCTTGGGAAGAGTCGAGGGAGCCAAGCCGCGTGCAGCTGCAATCCCTGCTTGGGCCGAGCCGAGTGTGCCTCCAGGATGGCAGAGCTCCAGCTCTGCTCAGAGGCCGGATCTAGTCAAGTGCCTTGCGCGAGGCTGCTCTGCCCTGGGCGAGACTTGCCCAGGCTTGCCTCGCTGCTAGGCTTGCTGCCCGGGAAGGAGCAGGCTGTGCGATGCTGGGAGAGGCCCCTGGCGCCTTCCTGGCCTCAGCTCCACTCCTGCCTTGCCTTTGCATCTAGGCCCCGGGCGTCCTTGGGGAAGGCTTAGGAGCCGGTGGCTTGCACACCGCCAAGCCCTCCAGCAGTGAGGCCTCTCGTAGAGGGGAGGGGAGGGCAAGTGCAGGGCTCCACCAGCGGTTGCTTGGCCGCCCAGACTCAGCGCCGCACGGAGAGCACAAGGCTCCCAGGTCCCCTGGCTGTGGTCTGCAGCCCCACACTCCCGGAGGCTGACTCCGTGGGCGCCCAGAAGGTGCCTGACAGACGTCATGTCCCTAGCGCTCTGCTCCCCAGCAGAGACGTGTGCAGGTGGTGGGGCCTGCCCCTGCGTGTCTGGGCTCCCGCCGGCAGCCCCAGCTCCAGGGAAGCAGCCCCTGAGCCAAGACCTGTAGGGGGCGCGGGGCGCCCCCGCCTGGAAGCCTAGTGCACAGCATGCGGGAAGCGAGCCTCCTCGGGAGAAGAGGAGGCAGCCCAGCTGCGTGCGTCTGCACTCACTCCTTGGGCGGAGCCCAGTGAGCCTCCAGTACGGCAGAGCTCCAGCTCTGCTCAGAGGCCCGATCTGGCAGAGTTGCTGGCGTGAGGCTGCTCTGCCCTGGGCGAGCCTTGCCCAGACTTGCCTCGCTGCTAGGCTTCCTGCCCGGGAAGGAGCAGGCTGCGCCAGACAGGCAGACGCTCCTGGCGCCTTCCTGGCCTCAGCTCCACTCCTGCCTTGCCTTTGCACCTAGTCCCCAGGCGTCCTTGCGGAGGGCTTAGGGGCCGGTGGGGTGCACGCTGCCAAGCCCTCCAGCCGTGAGAGCTCTGTCATAGGGAAGGGAATGGCAAGTGCAGGGCTCCTCCAGCGCTCGCTTGGCCGCCCAGACTCAGCACAGCACGGAGAGCACCAGGCTTCCCAGGGCCCCCGGCTGTGGTCTGCAGCCCCACACACCCGGAGGCTGACTCCGTGAGCGCCCAGAAGGTGCCTGACAGACGTCATTTCCCTAGTGCTCTCCCCACCAGCAGAGACGTGGGCAGGTGGTTGGGGCCTGCCCCTGCGTGTCTGGGCTGCCGCCCACAGCCTCCGCTCAGGGGAAGCAGCCCCTGTGCCAAGACCTGCAAGAGGCGCGGGGCGTCCCTGCCTGGAAGCCAAGTGCACGGTCCGCTTGGAAGCGAGCCTCCTTGGGAAGAGTCGAGGGAGCCAAGCCGCGTGCAGCTGCAATCCCTGCTTGGGCCGAGCCGAGTGTGCCTCCAGGACGGCAGAGCTCCAGCTCTGCTCAGAGGCCGGATCTAGTCAAGTGCCTTGCGCGAGGCTGCTCTGCCCTGGGCGAGACTTGCCCAGGCTTGCCTCGCTGCTAGGCTTGCTGCCCGGGAAGGAGCAGGCTGTGCGATGCTGGGAGAGGCCCCTGGCGCCTTCCTGGCCTCAGCTCCACTCCTGCCTTGCCTTTGCATCTAGGCCCCGGGCGTCCGTGGGGAAGGCTTAGGAGCCGGTGGCTTGCACACTGCCAAGCCCTCCAGCAGTGAGGCCTCTCGTAGAGGGGAGGGGAGGGCAAGTGCAGGGCTCCACCAGCGGTTGCTTGGCCGCCCAGACTCAGCGCCGCACGGAGAGCACAAGGCTCCCAGGTCCCCTGGCTGTGGTCTGCAGCCCCACACTCCCGGAGGCTGACTCCGTGGGCGCCCAGAAGGTGCCTGACAGACGTCATGTCCCTAGCGCTCTGCTCCCCAGCAGAGACGTGTGCAGGTGGTGGGGCCTGCCCCTGCGTGTCTGGGCTCCCGCCGGCAGCCCCAGCTCCAGGGAAGCAGCCCCTGAGCCAAGACCTGTAGGGGGCGCGGGGCGCCCCCGCCTGGAAGCCTAGTGCACAGCATGCGGGAAGCGAGCCTCCTCGGGAGAAGAGGAGGCAGCCCAGCTGCGTGCGTCTGCACTCACTCCTTGGGCGGAGCCCAGTGAGCCTCCAGTACGGCAGAGCTCCAGCTCTGCTCAGAGGCCCGATCTGGCAGAGTTGCTGGCGTGAGGCTGCTCTGCCCTGGGCGAGCCTTGCCCAGACGTGCCTCGCTGCTAGGCTTCCTGCCCGGGAAGGAGCAGGCTGCGCCAGACAGGCAGACGCTCCTGGCGCCTTCCTGGCCTCAGCTCCACTCCTGCCTTGCCTTTGCACCTAGTCCCCAGGCGTCCTTGCGGAGGGCTTAGGGGCCGGTGGGGTGCACGCTGCCAAGCCCTCCAGCCGTGAGAGCTCTGTCATAGGGAAGGGAATGGCAAGTGCAGGGCTCCTCCAGCGCTCGCTTGGCCGCCCAGACTCAGCACAGCACGGAGAGCACCAGGCTTCCCAGGGCCCCCGGCTGTGGTCTGCAGCCCCACACACCCGGAGGCTGACTCCGTGAGCGCCCAGAAGGTGCCTGACAGACGTCATTTCCCTAGTGCTCTCCCCACCAGCAGAGACGTGGGCAGGTGGTTGGGGCCTGCCCCTGCGTGTCTGGGCTGCCGCCCACAGCCTCCGCTCAGGGGAAGCAGCCCCTGTGCCAAGACCTGCAAGAGGCGCGGGGCGTCCCTGCCTGGAAGCCAAGTGCACGGTCCGCTTGGAAGCGAGCCTCCTTGGGAAGAGTCGAGGGAGCCAAGCCGCGTGCAGCTGCAATCCCTGCTTGGGCCGAGCCGAGTGTGCCTCCAGGACGGCAGAGCTCCAGCTCTGCTCAGAGGCCGGATCTAGTCAAGTGCCTTGCGCGAGGCTGCTCTGCCCTGGGCGAGACTTGCCCAGGCTTGCCTCGCTGCTAGGCTTGCTGCCCGGGAAGGAGCAGGCTGTGCGATGCTGGGAGAGGCCCCTGGCGCCTTCCTGGCCTCAGCTCCACTCCTGCCTTGCCTTTGCATCTAGGCCCCGGGCGTCCTTGGGGAAGGCTTAGGAGCCGGTGGCTTGCACACTGCCAAGCCCTCCAGCAGTGAGGCCTCTCGTAGAGGGGAGGGGAGGGCAAGTGCAGGGCTCCACCAGCGGTTGCTTGGCCGCCCAGACTCAGCGCCGCACGGAGAGCACAAGGCTCCCAGGTCCCCTGGCTGTGGTCTGCAGCCCCACACTCCCGGAGGCTGACTCCGTGGGCGCCCAGAAGGTGCCTGACAGACATCATGTCCCTAGCGCTCTGCTCCCCAGCAGAGACGTGTGCAGGTGGTGGGGCCTGCCCCTGCGTGTCTGGGCTCCCGCCGGCAGCCCCAGCTCCAGGGAAGCAGCCCCTGAGCCAAGACCTGTAGGGGGCGCGGGGCGCCCCCGCCTGGAAGCCTAGTGCACAGCATGCGGGAAGCGAGCCTCCTCGGGAGAAGAGGAGGCAGCCCAGCTGCGTGCGTCTGCACTCACTCCTTGGGCGGAGCCCAGTGAGCCTCCAGTACGGCAGAGCTCCAGCTCTGCTCAGAGGCCCGATCTGGCAGAGTTGCTGGCGTGAGGCTGCTCTGCCCTGGGCGAGCCTTGCCCAGACTTGCCTCGCTGCTGGGCTTCCTGCCCGGGAAGGAGCAGGCTGCGCCAGACAGGCAGACGCTCCTGGCGCCTTCCTGGCCTCAGCTCCACTCCTGCCTTGCCTTTGCACCTAGTCCCCAGGCGTCCTTGCGGAGGGCTTAGGGGCCGGTGTGGTGCACGCTGCCAAGCCCTCCAGCCGTGAGAGCTCTGTCATAGGGAAGGGAATGGCAAGTGCAGGGCTCCTCCAGCGCTCGCTTGGCCGCCCAGACTCAGCACAGCACGGAGAGCACCAGGCTTCCCAGGGCCCCCGGCTGTGGTCTGCAGCCCCACACACCCGGAGGCTGACTCCGTGAGCGCCCAGAAGGTGCCTGACAGACGTCATTTCCCTAGTGCTCTCCCCACCAGCAGAGACGTGTGCAGGTGGTTGGGGCCTGCCCCTGCGTGTCTGGGCTGCCGCCCACAGCCTCCGCTCAGGGGAAGCAGCCCCTGTGCCAAGACCTGCAGGAGGCGCGGGGCGTCCCTGCCTGGAAGCCAAGTGCACGGTCCGCTTGGAAGCGAGCCTCCTTGGGAAGAGTCGAGGGAGCCAAGCCGCGTGCAGCTGCAATCCCTGCTTGGGCCGAGCCGAGTGTGCCTCCAGGACGGCAGAGCTCCAGCTCTGCTCAGAGGCCGGATCTAGTCAAGTGCCTTGCGCGAGGCTGCTCTGCCCTGGGCGAGACTTGCCCAGGCTTGCCTCGCTGCTAGGCTTGCTGCCCGGGAAGGAGCAGGCTGTGCGATGCTGGGAGAGGCCCCTGGCGCCTTCCTGGCCTCAGCTCCACTCCTGCCTTGCCTTTGCATCTAGGCCCCGGGCGTCCTTGGAGAAGGCTTAGGAGCCGGTGGCTTGCACACTGCCAAGCCCTCCAGCAGTGAGGCCTCTCGTAGAGGGGAGGGGAGGGCAAGTGCAGGGCTCCACCAGCGGTTGCTTGGCCGCCCAGACTCAGCGCCGCACGGAGAGCACAAGGCTCCCAGGTCCCCTGGCTGTGGTCTGCAGCCCCACACTCCTGGAGGCTGACTCCGTGGGCGCCCAGAAGGTGCCTGACAGACGTCATGTCCCTAGCGCTCTGCTCCCCAGCAGAGACGTGTGCAGGTGGTGGGGCCTGCCCCTGCGTGTCTGGGCTCCCGCCGGCAGCCCCAGCTCCAGGGAAGCAGCCCCTGAGCCAAGACCTGTAGGGGGCGCGGGGCGCCCCCGCCTGGAAGCCTAGTGCACAGCATGCGGGAAGCGAGCCTCCTCGGGAGAAGAGGAGGCAGCCCAGCTGCGTGCGTCTGCACTCACTCCTTGGGCGGAGCCCAGTGAGCCTCCAGTACGGCAGAGCTCCAGCTCTGCTCAGAGGCCCGATCTGGCAGAGTTGCTGGCGTGAGGCTGCTCTGCCCTGGGCGAGCCTTGCCCAGACGTGCCTCGCTGCTAGGCTTCCTGCCCGGGAAGGAGCAGGCTGCGCCAGACAGGCAGACGCTCCTGGCGCCTTCCTGGCCTCAGCTCCACTCCTGCCTTGCCTTTGCACCTAGTCCCCAGGCGTCCTTGCGGAGGGCTTAGGGGCCGGTGGGGTGCACGCTGCCAAGCCCTCCAGCCGTGAGAGCTCTGTCATAGGGAAGGGAATGGCAAGTGCAGGGCTCCTCCAGCGCTCGCTTGGCCGCCCAGACTCAGCACAGCACGGAGAGCACCAGGCTTCCCAGGGCCCCCGGCTGTGGTCTGCAGCCCCACACACCCGGAGGCTGACTCCGTGAGCACCCAGAAGGTGCCTGACAGACGTCATTTACCTAGTGCTCTCCCCACCAGCAGAGACGTGGGCAGGTGGTTGGGGCCTGCCCCTGCGTGTCTGGGCTGCCGCCCACAGCCTCCGCTCAGGGGAAGCAGCCCCTGTGCCAAGACCTGCAAGAGGCGCGGGGCGTCCCTGCCTGGAAGCCAAGTGCACGGTCCGCTTGGAAGCGAGCCTCCTTGGGAAGAGTCGAGGGAGCCAAGCCGCGTGCAGCTGCAATCCCTGCTTGGGCCGAGCCGAGTGTGCCTCCAGGATGGCAGAGCTCCAGCTCTGCTCAGAGGCCGGATCTAGTCAAGTGCCTTGCGCGAGGCTGCTCTGCCCTGGGCGAGACTTGCCCAGGCTTGCCTCGCTGCTAGGCTTGCTGCCCGGGAAGGAGCAGGCTGTGCGATGCTGGGAGAGGCCCCTGGCGCCTTCCTGGCCTCAGCTCCACTCCTGCCTTGCCTTTGCATCTAGGCCCCGGGCGTCCTTGGGGAAGGCTTAGGAGCCGGTGGCTTGCACACTGCCAAGCCCTCCAGCAGTGAGGCCTCTCGTAGAGGGGAGGGGAGGGCAAGTGCAGGGCTCCACCAGCGGTTGCTTGGCCGCCCAGACTCAGCGCCGCACGGAGAGCACAAGGCTCCCAGGTCCCCTGGCTGTGGTCTGCAGCCCCACACTCCCGGAGGCTGACTCCGTGGGCGCCCAGAAGGTGCCTGACAGACGTCATGTCCCTAGCGCTCTGCTCCCCAGCAGAGACGTGTGCAGGTGGTGGGGCCTGCCCCTGCGTGTCTGGGCTCCCGCCGGCAGCCCCAGCTCCAGGGAAGCAGCCCCTGAGCCAAGACCTGTAGGGGGCGCGGGGCGCCCCCGCCTGGAAGCCTAGTGCACAGCATGCGGGAAGCGAGCCTCCTCGGGAGAAGAGGAGGCAGCCCAGCTGCGTGCGTCTGCACTCACTCCTTGGGCGGAGCCCAGTGAGCCTCCAGTACGGCAGAGCTCCAGCTCTGCTCAGAGGCCCGATCTGGCAGAGTTGCTGGCGTGAGGCTGCTCTGCCCTGGGCGAGCCTTGCCCAGACTTGCCTCGCTGCTAGGCTTCCTGCCCGGGAAGGAGCAGGCTGCGCCAGACAGGCAGACGCTCCTGGCGCCTTCCTGGCCTCAGCTCCACTCCTGCCTTGCCTTTGCACCTAGTCCCCAGGCGTCCTTGCGGAGGGCTTAGGGGCCGGTGGGGTGCACGCTGCCAAGCCCTCCAGCCGTGAGAGCTCTGTCATAGGGAAGGGAATGGCAAGTGCAGGGCTCCTCCAGCGCTCGCTTGGCCGCCCAGACTCAGCACAGCACGGAGAGCACCAGGCTTCCCAGGGCCCCCGGCTGTGGTCTGCAGCCCCACACACCCGGAGGCTGACTCCGTGAGCGCCCAGAAGGTGCCTGACAGACGTCATTTCCCTAGTGCTCTCCCCACCAGCAGAGACGTGGGCAGGTGGTTGGGGCCTGCCCCTGCGTGTCTGGGCTGCCGCCCACAGCCTCCGCTCAGGGGAAGCAGCCCCTGTGCCAAGACCTGCAAGAGGCGCGGGGCGTCCCTGCCTGGAAGCCAAGTGCACGGTCCGCTTGGAAGCGAGCCTCCTTGGGAAGAGTCGAGGGAGCCAAGCCGCGTGCAGCTGCAATCCCTGCTTGGGCCGAGCCGAGTGTGCCTCCAGGACGGCAGAGCTCCAGCTCTGCTCAGAGGCCGGATCTAGTCAAGTGCCTTGCGCGAGGCTGCTCTGCCCTGGGCGAGACTTGCCCAGGCTTGCCTCGCTGCTAGGCTTGCTGCCCGGGAAGGAGCAGGCTGTGCGATGCTGGGAGAGGCCCCTGGCGCCTTCCTGGCCTCAGCTCCACTCCTGCCTTGCCTTTGCATCTAGGCCCCGGGCGTCCTTGGGGAAGGCTTAGGAGCCGGTGGCTTGCACACCGCCAAGCCCTCCAGCAGGGAGGCCTCTCGTAGAGGGGAGGGGAGGGCAAGTGCAGGGCTCCTCCAGCGGGTGCTTGGCCGCCCAGACTCAGCGCCGCACGGAGAGCACAAGGCTCCCAGGTCCCCTGGCTGTGGTCTGCAGCCCCACACTCCCGGAGGCTGACTCCGTGGGCGCCCAGAAGGTGCCTGACAGACGTCATGTCCCTAGCGCTCTGCTCCCCAGCAGAGACGTGTGCAGGTGGTGGGGCCTGCCCCTGCGTGTCTGGGCTCCCGCCGGCAGCCCCAGCTCCAGGGAAGCAGCCCCGGAGCCAAGACCTGTAGGGGGCGCGGGGCGCCCCCGCCTGGAAGCCTAGTGCGCAGCATGCGGGAAGCGAGCCTCCTCGGGAGAAGAGGAGGCAGCCCAGCTGCGTGCGTCTGCACTCACTCCTTGGGCGGAGCCCAGTGAGCCTCCAGTACGGCAGAGCTCCAGCTCTGCTCAGAGGCCCGATCTGGCAGAGTTGCTGGCGTGAGGCTGCTCTGCCCTGGGCGAGCCTTGCCCAGACGTGCCTCGCTGCTAGGCTTCCTGCCCGGGAAGGAGCAGGCTGCGCCAGACAGGCATGCGCTCCTGGCGCCTTCCTGGCCTCAGCTCCACTCCTGCCTTGCCTTTGCACCTAGTCCCCAGGCGTCCTTGCGGAGGGCTTAGGGGCCGGTGGGGTGCACGCTGCCAAGCCCTCCAGCCGTGAGAGCTCTGTCATAGGGAAGGGAATGGCAAGTGCAGGGCTCCTCCAGCGCTCGCTTGGCCGCCCAGACTCAGCACAGCACGGAGAGCACCAGGCTTCCCAGGGCCCCCGGCTGTGGTCTGCAGCCCCACACACCCGGAGGCTGACTCCGTGAGCGCCCAGAAGGTGCCTGACAGACGTCATTTCCCTAGTGCTCTCCCCACCAGCAGAGACGTGGGCAGGTGGTTGGGGCCTGCCCCTGCGTGTCTGGGCTGCCGCCCACAGCCTCCGCTCAGGGGAAGCAGCCCCTGTGCCAAGACCTGCAGGAGGCGCGGGGCGTCCCTGCCTGGAAGCCAAGTGCACGGTCCGCTTGGAAGCGAGCCTCCTTGGGAAGAGTCGAGGGAGCCAAGCCGCGTGCAGCTGCAATCCCTGCTTGGGCCGAGCCGAGTGTGCCTCCAGGACGGCAGAGCTCCAGCTCTGCTCAGAGGCCGGATCTAGTCAAGTGCCTTGCGCGAGGCTGCTCTGCCCTGGGCGAGACTTGCCCAGGCTTGCCTCGCTGCTAGGCTTGCTGCCCGGGAAGGAGCAGGCTGTGCGATGCTGGGAGAGGCCCCTGGCGCCTTCCTGGCCTCAGCTCCACTCCTGCCTTGCCTTTGCATCTAGGCCCCGGGCGTCCTTGGGGAAGGCTTAGGAGCCGGTGGCTTGCACACTGCCAAGCCCTCCAGCAGTGAGGCCTCTCGTAGAGGGGAGGGGAGGGCAAGTGCAGGGCTCCACCAGCGGTTGCTTGGCCGCCCAGACTCAGCGCCGCACGGAGAGCACAAGGCTCCCAGGTCCCCTGGCTGTGGTCTGCAGCCCCACACTCCCGGAGGCTGACTCCGTGGGCGCCCAGAAGGTGCCTGACAGACATCATGTCCCTAGCGCTCTGCTCCCCAGCAGAGACGTGTGCAGGTGGTGGGGCCTGCCCCTGCGTGTCTGGGCTCCCGCCGGCAGCCCCAGCTCCAGGGAAGCAGCCCCTGAGCCAAGACCTGTAGGGGGCGCGGGGCGCCCCCGCCTGGAAGCCTAGTGCACAGCATGCGGGAAGCGAGCCTCCTCGGGAGAAGAGGAGGCAGCCCAGCTGCGTGCGTCTGCACTCACTCCTTGGGCGGAGCCCAGTGAGCCTCCAGTACGGCAGAGCTCCAGCTCTGCTCAGAGGCCCGATCTGGCAGAGTTGCTGGCGTGAGGCTGCTCTGCCCTGGGCGAGCCTTGCCCAGACTTGCCTCGCTGCTAGGCTTCCTGCCCGGGAAGGAGCAGGCTGCGCCAGACAGGCAGACGCTCCTGGCGCCTTCCTGGCCTCAGCTCCACTCCTGCCTTGCCTTTGCACCTAGTCCCCAGGCGTCCTTGCGGAGGGCTTAGGGGCCGGTGTGGTGCACGCTGCCAAGCCCTCCAGCCGTGAGAGCTCTGTCATAGGGAAGGGAATGGCAAGTGCAGGGCTCCTCCAGCGCTCGCTTGGCCGCCCAGACTCAGCACAGCACGGAGAGCACCAGGCTTCCCAGGGCCCCCGGCTGTGGTCTGCAGCCCCACACACCCGGAGGCTGACTCCGTGAGCGCCCAGAAGGTGCCTGACAGACGTCATTTCCCTAGTGCTCTCCCCACCAGCAGAGACGTGTGCAGGTGGTTGGGGCCTGCCCCTGCGTGTCTGGGCTGCCGCCCACAGCCTCCGCTCAGGGGAAGCAGCCCCTGTGCCAAGACCTGCAGGAGGCGCGGGGCGTCCCTGCCTGGAAGCCAAGTGCACGGTCCGCTTGGAAGCGAGCCTCCTTGGGAAGAGTCGAGGGAGCCAAGCCGCGTGCAGCTGCAATCCCTGCTTGGGCCGAGCCGAGTGTGCCTCCAGGACGGCAGAGCTCCAGCTCTGCTCAGAGGCCGGATCTAGTCAAGTGCCTTGCGCGAGGCTGCTCTGCCCTGGGCGAGACTTGCCCAGGCTTGCCTCGCTGCTAGGCTTGCTGCCGGGAAGGAGCAGGCTGTGCGATGCTGGGAGAGGCCCCTGGCGCCTTCCTGGCCTCAGCTCCACTCCTGCCTTGCCTTTGCATCTAGGCCCCGGGCGTCCTTGGAGAAGGCTTAGGAGCCGGTGGCTTGCACACTGCCAAGCCCTCCAGCAGTGAGGCCTCTCGTAGAGGGGAGGGGAGGGCAAGTGCAGGGCTCCACCAGCGGTTGCTTGGCCGCCCAGACTCAGCGCCGCACGGAGAGCACAAGGCTCCCAGGTCCCCTGGCTGTGGTCTGCAGCCCCACACTCCCGGAGGCTGACTCCGTGGGCGCCCAGAAGGTGCCTGACAGACGTTATGTCCCTAGCGCTCTGCTCCCCAGCAGAGACGTGTGCAGGTGGTGGGGCCTGCCCCTGCGTGTCTGGGCTCCCGCCGGCAGCCCCAGCTCCAGGGAAGCAGCCCCTGAGCCAAGACCTGTAGGGGGCGCGGGGCGCCCCCGCCTGGAAGCCTAGTGCACAGCATGCGGGAAGCGAGCCTCCTCGGGAGAAGAGGAGGCAGCCCAGCTGCGTGCGTCTGCACTCACTCCTTGGGCGGAGCCCAGTGAGCCTCCAGTACGGCAGAGCTCCAGCTCTGCTCAGAGGCCCGATCTGGCAGAGTTGCTGGCGTGAGGCTGCTCTGCCCTGGGCGAGCCTTGCCCAGACGTGCCTCGCTGCTAGGCTTCCTGCCCGGGAAGGAGCAGGCTGCGCCAGACAGGCAGACGCTCCTGGCGCCTTCCTGGCCTCAGCTCCACTCCTGCCTTGCCTTTGCACCTAGTCCCCAGGCGTCCTTGCGGAGGGCTTAGGGGCCGGTGGGGTGCACGCTGCCAAGCCCTCCAGCCGTGAGAGCTCTGTCATAGGGAAGGGAATGGCAAGTGCAGGGCTCCTCCAGCGCTCGCTTGGCCGCCCAGACTCAGCACAGCACGGAGAGCACCAGGCTTCCCAGGGCCCCCGGCTGTGGTCTGCAGCCCCACACACCCGGAGGCTGACTCCGTGAGCACCCAGAAGGTGCCTGACAGACGTCATTTCCCTAGTGCTCTCCCCACCAGCAGAGACGTGGGCAGGTGGTTGGGGCCTGCCCCTGCGTGTCTGGGCTGCCGCCCACAGCCTCCGCTCAGGGGAAGCAGCCCCTGTGCCAAGACCTGCAAGAGGCGCGGGGCGTCCCTGCCTGGAAGCCAAGTGCACGGTCCGCTTGGAAGCGAGCCTCCTTGGGAAGAGTCGAGGGAGCCAAGCCGCGTGCAGCTGCAATCCCTGCTTGGGCCGAGCCGAGTGTGCCTCCAGGATGGCAGAGCTCCAGCTCTGCTCAGAGGCCGGATCTAGTCAAGTGCCTTGCGCGAGGCTGCTCTGCCCTGGGCGAGACTTGCCCAGGCTTGCCTCGCTGCTAGGCTTGCTGCCCGGGAAGGAGCAGGCTGTGCGATGCTGGGAGAGGCCCCTGGCGCCTTCCTGGCCTCAGCTCCACTCCTGCCTTGCCTTTGCATCTAGGCCCCGGGCGTCCTTGGGGAAGGCTTAGGAGCCGGTGGCTTGCACACTGCCAAGCCCTCCAGCAGTGAGGCCTCTCGTAGAGGGGAGGGGAGGGCAAGTGCAGGGCTCCACCAGCGGTTGCTTGGCCGCCCAGACTCAGCGCCGCACGGAGAGCACAAGGCTCCCAGGTCCCCTGGCTGTGGTCTGCAGCCCCACACTCCCGGAGGCTGACTCCGTGGGCGCCCAGAAGGTGCCTGACAGACGTCATGTCCCTAGCGCTCTGCTCCCCAGCAGAGACGTGTGCAGGTGGTGGGGCCTGCCCCTGCGTGTCTGGGCTCCCGCCGGCAGCCCCAGCTCCAGGGAAGCAGCCCCTGAGCCAAGACCTGTAGGGGGCGCGGGGCGCCCCCGCCTGGAAGCCTAGTGCACAGCATGCGGGAAGCGAGCCTCCTCGGGAGAAGAGGAGGCAGCCCAGCTGCGTGCGTCTGCACTCACTCCTTGGGCGGAGCCCAGTGAGCCTCCAGTACGGCAGAGCTCCAGCTCTGCTCAGAGGCCCGATCTGGCAGAGTTGCTGGCGTGAGGCTGCTCTGCCCTGGGCGAGCCTTGCCCAGACTTGCCTCGCTGCTAGGCTTCCTGCCCGGGAAGGAGCAGGCTGCGCCAGACAGGCAGACGCTCCTGGCGCCTTCCTGGCCTCAGCTCCACTCCTGCCTTGCCTTTGCACCTAGTCCCCAGGCGTCCTTGCGGAGGGCTTAGGGGCCGGTGGGGTGCACGCTGCCAAGCCCTCCAGCCGTGAGAGCTCTGTCATAGGGAAGGGAATGGCAAGTGCAGGGCTCCTCCAGCGCTCGCTTGGCCGCCCAGACTCAGCACAGCACGGAGAGCACCAGGCTTCCCAGGGCCCCCGGCTGTGGTCTGCAGCCCCACACACCCGGAGGCTGACTCCGTGGGCGCCCAGAAGGTGCCTGACAGACGTCATGTCCCTAGCGCTCTGCTCCCCAGCAGAGACGTGTGCAGGTGGTGGGGCCTGCCCCTGCGTGTCTGGGCTCCCGCCCGCAGCCCCAGCTCCAGGGAAGCAGCCCCTGAGCCAAGACCTGTAGGGGGCGCGGGGCGCCCCCGCCTGGAAGCCTAGTGCACAGCATGCGGGAAGCGAGCCTCCTCGGGAGAAGAGGAGGCAGCCCAGCTGCGTGCGTCTGCACTCACTCCTTGGGCGGAGCCCAGTGAGCCTCCAGTACGGCAGAGCTCCAGCTCTGCTCAGAGGCCCGATCTGGCAGAGTTGCTGGCGTGAGGCTGCTCTGCCCTGGGCGAGCCTTGCCCAGACGTGCCTCGCTGCTAGGCTTCCTGCCCGGGAAGGAGCAGGCTGCGCCAGACAGGCAGACGCTCCTGGCGCCTTCCTGGCCTCAGCTCCACTCCTGCCTTGCCTTTGCACCTAGTCCCCAGGCGTCCTTGCGGAGGGCTTAGGGGCCGGTGGGGTGCACGCTGCCAAGCCCTCCAGCCGTGAGAGCTCTGTCATAGGGAAGGGAATGGCAAGTGCAGGGCTCCTCCAGCGCTCGCTTGGCCGCCCAGACTCAGCACAGCACGGAGAGCACCAGGCTTCCCAGGGCCCCCGGCTGTGGTCTGCAGCCCCACACACCCGGAGGCTGACTCCGTGAGCGCCCAGAAGGTGCCTGACAGACGTCATTTCCCTAGTGCTCTCCCCACCAGCAGAGACGTGGGCAGGTGGTTGGGGCCTGCCCCTGCGTGTCTGGGCTGCCGCCCACAGCCTCCGCTCAGGGGAAGCAGCCCCTGTGCCAAGACCTGCAAGAGGCGCGGGGCGTCCCTGCCTGGAAGCCAAGTGCACGGTCCGCTTGGAAGCGAGCCTCCTTGGGAAGAGTCGAGGGAGCCAAGCCGCGTGCAGCTGCAATCCCTGCTTGGGCCGAGCCGAGTGTGCCTCCAGGACGGCAGAGCTCCAGCTCTGCTCAGAGGCCGGATCTAGTCAAGTGCCTTGCGCGAGGCTGCTCTGCCCTGGGCGAGACTTGCCCAGGCTTGCCTCGCTGCTAGGCTTGCTGCCCGGGAAGGAGCAGGCTGTGCGATGCTGGGAGAGGCCCCTGGCGCCTTCCTGGCCTCAGCTCCACTCCTGCCTTGCCTTTGCATCTAGGCCCGGGCGTCCTTGGGGAAGGCTTAGGAGCCGGTGGCTTGCACACCGCCAAGCCCTCCAGCAGGGAGGCCTCTCGTAGAGGGGAGGGGAGGGCAAGTGCAGGGCTCCTCCAGCGGGTGCTTTGGCCGCCCAGACTCAGCGCCGCACGGAGAGCACAAGGCTCCCAGGTCCCCTGGCTGTGGTCTGCAGCCCCACACTCCCGGAGGCTGACTCCGTGGGCGCCCAGAAGGTGCCTGACAGACGTCATGTCCCTAGCGCTCTGCTCCCCAGCAGAGACGTGTGCAGGTGGTGGGGCCTGCCCCTGCGTGTCTGGGTTCCCGCCGGCAGCCCCAGCTCCAGGGAAGCAGCCCCGGAGCCAAGACCTGTATGAGGCGCGGGGCGCCCCCGCCTGGAAGCCTAGTGCGCAGCATGCGGGAAGCGAGCCTCCTCGGGAGAAGAGGAGGCAGCCCAGCTGCGTGCGTCTGCACTCACTCCTTGGGCGGAGCCCAGTGAGCCTCCAGTACGGCAGAGCTCCAGCTCTGCTCAGAGGCCCGATCTGGCAGAGTTGCTGGCGTGAGGCTGCTCTGCCCTGGGCGAGCCTTGCCCAGACTTGCCTCGCTGCTAGGCTTCCTGCCCGGGAAGGAGCAGGCTGCGCCAGACAGGCATGCGCTCCTGGCGCCTTCCTGGCCTCAGCTCCACTCCTGCCTTGCCTTTGCACCTAGTCCCCAGGCGTCCTTGCGGAGGGCTTAGGGGCCGGTGGGGTGCACGCTGCCAAGCCCTCCAGCCGTGAGAGCTCTGTCATAGGGAAGGGAATGGCAAGTGCAGGGCTCCTCCAGCGCTCGCTTGGCCGCCCAGACTCAGCACAGCACGGAGAGCACCAGGCTTCCCAGGGCCCCCGGCTGTGGTCTGCAGCCCCACACACCCGGAGGCTGACTCCGTGAGCGCCCAGAAGGTGCCTGACAGACGTCATTTCCCTAGTGCTCTCCCCACCAGCAGAGACGTGGGCAGGTGGTTGGGGCCTGCCCCTGCGTGTCTGGGCTGCCGCCCACAGCCTCCGCTCAGGGGAAGCAGCCCCTGTGCCAAGACCTGCAGGAGGCGCGGGGCGTCCCTGCCTGGAAGCCAAGTGCACGGTCCGCTTGGAAGCGAGCCTCCTTGGGAAGAGTCGAGGGAGCCAAGCCGCGTGCAGCTGCAATCCCTGCTTGGGCCGAGCCGAGTGTGCCTCCAGGACGGCAGAGCTCCAGCTCTGCTCAGAGGCCGGATCTAGTCAAGTGCCTTGCGCGAGGCTGCTCTGCCCTGGGCGAGACTTGCCCAGGCTTGCCTCGCTGCTAGGCTTGCTGCCCGGGAAGGAGCAGGCTGTGCGATGCTGGGAGAGGCCCCTGGCGCCTTCCTGGCCTCAGCTCCACTCCTGCCTTGCCTTTGCATCTAGGCCCCGGGCGTCCTTGGGGAAGGCTTAGGAGCCGGTGGCTTGCACACCGCCAAGCCCTCCAGCAGGGAGGCCTCTCGTAGAGGGGAGGGGAGGGCAAGTGCAGGGCTCCTCCAGCGGGTGCTTGGCCGCCCAGACTCAGCGCCGCACGGAGAGCACAAGGCTCCCAGGTCCCCTGGCTGTGGTCTGCAGCCCCACACTCCCGGAGGCTGACTCCGTGGGCGCCCAGAAGGTGCCTGACAGACGTCATGTCCCTAGCGCTCTGCTCCCCAGCAGAGACGTGTGCAGGTGGTGGGGCCTGCCCCTGCGTGTCTGGGTTCCCGCCGGCAGCCCCAGCTCCAGGGAAGCAGCCCCGGAGCCAAGACCTGTATGAGGCGCGGGGCGCCCCCGCCTGGAAGCCTAGTGCGCAGCATGCGGGAAGCGAGCCTCCTCGGGAGAAGAGGAGGCAGCCCAGCTGCGTGCGTCTGCACTCACTCCTTGGGCGGAGCCCAGTGAGCCTCCAGTACGGCAGAGCTCCAGCTCTGCTCAGAGGCCCGATCTGGCAGAGTTGCTGGCGTGAGGCTGCTCTGCCCTGGGCGAGCCTTGCCCAGACTTGCCTCGCTGCTAGGCTTCCTGCCCGGGAAGGAGCAGGCTGCGCCAGACAGGCATGCGCTCCTGGCGCCTTCCTGGCCTCAGCTCCACTCCTGCCTTGCCTTTGCACCTAGTCCCCAGGCGTCCTTGCGGAGGGCTTAGGGGCCGGTGGGGTGCACGCTGCCAAGCCCTCCAGCCGTGAGAGCTCTGTCATAGGGAAGGGAATGGCAAGTGCAGGGCTCCTCCAGCGCTCGCTTGGCCGCCCAGACTCAGCACAGCACGGAGAGCACCAGGCTTCCCAGGGCCCCCGGCTGTGGTCTGCAGCCCCACACACCCGGAGGCTGACTCCGTGAGCGCCCAGAAGGTGCCTGACAGACGTCATTTCCCTAGTGCTCTCCCCACCAGCAGAGACGTGGGCAGGTGGTTGGGGCCTGCCCCTGCGTGTCTGGGCTGCCGCCCACAGCCTCCGCTCAGGGGAAGCAGCCCCTGTGCCAAGACCTGCAGGAGGCGCGGGGCGTCCCTGCCTGGAAGCCAAGTGCACGGTCCGCTTGGAAGCGAGCCTCCTTGGGAAGAGTCGAGGGAGCCAAGCCGCGTGCAGCTGCAATCCCTGCTTGGGCCGAGCCGAGTGTGCCTCCAGGACGGCAGAGCTCCAGCTCTGCTCAGAGGCCGGATCTAGTCAAGTGCCTTGCGCGAGGCTGCTCTGCCCTGGGCGAGACTTGCCCAGGCTTGCCTCGCTGCTAGGCTTGCTGCCCGGGAAGGAGCAGGCTGTGCGATGCTGGGAGAGGCCCCTGGCGCCTTCCTGGCCTCAGCTCCACTCCTGCCTTGCCTTTGCATCTAGGCCCCGGGCGTCCTTGGGGAAGGCTTAGGAGCCGGTGGCTTGCACACTGCCAAGCCCTCCAGCAGTGAGGCCTCTCGTAGAGGGGAGGGGAGGGCAAGTGCAGGGCTCCACCAGCGGTTGCTTGGCCGCCCAGACTCAGCGCCGCACGGAGAGCACAAGGCTCCCAGGTCCCCTGGCTGTGGTCTGCAGCCCCACACTCCCGGAGGCTGACTCCGTGGGCGCCCAGAAGGTGCCTGACAGACATCATGTCCCTAGCGCTCTGCTCCCCAGCAGAGACGTGTGCAGGTGGTGGGGCCTGCCCCTGCGTGTCTGGGCTCCCGCCGGCAGCCCCAGCTCCAGGGAAGCAGCCCCTGAGCCAAGACCTGTAGGGGGCGCGGGGCGCCCCCGCCTGGAAGCCTAGTGCACAGCATGCGGGAAGCGAGCCTCCTCGGGAGAAGAGGAGGCAGCCCAGCTGCGTGCGTCTGCACTCACCCCTTGGGCGGAGCCCAGTGAGCCTCCAGTACGGCAGAGCTCCAGCTCTGCTCAGAGGCCCGATCTGGCAGAGTTGCTGGCGTGAGGCTGCTCTGCCCTGGGCGAGCCTTGCCCAGACTTGCCTCGCTGCTGGGCTTCCTGCCCGGGAAGGAGCAGGCTGCGCCAGACAGGCAGACGCTCCTGGCGCCTTCCTGGCCTCAGCTCCACTCCTGCCTTGCCTTTGCACCTAGTCCCCAGGCGTCCTTGCGGAGGGCTTAGGGGCCGGTGTGGTGCACGCTGCCAAGCCCTCCAGCCGTGAGAGCTCTGTCATAGGGAAGGGAATGGCAAGTGCAGGGCTCCTCCAGCGCTCGCTTGGCCGCCCAGACTCAGCACAGCACGGAGAGCACCAGGCTTCCCAGGGCCCCCGGCTGTGGTCTGCAGCCCCACACACCCGGAGGCTGACTCCGTGAGCGCCCAGAAGGTGCCTGACAGACGTCATTTCCCTAGTGCTCTCCCCACCAGCAGAGACGTGTGCAGGTGGTTGGGGCCTGCCCCTGCGTGTCTGGGCTGCCGCCCACAGCCTCCGCTCAGGGGAAGCAGCCCCTGTGCCAAGACCTGCAGGAGGCGCGGGGCGTCCCTGCCTGGAAGCCAAGTGCACGGTCCGCTTGGAAGCGAGCCTCCTTGGGAAGAGTCGAGGGAGCCAAGCCGCGTGCAGCTGCAATCCCTGCTTGGGCCGAGCCGAGTGTGCCTCCAGGACGGCAGAGCTCCAGCTCTGCTCAGAGGCCGGATCTAGTCAAGTGCCTTGCGCGAGGCTGCTCTGCCCTGGGCGAGACTTGCCCAGGCTTGCCTCGCTGCTAGGCTTGCTGCCCGGGAAGGAGCAGGCTGTGCGATGCTGGGAGAGGCCCCTGGCGCCTTCCTGGCCTCAGCTCCACTCCTGCCTTGCCTTTGCATCTAGGCCCCGGGCGTCCTTGGAGAAGGCTTAGGAGCCGGTGGCTTGCACACTGCCAAGCCCTCCAGCAGTGAGGCCTCTCGTAGAGGGGAGGGGAGGGCAAGTGCAGGGCTCCACCAGCGGTTGCTTGGCCGCCCAGACTCAGCGCCGCACGGAGAGCACAAGGCTCCCAGGTCCCCTGGCTGTGGTCTGCAGCCCCACACTCCTGGAAGCTGACTCCGTGGGCGCCCAGAAGGTGCCTGACAGACGTCATGTCCCTAGCGCTCTGCTCCCCAGCAGAGACGTGTGCAGGTGGTGGGGCCTGCCCCTGCGTGTCTGGGCTCCCGCCGGCAGCCCCAGCTCCAGGGAAGCAGCCCCTGAGCCAAGACCTGTAGGGGGCGCGGGGCGCCCCCGCCTGGAAGCCTAGTGCACAGCATGCGGGAAGCGAGCCTCCTCGGGAGAAGAGGAGGCAGCCCAGCTGCGTGCGTCTGCACTCACTCCTTGGGCGGAGCCCAGTGAGCCTCCAGTACGGCAGAGCTCCAGCTCTGCTCAGAGGCCCGATCTGGCAGAGTTGCTGGCGTGAGGCTGCTCTGCCCTGGGCGAGCCTTGCCCAGACGTGCCTCGCTGCTAGGCTTCCTGCCCGGGAAGGAGCAGGCTGCGCCAGACAGGCAGACGCTCCTGGCGCCTTCCTGGCCTCAGCTCCACTCCTGCCTTGCCTTTGCACCTAGTCCCCAGGCGTCCTTGCGGAGGGCTTAGGGGCCGGTGGGGTGCACGCTGCCAAGCCCTCCAGCCGTGAGAGCTCTGTCATAGGGAAGGGAATGGCAAGTGCAGGGCTCCTCCAGCGCTCGCTTGGCCGCCCAGACTCAGCACAGCACGGAGAGCACCAGGCTTCCCAGGGCCCCCGGCTGTGGTCTGCAGCCCCACACACCCGGAGGCTGACTCCGTGAGCACCCAGAAGGTGCCTGACAGACGTCATTTCCCTAGTGCTCTCCCCACCAGCAGAGACGTGGGCAGGTGGTTGGGGCCTGCCCCTGCGTGTCTGGGCTGCCGCCCACAGCCTCCGCTCAGGGGAAGCAGCCCCTGTGCCAAGACCTGCAAGAGGCGCGGGGCGTCCCTGCCTGGAAGCCAAGTGCACGGTCCGCTTGGAAGCGAGCCTCCTTGGGAAGAGTCGAGGGAGCCAAGCCGCGTGCAGCTGCAATCCCTGCTTGGGCCGAGCCGAGTGTGCCTCCAGGATGGCAGAGCTCCAGCTCTGCTCAGAGGCCGGATCTAGTCAAGTGCCTTGCGCGAGGCTGCTCTGCCCTGGGCGAGACTTGCCCAGGCTTGCCTCGCTGCTAGGCTTGCTGCCCGGGAAGGAGCAGGCTGTGCGATGCTGGGAGAGGCCCCTGGCGCCTTCCTGGCCTCAGCTCCACTCCTGCCTTGCCTTTGCATCTAGGCCCCGGGCGTCCTTGGGGAAGGCTTAGGAGCCGGTGGCTTGCACACTGCCAAGCCCTCCAGCAGTGAGGCCTCTCGTAGAGGGGAGGGGAGGGCAAGTGCAGGGCTCCACCAGCGGTTGCTTGGCCGCCCAGACTCAGCGCCGCACGGAGAGCACAAGGCTCCCAGGTCCCCTGGCTGTGGTCTGCAGCCCCACACTCCCGGAGGCTGACTCCGTGGGCGCCCAGAAGGTGCCTGACAGACGTCATGTCCCTAGCGCTCTGCTCCCCAGCAGAGACGTGTGCAGGTGGTGGGGCCTGCCCCTGCGTGTCTGGGCTCCCGCCGGCAGCCCCAGCTCCAGGGAAGCAGCCCCTGAGCCAAGACCTGTAGGGGGCGCGGGGCGCCCCCGCCTGGAAGCCTAGTGCACAGCATGCGGGAAGCGAGCCTCCTCGGGAGAAGAGGAGGCAGCCCAGCTGCGTGCGTCTGCACTCACTCCTTGGGCGGAGCCCAGTGAGCCTCCAGTACGGCAGAGCTCCAGCTCTGCTCAGAGGCCCGATCTGGCAGAGTTGCTGGCGTGAGGCTGCTCTGCCCTGGGCGAGCCTTGCCCAGACTTGCCTCGCTGCTAGGCTTCCTGCCCGGGAAGGAGCAGGCTGCGACAGACAGGCAGACGCTCCTGGCGCCTTCCTGGCCTCAGCTCCACTCCTGCCTTGCCTTTGCACCTAGTCCCCAGGCGTCCTTGCGGAGGGCTTAGGGGCCGGTGGGGTGCACGCTGCCAAGCCCTCCAGCCGTGAGAGCTCTGTCATAGGGAAGGGAATGGCAAGTGCAGGGCTCCTCCAGCGCTCGCTTGGCCGCCCAGACTCAGCACAGCACGGAGAGCACCAGGCTTCCCAGGGCCCCCGGCTGTGGTCTGCAGCCCCACACACCCGGAGGCTGACTCCGTGGGCGCCCAGAAGGTGCCTGACAGACGTCATGTCCCTAGCGCTCTGCTCCCCAGCAGAGACGTGTGCAGGTGGTGGGGCCTGCCCCTGCGTGTCTGGGCTCCCGCCCGCAGCCCCAGCTCCAGGGAAGCAGCCCCTGAGCCAAGACCTGTAGGGGGCGCGGGGCGCCCCCGCCTGGAAGCCTAGTGCACAGCATGCGGGAAGCGAGCCTCCTCGGGAGAAGAGGAGGCAGCCCAGCTGCGTGCGTCTGCACTCACTCCTTGGGCGGAGCCCAGTGAGCCTCCAGTACGGCAGAGCTCCAGCTCTGCTCAGAGGCCCGATCTGGCAGAGTTGCTGGCGTGAGGCTGCTCTGCCCTGGGCGAGCCTTGCCCAGACGTGCCTCGCTGCTAGGCTTCCTGCCCGGGAAGGAGCAGGCTGCGCCAGACAGGCAGACGCTCCTGGCGCCTTCCTGGCCTCAGCTCCACTCCTGCCTTGCCTTTGCACCTAGTCCCCAGGCGTCCTTGCGGAGGGCTTAGGGGCCGGTGGGGTGCACGCTGCCAAGCCCTCCAGCCGTGAGAGCTCTGTCATAGGGAAGGGAATGGCAAGTGCAGGGCTCCTCCAGCGCTCGCTTGGCCGCCCAGACTCAGCACAGCACGGAGAGCACCAGGCTTCCCAGGGCCCCCGGCTGTGGTCTGCAGCCCCACACACCCGGAGGCTGACTCCGTGAGCGCCCAGAAGGTGCCTGACAGACGTCATTTCCCTAGTGCTCTCCCCACCAGCAGAGACGTGGGCAGGTGGTTGGGGCCTGCCCCTGCGTGTCTGGGCTGCCGCCCACAGCCTCCGCTCAGGGGAAGCAGCCCCTGTGCCAAGACCTGCAAGAGGCGCGGGGCGTCCCTGCCTGGAAGCCAAGTGCACGGTCCGCTTGGAAGCGAGCCTCCTTGGGAAGAGTCGAGGGAGCCAAGCCGCGTGCAGCTGCAATCCCTGCTTGGGCCGAGCCGAGTGTGCCTCCAGGACGGCAGAGCTCCAGCTCTGCTCAGAGGCCGGATCTAGTCAAGTGCCTTGCGCGAGGCTGCTCTGCCCTGGGCGAGACTTGCCCAGGCTTGCCTCGCTGCTAGGCTTGCTGCCCGGGAAGGAGCAGGCTGTGCGATGCTGGGAGAGGCCCCTGGCGCCTTCCTGGCCTCAGCTCCACTCCTGCCTTGCCTTTGCATCTAGGCCCCGGGCGTCCTTGGGGAAGGCTTAGGAGCCGGTGGCTTGCACACCGCCAAGCCCTCCAGCAGGGAGGCCTCTCGTAGAGGGGAGGGGAGGGCAAGTGCAGGGCTCCTCCAGCGGGTGCTTGGCCGCCCAGACTCAGCGCCGCACGGAGAGCACAAGGCTCCCAGGTCCCCTGGCTGTGGTCTGCAGCCCCACACTCCCGGAGGCTGACTCCGTGGGCGCCCAGAAGGTGCCTGACAGACGTCATGTCCCTAGCGCTCTGCTCCCCAGCAGAGACGTGTGCAGGTGGTGGGGCCTGCCCCTGCGTGTCTGGGTTCCCGCCGGCAGCCCCAGCTCCAGGGAAGCAGCCCCGGAGCCAAGACCTGTATGAGGCGCGGGGCGCCCCCGCCTGGAAGCCTAGTGCGCAGCATGCGGGAAGCGAGCCTCCTCGGGAGAAGAGGAGGCAGCCCAGCTGCGTGCGTCTGCACTCACTCCTTGGGCGGAGCCCAGTGAGCCTCCAGTACGGCAGAGCTCCAGCTCTGCTCAGAGGCCCGATCTGGCAGAGTTGCTGGCGTGAGGCTGCTCTGCCCTGGGCGAGCCTTGCCCAGACTTGCCTCGCTGCTAGGCTTCCTGCCCGGGAAGGAGCAGGCTGCGCCAGACAGGCATGCGCTCCTGGCGCCTTCCTGGCCTCAGCTCCACTCCTGCCTTGCCTTTGCACCTAGTCCCCAGGCGTCCTTGCGGAGGGCTTAGGGGCCGGTGGGGTGCACGCTGCCAAGCCCTCCAGCCGTGAGAGCTCTGTCATAGGGAAGGGAATGGCAAGTGCAGGGCTCCTCCAGCGCTCGCTTGGCCGCCCAGACTCAGCACAGCACGGAGAGCACCAGGCTTCCCAGGGCCCCCGGCTGTGGTCTGCAGCCCCACACACCCGGAGGCTGACTCCGTGAGCGCCCAGAAGGTGCCTGACAGACGTCATTTCCCTAGTGCTCTCCCCACCAGCAGAGACGTGGGCAGGTGGTTGGGGCCTGCCCCTGCGTGTCTGGGCTGCCGCCCACAGCCTCCGCTCAGGGGAAGCAGCCCCTGTGCCAAGACCTGCAGGAGGCGCGGGGCGTCCCTGCCTGGAAGCCAAGTGCACGGTCCGCTTGGAAGCGAGCCTCCTTGGGAAGAGTCGAGGGAGCCAAGCCGCGTGCAGCTGCAATCCCTGCTTGGGCCGAGCCGAGTGTGCCTCCAGGACGGCAGAGCTCCAGCTCTGCTCAGAGGCCGGATCTAGTCAAGTGCCTTGCGCGAGGCTGCTCTGCCCTGGGCGAGACTTGCCCAGGCTTGCCTCGCTGCTAGGCTTGCTGCCCGGGAAGGAGCAGGCTGTGCGATGCTGGGAGAGGCCCCTGGCGCCTTCCTGGCCTCAGCTCCACTCCTGCCTTGCCTTTGCATCTAGGCCCCGGGCGTCCGTGGGGAAGGCTTAGGAGCCGGTGGCTTGCACACTGCCAAGCCCTCCAGCAGTGAGGCCTCTCGTAGAGGGGAGGGGAGGGCAAGTGCAGGGCTCCACCAGCGGTTGCTTGGCCGCCCAGACTCAGCGCCGCACGGAGAGCACAAGGCTCCCAGGTCCCCTGGCTGTGGTCTGCAGCCCCACACTCCCGGAGGCTGACTCCGTGGGCGCCCAGAAGGTGCCTGACAGACGTCATGTCCCTAGCGCTCTGCTCCCCAGCAGAGACGTGTGCAGGTGGTGGGGCCTGCCCCTGCGTGTCTGGGCTCCCGCCGGCAGCCCCAGCTCCAGGGAAGCAGCCCCTGAGCCAAGACCTGTAGGGGGGGCGGGGCGCCCCCGCCTGGAAGCCTAGTGCACAGCATGCGGGAAGCGAGCCTCCTCGGGAGAAGAGGAGGCAGCCCAGTTGCGTGCGTCTGCACTCACTCCTTGGGCGGAGCCCAGTGAGCCTCCAGTACGGCAGAGCTCCAGCTCTGCTCAGAGGCCCGATCTGGCAGAGTTGCTGGCGTGAGGCTGCTCTGCCCTGGGCGAGCCTTGCCCAGACGTGCCTCGCTGCTAGGCTTCCTGCCCGGGAAGGAGCAGGCTGCGCCAGACAGGCAGACGCTCCTGGCGCCTTCCTGGCCTCAGCTCCACTCCTGCCTTGCCTTTGCACCTAGTCCCCAGGCGTCCTTGCGGAGGGCTTAGGGGCCGGTGGGGTGCACGCTGCCAAGCCCTCCAGCCGTGAGAGCTCTGTCATAGGGAAGGGAATGGCAAGTGCAGGGCTCCTCCAGCGCTCGCTTGGCCGCCCAGACTCAGCACAGCACGGAGAGCACCAGGCTTCCCAGGGCCCCCGGCTGTGGTCTGCAGCCCCACACACCCGGAGGCTGACTCCGTGAGCGCCCAGAAGGTGCCTGACAGACGTCATTTCCCTAGTGCTCTCCCCACCAGCAGAGACGTGGGCAGGTGGTTGGGGCCTGCCCCTGCGTGTCTGGGCTGCCGCCCACAGCCTCCGCTCAGGGGAAGCAGCCCCTGTGCCAAGACCTGCAAGAGGCGCGGGGCGTCCCTGCCTGGAAGCCAAGTGCACGGTCCGCTTGGAAGCGAGCCTCCTTGGGAAGAGTCGAGGGAGCCAAGCCGCGTGCAGCTGCAATCCCTGCTTGGGCCGAGCCGAGTGTGCCTCCAGGACGGCAGAGCTCCAGCTCTGCTCAGAGGCCGGATCTAGTCAAGTGCCTTGCGCGAGGCTGCTCTGCCCTGGGCGAGACTTGCCCAGGCTTGCCTCGCTGCTAGGCTTGCTGCCCGGGAAGGAGCAGGCTGTGCGATGCTGGGAGAGGCCCCTGGCGCCTTCCTGGCCTCAGCTCCACTCCTGCCTTGCCTTTGCATCTAGGCCCCGGGCGTCCTTGGGGAAGGCTTAGGAGCCGGTGGCTTGCACACCGCCAAGCCCTCCAGCAGGGAGGCCTCTCGTAGAGGGGAGGGGAGGGCAAGTGCAGGGCTCCTCCAGCGGGTGCTTGGCCGCCCAGACTCAGCGCCGCACGGAGAGCACAAGGCTCCCAGGTCCCCTGGCTGTGGTCTGCAGCCCCACACTCCCGGAGGCTGACTCCGTGGGCGCCCAGAAGGTGCCTGACAGACGTCATGTCCCTAGCGCTCTGCTCCCCAGCAGAGACGTGTGCAGGTGGTGGGGCCTGCCCCTGCGTGTCTGGGCTCCCGCCGGCAGCCCCAGCTCCAGGGAAGCAGCCCCTGAGCCAAGACCTGTAGGGGGCGCGGGGCGCCCCCGCCTGGAAGCCTAGTGCACAGCATGCGGGAAGCGAGCCTCCTCGGGAGAAGAGGAGGCAGCCCAGCTGCGTGCGTCTGCACTCACTCCTTGGGCGGAGCCCAGTGAGCCTCCAGTACGGCAGAGCTCCAGCTCTGCTCAGAGGCCCGATCTGGCAGAGTTGCTGGCGTGAGGCTGCTCTGCCCTGGGCGAGCCTTGCCCAGACGTGCCTCGCTGCTAGGCTTCCTGCCCGGGAAGGAGCAGGCTGCGCCAGACAGGCAGACGCTCCTGGCGCCTTCCTGGCCTCAGCTCCACTCCTGCCTTGCCTTTGCACCTAGTCCCCAGGCGTCCTTGCGGAGGGCTTAGGGGCCGGTGGGGTGCACGCTGCCAAGCCCTCCAGCCGTGAGAGCTCTGTCATAGGGAAGGGAATGGCAAGTGCAGGGCTCCTCCAGCGCTCGCTTGGCCGCCCAGACTCAGCACAGCACGGAGAGCACCAGGCTTCCCAGGGCCCCCGGCTGTGGTCTGCAGCCCCACACACCCGGAGGCTGACTCCGTGAGCGCCCAGAAGGTGCCTGACAGACGTCATTTCCCTAGTGCTCTCCCCACCAGCAGAGACGTGGGCAGGTGGTTGGGGCCTGCCCCTGCGTGTCTGGGCTGCCGCCCACAGCCTCCGCTCAGGGGAAGCAGCCCCTGTGCCAAGACCTGCAAGAGGCGCGGGGCGTCCCTGCCTGGAAGCCAAGTGCACGGTCCGCTTGGAAGCGAGCCTCCTTGGGAAGAGTCGAGGGAGCCAAGCCGCGTGCAGCTGCAATCCCTGCTTGGGCCGAGCCGAGTGTGCCTCCAGGACGGCAGAGCTCCAGCTCTGCTCAGAGGCCGGATCTAGTCAAGTGCCTTGCGCGAGGCTGCTCTGCCCTGGGCGAGACTTGCCCAGGCTTGCCTCGCTGCTAGGCTTGCTGCCCGGGAAGGAGCAGGCTGTGCGATGCTGGGAGAGGCCCCTGGCGCCTTCCTGGCCTCAGCTCCACTCCTGCCTTGCCTTTGCATCTAGGCCCCGGGCGTCCTTGGGGAAGGCTTAGGAGCTGGTGGCTTGCACACTGCCAAGCCCTCCAGCAGTGAGGCCTCTCGTAGAGGGGAGGGGAGGGCAAGTGCAGGGCTCCACCAGCGGTTGCTTGGCCGCCCAGACTCAGCGCCGCACGGAGAGCACAAGGCTCCCAGGTCCCCTGGCTGTGGTCTGCAGCCCCACACTCCCGGAGGCTGACTCCGTGGGCGCCCAGAAGGTGCCTGACAGACGTCATGTCCCTAGCGCTCTGCTCCCCAGCAGAGACGTGTGCAGGTGGTGGGGCCTGCCCCTGCGTGTCTGGGCTCCCGCCGGCAGCCCCAGCTCCAGGGAAGCAGCCCCTGAGCCAAGACCTGTAGGGGGCGCGGGGCGCCCCCGCCTGGAAGCCTAGTGCACAGCATGCGGGAAGCGAGCCTCCTCGGGAGAAGAGGAGGCAGCCCAGCTGCGTGCGTCTGCACTCACTCCTTGGGCGGAGCCCAGTGAGCCTCCAGTACGGCAGAGCTCCAGCTCTGCTCAGAGGCCCGATCTGGCAGAGTTGCTGGCGTGAGGCTGCTCTGCCCTGGGCGAGCCTTGCCCAGACTTGCCTCGCTGCTAGGCTTCCTGCCCGGGAAGGAGCAGGCTGCGCCAGACAGGCAGACGCTCCTGGCGCCTTCCTGGCCTCAGCTCCACTCCTGCCTTGCCTTTGCACCTAGTCCCCAGGCGTCCTTGCGGAGGGCTTAGGGGCCGGTGGGGTGCACGCTGCCAAGCCCTCCAGCCGTGAGAGCTCTGTCATAGGGAAGGGAATGGCAAGTGCAGGGCTCCTCCAGCGCTCGCTTGGCCGCCCAGACTCAGCACAGCACGGAGAGCACCAGGCTTCCCAGGGCCCCCGGCTGTGGTCTGCAGCCCCACACACCCGGAGGCTGACTCCGTGAGCGCCCAGAAGGTGCCTGACAGACGTCATTTCCCTAGTGCTCTCCCCACCAGCAGAGACGTGGGCAGGTGGTTGGGGCCTGCCCCTGCGTGTCTGGGCTGCCGCCCACAGCCTCCGCTCAGGGGAAGCAGCCCCTGTGCCAAGACCTGCAAGAGGCGCGGGGCGTCCCTGCCTGGAAGCCAAGTGCACGGTCCGCTTGGAAGCGAGCCTCCTTGGGAAGAGTCGAGGGAGCCAAGCCGCGTGCAGCTGCAATCCCTGCTTGGGCCGAGCCGAGTGTGCCTCCAGGACGGCAGAGCTCCAGCTCTGCTCAGAGGCCGGATCTAGTCAAGTGCCTTGCGCGAGGCTGCTCTGCCCTGGGCGAGACTTGCCCAGGCTTGCCTCGCTGCTAGGCTTGCTGCCCGGGAAGGAGCAGGCTGTGCGATGCTGGGAGAGGCCCCTGGCGCCTTCCTGGCCTCAGCTCCACTCCTGCCTTGCCTTTGCATCTAGGCCCCGGGCGTCCGTGGGGAAGGCTTAGGAGCCGGTGGCTTGCACACTGCCAAGCCCTCCAGCAGTGAGGCCTCTCGTAGAGGGGAGGGGAGGGCAAGTGCAGGGCTCCACCAGCGGTTGCTTGGCCGCCCAGACTCAGCGCCGCACGGAGAGCACAAGGCTCCCAGGTCCCCTGGCTGTGGTCTGCAGCCCCACACTCCCGGAGGCTGACTCCGTGGGCGCCCAGAAGGTGCCTGACAGACGTCATGTCCCTAGCGCTCTGCTCCCCAGCAGAGACGTGTGCAGGTGGTGGGGCCTGCCCCTGCGTGTCTGGGCTCCCGCCGGCAGCCCCAGCTCCAGGGAAGCAGCCCCTGAGCCAAGACCTGTAGGGGGCGCGGGGCGCCCCCGCCTGGAAGCCTAGTGCACAGCATGCGGGAAGCGAGCCTCCTCGGGAGAAGAGGAGGCAGCCCAGCTGCGTGCGTCTGCACTCACTCCTTGGGCGGAGCCCAGTGAGCCTCCAGTACGGCAGAGCTCCAGCTCTGCTCAGAGGCCCGATCTGGCAGAGTTGCTGGCGTGAGGCTGCTCTGCCCTGGGCGAGCCTTGCCCAGACGTGCCTCGCTGCTAGGCTTCCTGCCCGGGAAGGAGCAGGCTGCGCCAGACAGGCAGACGCTCCTGGCGCCTTCCTGGCCTCAGCTCCACTCCTGCCTTGCCTTTGCACCTAGTCCCCAGGCGTCCTTGCGGAGGGCTTAGGGGCCGGTGGGGTGCACGCTGCCAAGCCCTCCAGCCGTGAGAGCTCTGTCATAGGGAAGGGAATGGCAAGTGCAGGGCTCCTCCAGCGCTCGCTTGGCCGCCCAGACTCAGCACAGCACGGAGAGCACCAGGCTTCCCAGGGCCCCCGGCTGTGGTCTGCAGCCCCACACACCCGGAGGCTGACTCCGTGAGCGCCCAGAAGGTGCCTGACAGACGTCATTTCCCTAGTGCTCTCCCCACCAGCAGAGACGTGGGCAGGTGGTTGGGGCCTGCCCCTGCGTGTCTGGGCTGCCGCCCACAGCCTCCGCTCAGGGGAAGCAGCCCCTGTGCCAAGACCTGCAAGAGGCGCGGGGCGTCCCTGCCTGGAAGCCAAGTGCACGGTCCGCTTGGAAGCGAGCCTCCTTGGGAAGAGTCGAGGGAGCCAAGCCGCGTGCAGCTGCAATCCCTGCTTGGGCCGAGCCGAGTGTGCCTCCAGGACGGCAGAGCTCCAGCTCTGCTCAGAGGCCGGATCTAGTCAAGTGCCTTGCGCGAGGCTGCTCTGCCCTGGGCGAGACTTGCCCAGGCTTGCCTCGCTGCTAGGCTTGCTGCCCGGGAAGGAGCAGGCTGTGCGATGCTGGGAGAGGCCCCTGGCGCCTTCCTGGCCTCAGCTCCACTCCTGCCTTGCCTTTGCATCTAGGCCCCGGGCGTCCTTGGGGAAGGCTTAGGAGCCGGTGGCTTGCACACCGCCAAGCCCTCCAGCAGGGAGGCCTCTCGTAGAGGGGAGGGGAGGGCAAGTGCAGGGCTCCTCCAGCGGGTGCTTGGCCGCCCAGACTCAGCGCCGCACGGAGAGCACAAGGCTCCCAGGTCCCCTGGCTGTGGTCTGCAGCCCCACACTCCCGGAGGCTGACTCCGTGGGCGCCCAGAAGGTGCCTGACAGACGTCATGTCCCCTAGCGCTCTGCTCCCCAGCAGAGACGTGTGCAGGTGGTGGGGCCTGCCCCTGCGTGTCTGGGCTCCCGCCGGCAGCCCCAGCTCCAGGGAAGCAGCCCCGGAGCCAAGACCTGTATGAGGCGCGGGGCGCCCCCGCCTGGAAGCCTAGTGCGCAGCATGCGGGAAGCGAGCCTCCTCGGGAGAAGAGGAGGCAGCCCAGCTGCGTGCGTCTGCACTCACTCCTTGGGCGGAGCCCAGTGAGCCTCCAGTACGGCAGAGCTCCAGCTCTGCTCAGAGGCCCGATCTGGCAGAGTTGCTGGCGTGAGGCTGCTCTGCCCTGGGCGAGCCTTGCCCAGACTTGCCTCGCTGCTAGGCTTCCTGCCCGGGAAGGAGCAGGCTGCGCCAGACAGGCAGACGCTCCTGGCGCCTTCCTGGCCTCAGCTCCACTCCTGCCTTGCCTTTGCACCTAGTCCCCAGGCGTCCTTGCGGAGGGCTTAGGGGGCCGGTGGGGTGCACGCTGCCAAGCCCTCCAGCCGTGAGAGCTCTGTCATAGGGAAGGGAATGGCAAGTGCAGGGCTCCTCCAGCGCTCGCTTGGCCGCCCAGACTCAGCACAGCACGGAGAGCACCAGGCTTCCCAGGGCCCCCGGCTGTGGTCTGCAGCCCCACACACCCGGAGGCTGACTCCGTGAGCGCCCAGAAGGTGCCTGACAGACGTCATTTCCCTAGTGCTCTCCCCACCAGCAGAGACGTGGGCAGGTGGTTGGGGCCTGCCCCTGCGTGTCTGGGCTGCCGCCCACAGCCTCCGCTCAGGGGAAGCAGCCCTGTGCCAAGACCTGCAAGAGGCGCGGGGCGTCCCTGCCTGGAAGCCAAGTGCAACGGTCCGCTTGGAAGCGAGCCTCCTTGGGAAGAGTCGAGGGAGCCAAGCCGCGTGCAGCTGCAATCCCTGCTGGGCCGAGCCGAGTGTGCCTCCAGGACGGCAGAGCTCCAGCTCTGCTCAGAGGCCGGATCTAGTCAAGTGCCTTGCGCGAGGCTGCTCTGCCCTGGGCGAGACTTGCCCAGGCTTGCCTCGCTGCTAGGCTTGCTGCCCGGGAAGGAGCAGGCTGTGCGATGCTGGGAGAGGCCCCTGGCGCCTTCCTGGCCTCAGCTCCACTCCTGCCTTGCCTTTGCATCTAGGCCCCGGGCGTCCGTGGGGAAGGCTTAGGAGCCGGTGGCTTGCACACTGCCAAGCCCTCCAGCAGTGAGGCCTCTCGTAGAGGGGAGGGGAGGGCAAGTGCAGGGCTCCACCAGCGGTTGCTTGGCCGCCCAGACTCAGCGCCGCACGGAGAGCACAAGGCTCCCAGGTCCCCTGGCTGTGGTCTGCAGCCCCACACTCCCGGAGGCTGACTCCGTGGGCGCCCAGAAGGTGCCTGACAGACGTCATGTCCCTAGCGCTCTGCTCCCCAGCAGAGACGTGTGCAGGTGGTGGGGCCTGCCCCTGCGTGTCTGGGCTCCCGCCGGCAGCCCCAGCTCCAGGGAAGCAGCCCCTGAGCCAAGACCTGTAGGGGGCGCGGGGCGCCCCCGCCTGGAAGCCTAGTGCACAGCATGCGGGAAGCGAGCCTCCTCGGGAGAAGAGGAGGCAGCCCAGCTGCGTGCGTCTGCACTCACTCCTTGGGCGGAGCCCAGTGAGCCTCCAGTACGGCAGAGCTCCAGCTCTGCTCAGAGGCCCGATCTGGCAGAGTTGCTGGCGTGAGGCTGCTCTGCCCTGGGCGAGCCTTGCCCAGACGTGCCTCGCTGCTAGGCTTCCTGCCCGGGAAGGAGCAGGCTGCGCCAGACAGGCAGACGCTCCTGGCGCCTTCCTGGCCTCAGCTCCACTCCTGCCTTGCCTTTGCACCTAGTCCCCAGGCGTCCTTGCGGAGGGCTTAGGGGCCGGTGGGGTGCACGCTGCCAAGCCCTCCAGCCGTGAGAGCTCTGTCATAGGGAAGGGAATGGCAAGTGCAGGGCTCCTCCAGCGCTCGCTTGGCCGCCCAGACTCAGCACAGCACGGAGAGCACCAGGCTTCCCAGGGCCCCCGGCTGTGGTCTGCAGCCCCACACACCCGGAGGCTGACTCCGTGAGCGCCCAGAAGGTGCCTGACAGACGTCATTTCCCTAGTGCTCTCCCCACCAGCAGAGACGTGGGCAGGTGGTTGGGGCCTGCCCCTGCGTGTCTGGGCTGCCGCCCACAGCCTCCGCTCAGGGGAAGCAGCCCCTGTGCCAAGACCTGCAAGAGGCGCGGGGCGTCCCTGCCTGGAAGCCAAGTGCACGGTCCGCTTGGAAGCGAGCCTCCTTGGGAAGAGTCGAGGGAGCCAAGCCGCGTGCAGCTGCAATCCCTGCTTGGGCCGAGCCGAGTGTGCCTCCAGGACGGCAGAGCTCCAGCTCTGCTCAGAGGCCGGATCTAGTCAAGTGCCTTGCGCGAGGCTGCTCTGCCCTGGGCGAGACTTGCCCAGGCTTGCCTCGCTGCTAGGCTTGCTGCCCGGGAAGGAGCAGGCTGTGCGATGCTGGGAGAGGCCCCTGGCGCCTTCCTGGCCTCAGCTCCACTCCTGCCTTGCCTTTGCATCTAGGCCCCGGGCGTCCGTGGGGAAGGCTTAGGAGCCGGTGGCTTGCACACTGCCAAGCCCTCCAGCAGTGAGGCCTCTCGTAGAGGGGAGGGGAGGGCAAGTGCAGGGCTCCACCAGCGGTTGCTTGGCCGCCCAGACTCAGCGCCGCACGGAGAGCACAAGGCTCCCAGGTCCCCTGGCTGTGGTCTGCAGCCCCACACTCCCGGAGGCTGACTCCGTGGGCGCCCAGAAGGTGCCTGACAGACATCATGTCCCTAGCGCTCTGCTCCCCAGCAGAGACGTGTGCAGGTGGTGGGGCCTGCCCCTGCGTGTCTGGGCTCCGCCGGCAGCCCCAGCTCCAGGGAAGCAGCCCCTGAGCCAAGACCTGTAGGGGGCGCGGGGGCGCCCCCGCCTGGAAGCCTAGTGCACAGCATGCGGGAAGCGAGCCTCCTCGGGAGAAGAGGAGGCAGCCCAGCTGCGTGCGTCTGCACTCACTCCTTGGGCGGAGCCCAGTGAGCCTCCAGTACGGCAGAGCTCCAGCTCTGCTCAGAGGCCCGATCTGGCAGAGTTGCTGGCGTGAGGCTGCTCTGCCCTGGGCGAGCCTTGCCCAGACTTGCCTCGCTGCTGGGCTTCCTGCCCGGGAAGGAGCAGGCTGCGCCAGACAGGCAGACGCTCCTGGCGCCTTCCTGGCCTCAGCTCCACTCCTGCCTTGCCTTTGCACCTAGTCCCCAGGCGTCCTTGCGGAGGGCTTAGGGGCCGGTGTGGTGCACGCTGCCAAGCCCTCCAGCCGTGAGAGCTCTGTCATAGGGAAGGGAATGGCAAGTGCAGGGCTCCTCCAGCGCTCGCTTGGCCGCCCAGACTCAGCACAGCACGGAGAGCACCAGGCTTCCCAGGGCCCCCGGCTGTGGTCTGCAGCCCCACACACCCGGAGGCTGACTCCGTGAGCGCCCAGAAGGTGCCTGACAGACGTCATTTCCCTAGTGCTCTCCCCACCAGCAGAGACGTGTGCAGGTGGTTGGGGCCTGCCCCTGCGTGTCTGGGCTGCCGCCCACAGCCTCCGCTCAGGGGAAGCAGCCCCTGTGCCAAGACCTGCAGGAGGCGCGGGGCGTCCCTGCCTGGAAGCCAAGTGCACGGTCCGCTTGGAAGCGAGCCTCCTTGGGAAGAGTCGAGGGAGCCAAGCCGCGTGCAGCTGCAATCCCTGCTTGGGCCGAGCCGAGTGTGCCTCCAGGACGGCAGAGCTCCAGCTCTGCTCAGAGGCCGGATCTAGTCAAGTGCCTTGCGCGAGGCTGCTCTGCCCTGGGCGAGACTTGCCCAGGCTTGCCTCGCTGCTAGGCTTGCTGCCCGGGAAGGAGCAGGCTGTGCGATGCTGGGAGAGGCCCCTGGCGCCTTCCTGGCCTCAGCTCCACTCCTGCCTTGCCTTTGCATCTAGGCCCCGGGCGTCCTTGGGGAGCCGGTGGCTTGCACACTGCCAAGCCCTCCAGCAGGGAGGCCTCTCGTAGAGGGGAGGGAGGGCAAGTGCAGGGCTCCACCAGCGGTTGCTTGGCCGCCCAGACTCAGCGCCGCACGGAGAGCACAAGGCTCCCAGGTCCCCTGGCTGTGGTCTGCAGCCCCACACTCCCGGAGGCTGACTCCGTGGGCGCCCAGAAGGTGCCTGACAGACGTCATGTCCCTAGCGCTCTGCTCCCCAGCAGAGACGTGTGCAGGTGGTGGGGCCTGCCCCTGCGTG
Source organism: Budorcas taxicolor (assembly GCF_023091745.1). Classification (NCBI taxonomy): domain Eukaryota; kingdom Metazoa; phylum Chordata; class Mammalia; order Artiodactyla; family Bovidae; genus Budorcas; species Budorcas taxicolor. The sequence continues at coordinate 135,767 of NW_026292741.1, forward strand.
TCTGGGCTCCCGCCGGCAGCCCCAGCTCCAGGGAAGCAGCCCCTGAGCCAAGACCTGTAGGGGGCGCGGGGCGCCCCCGCCTGGAAGCCTAGTGCACAGCATGCGGGAAGCGAGCCTCCTCGGGAGAAGAGGAGGCAGCCCAGCTGCGTGCGTCTGCACTCACTCCTTGGGCGGAGCCCAGTGAGCCTCCAGTACGGCAGAGCTCCAGCTCTGCTCAGAGGCCCGATCTGGCAGAGTTGCTGGCGTGAGGCTGCTCTGCCCTGGGCGAGCCTTGCCCAGACTTGCCTCGCTGCTAGGCTTCCTGCCCGGGAAGGAGCAGGCTGCGCCAGACAGGCAGACGCTCCTGGCGCCTTCCTGGCCTCAGCTCCACTCCTGCCTTGCCTTTGCACCTAGTCCCCAGGCGTCCTTGCGAGGCTTAGGGCCGGTGGGGTGCACGCTGCCAAGCCCTCCAGCCGTGAGAGCTCTGTCATAGGGAAGGGAATGGCAAGTGCAGGGCTCCTCCAGCGCTCGCTTGGCCGCCCAGACTCAGCACAGCACGGAGAGCACCAGGCTTCCCAGGGCCCCCGGCTGTGGTCTGCAGCCCCACACACCCGGAGGCTGACTCCGTGAGCGCCCAGAAGGTGCCTGACAGACGTCATTTCCCTAGTGCTCTCCCCACCAGCAGAGACGTGGGCAGGTGGTTGGGGCCTGCCCCTGCGTGTCTGGGCTGCCGCCCACAGCCTCCGCTCAGGGGAAGCAGCCCCTGTGCCAAGACCTGCAAGAGGCGCGGGGCGTCCCTGCCTGGAAGCCAAGTGCACGGTCCGCTTGGAAGCGAGCCTCCTTGGGAAGAGTCGAGGGAGCCAAGCCGCGTGCAGCTGCAATCCCTGCTTGGGCCGAGCCGAGTGTGCCTCCAGGACGGCAGAGCTCCAGCTCTGCTCAGAGGCCGGATCTAGTCAAGTGCCTTGCGCGAGGCTGCTCTGCCCTGGGCGAGACTTGCCCAGGCTTGCCTCGCTGCTAGGCTTGCTGCCCGGGAAGGAGCAGGCTCAGGCTGTGCGATGCTGGGAGAGGCCCCTGGCGCCTTCCTGGCCTCAGCTCCACTCCTGCCTTGCCTTTGCATCTAGGCCCCGGGCGTCCGTGGGGAAGGCTTAGGAGCCGGTGGCTTGCACACTGCCAAGCCCTCCAGCAGTGAGGCCTCTCGTAGAGGGGAGGGGAGGGCAAGTGCAGGGCTCCACCAGCGGTTGCTTGGCCGCCCAGACTCAGCGCCGCACGGAGAGCACAAGGCTCCCAGGTCCCCTGGCTGTGGTCTGCAGCCCCACACTCCCGGAGGCTGACTCCGTGGGCGCCCAGAAGGTGCCTGACAGACGTCATGTCCCTAGCGCTCTGCTCCCCAGCAGAGACGTGTGCAGGTGGTGGGGCCTGCCCCTGCGTGTCTGGGCTCCCGCCGGCAGCCCCAGCTCCAGGGAAGCAGCCCCTGAGCCAAGACCTGTAGGGGGCGCGGGGCGCCCCCGCCTGGAAGCCTAGTGCACAGCATGCGGGAAGCGAGCCTCCTCGGAGAAGAGGAGGCAGCCCAGCTGCGTGCGTCTGCACTCACTCCTTGGGCGGAGCCCAGTGAGCCTCCAGTACGGCAGAGCTCCAGCTCTGCTCAGAGGCCCGATCTGGCAGAGTTGCTGGCGTGAGGCTGCTCTGCCCTGGGCGAGCCTTGCCCAGACGTGCCTCGCTGCTAGGCTTCCTGCCCGGGAAGGAGCAGGCTGCGCCAGACAGGCAGACGCTCCTGGCGCCTTCCTGGCCTCAGCTCCACTCCTGCCTTGCCTTTGCACCTAGTCCCCAGGCGTCCTTGCGGAGGGCTTAGGGGCCGGTGGGGTGCACGCTGCCAAGCCCTCCAGCCGTGAGAGCTCTGTCATAGGGAAGGGAATGGCAAGTGCAGGGCTCCTCCAGCGCTCGCTTGGCCGCCCAGACTCAGCACAGCACGGAGAGCACCAGGCTTCCCAGGGCCCCCGGCTGTGGTCTGCAGCCCCACACACCCGGAGGCTGACTCCGTGAGCGCCAGAAGGTGCCTGACAGACGTCATTTCCCTAGTGCTCTCCCCACCAGCAGAGACGTGGGCAGGTGGTTGGGGCCTGCCCCTGCGTGTCTGGGCTGCCGCCCACAGCCTCCGCTCAGGGGAAGCAGCCCCTGTGCCAAGACCTGCAAGAGGCGCGGGGCGTCCCTGCCTGGAAGCCAAGTGCACGGTCCGCTTGGAAGCGAGCCTCCTTGGGAAGAGTCGAGGGAGCCAAGCCGCGTGCAGCTGCAATCCCTGCTTGGGCCGAGCCGAGTGTGCCTCCAGGACGGCAGAGCTCCAGCTCTGCTCAGAGGCCGGATCTAGTCAAGTGCCTTGCGCGAGGCTGCTCTGCCCTGGGCGAGACTTGCCCAGGCTTGCCTCGCTGCTAGGCTTGCTGCCCGGGAAGGAGCAGGCTGTGCGATGCTGGGAGAGGCCCCTGGCGCCTTCCTGGCCTCAGCTCCACTCCTGCCTTGCCTTTGCATCTAGGCCCCGGGCGTCCTTGGGGAAGGCTTAGGAGCCGGTGGCTTGCACACCGCCAAGCCCTCCAGCAGGGAGGCCTCTCGTAGAGGGGAGGGGAGGGCAAGTGCAGGGCTCCTCCAGCGGGTGCTTGGCCGCCCAGACTCAGCGCCGCACGGAGAGCACAAGGCTCCCAGGTCCCCTGGCTGTGGTCTGCAGCCCCACACTCCCGGAGGCTGACTCCGTGGGCGCCCAGAAGGTGCCTGACAGACGTCATGTCCCTAGCGCTCTGCTCCCCAGCAGAGACGTGTGCAGGTGGTGGGGCCTGCCCCTGCGTGTCTGGGCTCCCGCCGGCAGCCCCAGCTCCAGGGAAGCAGCCCCGGAGCCAAGACCTGTATGAGGCGCGGGGCGCCCCCGCCTGGAAGCCTAGTGCGCAGCATGCGGAAGCGAGCCGGAAGCGAGCCTCCTCGGGAGAAGAGGAGGCAGCCCAGCTGCGTGCGTCTGCACTCACTCCTTGGGCGGAGCCCAGTGAGCCTCCAGTACGGCAGAGCTCCAGCTCTGCTCAGAGGCCCGATCTGGCAGAGTTGCTGGCGTGAGGCTGCTCTGCCCTGGGCGAGCCTTGCCCAGACGTGCCTCGCTGCTAGGCTTCCTGCCCGGGAAGGAGCAGGCTGCGCCAGACAGGCAGACGCTCCTGGCGCCTTCCTGGCCTCAGCTCCACTCCTGCCTTGCCTTTGCACCTAGTCCCCAGGCGTCCTTGCGGAGGGCTTAGGGGCCGGTGGGGTGCACGCTGCCAAGCCCTCCAGCCGTGAGAGCTCTGTCATAGGGAAGGGAATGGCAAGTGCAGGGCTCCTCCAGCGCTCGCTTGGCCGCCCAGACTCAGCACAGCACGGAGAGCACCAGGCTTCCCAGGGCCCCCGGCTGTGGTCTGCAGCCCCACACACCCGGAGGCTGACTCCGTGAGCGCCCAGAAGGTGCCTGACAGACGTCATTTCCCTAGTGCTCTCCCCACCAGCAGAGACGTGGGCAGGTGGTTGGGGCCTGCCCCTGCGTGTCTGGGCTGCCGCCCACAGCCTCCGCTCAGGGGAAGCAGCCCCTGTGCCAAGACCTGCAGGAGGCGCGGGGCGTCCCTGCCTGGAAGCCAAGTGCACGGTCCGCTTGGAAGCGAGCCTCCTTGGGAAGAGTCGAGGGAGCCAAGCCGCGTGCAGCTGCAATCCCTGCTTGGGCCGAGCCGAGTGTGCCTCCAGGACGGCAGAGCTCCAGCTCTGCTCAGAGGCCGGATCTAGTCAAGTGCCTTGCGCGAGGCTGCTCTGCCCTGGGCGAGACTTGCCCAGGCTTGCCTCGCTGCTAGGCTTGCTGCCCGGGAAGGAGCAGGCTGTGCGATGCTGGGAGAGGCCCCTGGCGCCTTCCTGGCCTCAGCTCCACTCCTGCCTTGCCTTTGCATCTAGGCCCCGGGCGTCCGTGGGGAAGGCTTAGGAGCCGGTGGCTTGCACACTGCCAAGCCCTCCAGCAGTGAGGCCTCTCGTAGAGGGGAGGGGAGGGCAAGTGCAGGGCTCCACCAGCGGTTGCTTGGCCGCCCAGACTCAGCGCCGCACGGAGAGCACAAGGCTCCCAGGTCCCCTGGCTGTGGTCTGCAGCCCCACACTCCCGGAGGCTGACTCCGTGGGCGCCCAGAAGGTGCCTGACAGACGTCATGTCCCTAGCGCTCTGCTCCCCAGCAGAGACGTGTGCAGGTGGTGGGGCCTGCCCCTGCGTGTCTGGGCTCCCGCCGGCAGCCCCAGCTCCAGGGAAGCAGCCCCTGAGCCAAGACCTGTAGGGGGGGCGGGGCGCCCCCGCCTGGAAGCCTAGTGCACAGCATGCGGGAAGCGAGCCTCCTCGGGAGAAGAGGAGGCAGCCCAGTTGCGTGCGTCTGCACTCACTCCTTGGGCGGAGCCCAGTGAGCCTCCAGTACGGCAGAGCTCCAGCTCTGCTCAGAGGCCCGATCTGGCAGAGTTGCTGGCGTGAGGCTGCTCTGCCCTGGGCGAGCCTTGCCCAGACGTGCCTCGCTGCTAGGCTTCCTGCCCGGGAAGGAGCAGGCTGCGCCAGACAGGCAGACGCTCCTGGCGCCTTCCTGGCCTCAGCTCCACTCCTGCCTTGCCTTTGCACCTAGTCCCCAGGCGTCCTTGCGGAGGGCTTAGGGGCCGGTGGGGTGCACGCTGCCAAGCCCTCCAGCCGTGAGAGCTCTGTCATAGGGAAGGGAATGGCAAGTGCAGGGCTCCTCCAGCGCTCGCTTGGCCGCCCAGACTCAGCACAGCACGGAGAGCACCAGGCTTCCCAGGGCCCCCGGCTGTGGTCTGCAGCCCCACACACCCGGAGGCTGACTCCGTGAGCGCCCAGAAGGTGCCTGACAGACGTCATTTCCCTAGTGCTCTCCCCACCAGCAGAGACGTGGGCAGGTGGTTGGGGCCTGCCCCTGCGTGTCTGGGCTGCCGCCCACAGCCTCCGCTCAGGGGAAGCAGCCCCTGTGCCAAGACCTGCAAGAGGCGCGGGGCGTCCCTGCCTGGAAGCCAAGTGCACGGTCCGCTTGGAAGCGAGCCTCCTTGGGAAGAGTCGAGGGAGCCAAGCCGCGTGCAGCTGCAATCCCTGCTTGGGCCGAGCCGAGTGTGCCTCCAGGACGGCAGAGCTCCAGCTCTGCTCAGAGGCCGGATCTAGTCAAGTGCCTTGCGCGAGGCTGCTCTGCCCTGGGCGAGACTTGCCCAGGCTTGCCTCGCTGCTAGGCTTGCTGCCCGGGAAGGAGCAGGCTGTGCGATGCTGGGAGAGGCCCCTGGCGCCTTCCTGGCCTCAGCTCCACTCCTGCCTTGCCTTTGCATCTAGGCCCCGGGCGTCCTTGGGGAAGGCTTAGGAGCCGGTGGCTTGCACACCGCCAAGCCCTCCAGCAGGGAGGCCTCTCGTAGAGGGGAGGGGAGGGCAAGTGCAGGGCTCCTCCAGCGGGTGCTTGGCCGCCCAGACTCAGCGCCGCACGGAGAGCACAAGGCTCCCAGGTCCCCTGGCTGTGGTCTGCAGCCCCACACTCCCGGAGGCTGACTCCGTGGGCGCCCAGAAGGTGCCTGACAGACGTCATGTCCCTAGCGCTCTGCTCCCCAGCAGAGACGTGTGCAGGTGGTGGGGCCTGCCCCTGCGTGTCTGGGCTCCCGCCGGCAGCCCCAGCTCCAGGGAAGCAGCCCCGGAGCCAAGACCTGTATGAGGCGCGGGGCGCCCCCGCCTGGAAGCCTAGTGCGCAGCATGCGGGAAGCGAGCCTCCTCGGGAGAAGAGGAGGCAGCCCAGCTGCGTGCGTCTGCACTCACTCCTTGGGCGGAGCCCAGTGAGCCTCCAGTACGGCAGAGCTCCAGCTCTGCTCAGAGGCCCGATCTGGCAGAGTTGCTGGCGTGAGGCTGCTCTGCCCTGGGCGAGCCTTGCCCAGACTTGCCTCGCTGCTAGGCTTCCTGCCCGGGAAGGAGCAGGCTGCGCCAGACAGGCAGACGCTCCTGGCGCCTTCCTGGCCTCAGCTCCACTCCTGCCTTGCCTTTGCACCTAGTCCCCAGGCGTCCTTGCGGAGGGCTTAGGGGCCGGTGGGGTGCACGCTGCCAAGCCCTCCAGCCGTGAGAGCTCTGTCATATGGAAGGGAATGGCAAGTGCAGGGCTCCTCCAGCGCTCGCTTGGCCGCCCAGACTCAGCACAGCACGGAGAGCACCAGGCTTCCCCAGGGCCCCCGGCTGTGGTCTGCAGCCCCACACACCCGGAGGCTGACTCCGTGAGCGCCCAGAAGGTGCCTGACAGACGTCATTTCCCTAGTGCTCTCCCCACCAGCAGAGACGTGGGCAGGTGGTTGGGGCCTGCGCCTGCGTGTCTGGGCTGCCGCCCACAGCCTCCGCTCAGGGGAAGCAGCCCCTGTGCCAAGACCTGCAGGAGGCGTGGGGCGTCCCTGCCTGGAAGCCAAGTGCACGGTCCGCTTGGAAGCGAGCCTCCTTGGGAAGAGTCGAGGGAGCCAAGCCGCGTGCAGCTGCAATCCCTGCTTGGGCCGAGCCGAGTGTGCCTCCAGGACGGCAGAGCTCCAGCTCTGCTCAGAGGCCGGATCTAGTCAAGTGCCTTGCGCGAGGCTGCTCTGCCCTGGGCGAGACTTGCCCAGGCTTGCCTCGCTGCTAGGCTTGCTGCCCGGGAAGGAGCAGGCTGTGCGATGCTGGGAGAGGCCCCTGGCGCCTTCCTGGCCTCAGCTCCACTCCTGCCTTGCCTTTGCATCTAGGCCCCGGGCGTCCGTGGGGAAGGCTTAGGAGCCGGTGGCTTGCACACTGCCAAGCCCTCCAGCAGTGAGGCCTCTCGTAGAGGGGAGGGGAGGGCAAGTGCAGGGCTCCACCAGCGGTTGCTTGGCCGCCCAGACTCAGCGCCGCACGGAGAGCACAAGGCTCCCAGGTCCCCTGGCTGTGGTCTGCAGCCCCACACTCCCGGAGGCTGACTCCGTGGGCGCCCAGAAGGTGCCTGACAGACGTCATGTCCCTAGCGCTCTGCTCCCCAGCAGAGACGTGTGCAGGTGGTGGGGCCTGCCCCTGCGTGTCTGGGCTCCCGCCGGCAGCCCCAGCTCCAGGGAAGCAGCCCCTGAGCCAAGACCTGTAGGGGGGGCGGGGCGCCCCCGCCTGGAAGCCTAGTGCACAGCATGCGGGAAGCGAGCCTCCTCGGGAGAAGAGGAGGCAGCCCAGTTGCGTGCGTCTGCACTCACTCCTTGGGCGGAGCCCAGTGAGCCTCCAGTACGGCAGAGCTCCAGCTCTGCTCAGAGGCCCGATCTGGCAGAGTTGCTGGCGTGAGGCTGCTCTGCCCTGGGCGAGCCTTGCCCAGACGTGCCTCGCTGCTAGGCTTCCTGCCCGGGAAGGAGCAGGCTGCGCCAGACAGGCAGACGCTCCTGGCGCCTTCCTGGCCTCAGCTCCACTCCTGCCTTGCCTTTGCACCTAGTCCCCAGGCGTCCTTGCGGAGGGCTTAGGGGCCGGTGGGGTGCACGCTGCCAAGCCCTCCAGCCGTGAGAGCTCTGTCATAGGGAAGGGAATGGCAAGTGCAGGGCTCCTCCAGCGCTCGCTTGGCCGCCCAGACTCAGCACAGCACGGAGAGCACCAGGCTTCCCAGGGCCCCCGGCTGTGGTCTGCAGCCCCACACACCCGGAGGCTGACTCCGTGAGCGCCCAGAAGGTGCCTGACAGACGTCATTTCCCTAGTGCTCTCCCCACCAGCAGAGACGTGGGCAGGTGGTTGGGGCCTGCCCCTGCGTGTCTGGGCTGCCGCCCACAGCCTCCGCTCAGGGGAAGCAGCCCCTGTGCCAAGACCTGCAAGAGGCGCGGGGCGTCCCTGCCTGGAAGCCAAGTGCACGGTCCGCTTGGAAGCGAGCCTCCTTGGGAAGAGTCGAGGGAGCCAAGCCGCGTGCAGCTGCAATCCCTGCTTGGGCCGAGCCGAGTGTGCCTCCAGGACGGCAGAGCTCCAGCTCTGCTCAGAGGCCGGATCTAGTCAAGTGCCTTGCGCGAGGCTGCTCTGCCCTGGGCGAGACTTGCCCAGGCTTGCCTCGCTGCTAGGCTTGCTGCCCGGGAAGGAGCAGGCTGTGCGATGCTGGGAGAGGCCCCTGGCGCCTTCCTGGCCTCAGCTCCACTCCTGCCTTGCCTTTGCATCTAGGCCCCGGGCGTCCTTGGGGAAGGCTTAGGAGCCGGTGGCTTGCACACCGCCAAGCCCTCCAGCAGGGAGGCCTCTCGTAGAGGGGAGGGGAGGGCAAGTGCAGGGCTCCTCCAGCGGGTGCTTGGCCGCCCAGACTCAGCGCCGCACGGAGAGCACAAGGCTCCCAGGTCCCCTGGCTGTGGTCTGCAGCCCCACACTCCCGGAGGCTGACTCCGTGGGCGCCCAGAAGGTGCCTGACAGACGTCATGTCCCTAGCGCTCTGCTCCCCAGCAGAGACGTGTGCAGGTGGTGGGGCCTGCCCCTGCGTGTCTGGGCTCCCGCCGGCAGCCCCAGCTCCAGGGAAGCAGCCCCGGAGCCAAGACCTGTATGAGGCGCGGGGCGCCCCCGCCTGGAAGCCTAGTGCGCAGCATGCGGGAAGCGAGCCTCCTCGGGAGAAGAGGAGGCAGCCCAGCTGCGTGCGTCTGCACTCACTCCTTGGGCGGAGCCCAGTGAGCCTCCAGTACGGCAGAGCTCCAGCTCTGCTCAGAGGCCCGATCTGGCAGAGTTGCTGGCGTGAGGCTGCTCTGCCCTGGGCGAGCCTTGCCCAGACTTGCCTCGCTGCTAGGCTTCCTGCCCGGGAAGGAGCAGGCTGCGCCAGACAGGCATGCGCTCCTGGCGCCTTCCTGGCCTCAGCTCCACTCCTGCCTTGCCTTTGCACCTAGTCCCCAGGCGTCCTTGCGGAGGGCTTAGGGGCCGGTGGGGTGCACGCTGCCAAGCCCTCCAGCCGTGAGAGCTCTGTCATAGGGAAGGGAATGGCAAGTGCAGGGCTCCTCCAGCGCTCGCTTGGCCGCCCAGACTCAGCACAGCACGGAGAGCACCAGGCTTCCCAGGGCCCCCGGCTGTGGTCTGCAGCCCCACACACCCGGAGGCTGACTCCGTGAGCGCCCAGAAGGTGCCTGACAGACGTCATTTCCCTAGTGCTCTCCCCACCAGCAGAGACGTGGGCAGGTGGTTGGGGCCTGCCCCTGCGTGTCTGGGCTGCCGCCCACAGCCTCCGCTCAGGGGAAGCAGCCCCTGTGCCAAGACCTGCAGGAGGCGCGGGGCGTCCCTGCCTGGAAGCCAAGTGCACGGTCCGCTTGGAAGCGAGCCTCCTTGGGAAGAGTCGAGGGAGCCAAGCCGCGTGCAGCTGCAATCCCTGCTTGGGCCGAGCCGAGTGTGCCTCCAGGACGGCAGAGCTCCAGCTCTGCTCAGAGGCCGGATCTAGTCAAGTGCCTTGCGCGAGGCTGCTCTGCCCTGGGCGAGACTTGCCCAGGCTTGCCTCGCTGCTAGGCTTGCTGCCCGGGAAGGAGCAGGCTGTGCGATGCTGGGAGAGGCCCCTGGCGCCTTCCTGGCCTCAGCTCCACTCCTGCCTTGCCTTTGCATCTAGGCCCCGGGCGTCCGTGGGGAAGGCTTAGGAGCCGGTGGCTTGCACACTGCCAAGCCCTCCAGCAGTGAGGCCTCTCGTAGAGGGGAGGGGAGGGCAAGTGCAGGGCTCCACCAGCGGTTGCTTGGCCGCCCAGACTCAGCGCCGCACGGAGAGCACAAGGCTCCCAGGTCCCCTGGCTGTGGTCTGCAGCCCCACACTCCCGGAGGCTGACTCCGTGGGCGCCCAGAAGGTGCCTGACAGACGTCATGTCCCTAGCGCTCTGCTCCCCAGCAGAGACGTGTGCAGGTGGTGGGGCCTGCCCCTGCGTGTCTGGGCTCCCGCCGGCAGCCCCAGCTCCAGGGAAGCAGCCCCTGAGCCAAGACCTGTAGGGGGGGCGGGGCGCCCCCGCCTGGAAGCCTAGTGCACAGCATGCGGGAAGCGAGCCTCCTCGGGAGAAGAGGAGGCAGCCCAGTTGCGTGCGTCTGCACTCACTCCTTGGGCGGAGCCCAGTGAGCCTCCAGTACGGCAGAGCTCCAGCTCTGCTCAGAGGCCCGATCTGGCAGAGTTGCTGGCGTGAGGCTGCTCTGCCCTGGGCGAGCCTTGCCCAGACGTGCCTCGCTGCTAGGCTTCCTGCCCGGGAAGGAGCAGGCTGCGCCAGACAGGCAGACGCTCCTGGCGCCTTCCTGGCCTCAGCTCCACTCCTGCCTTGCCTTTGCACCTAGTCCCCAGGCGTCCTTGCGGAGGGCTTAGGGGCCGGTGGGGTGCACGCTGCCAAGCCCTCCAGCCGTGAGAGCTCTGTCATAGGGAAGGGAATGGCAAGTGCAGGGCTCCTCCAGCGCTCGCTTGGCCGCCCAGACTCAGCACAGCACGGAGAGCACCAGGCTTCCCAGGGCCCCCGGCTGTGGTCTGCAGCCCCACACACCCGGAGGCTGACTCCGTGAGCGCCCAGAAGGTGCCTGACAGACGTCATTTCCCTAGTGCTCTCCCCACCAGCAGAGACGTGGGCAGGTGGTTGGGGCCTGCCCCTGCGTGTCTGGGCTGCCGCCCACAGCCTCCGCTCAGGGGAAGCAGCCCCTGTGCCAAGACCTGCAAGAGGCGCGGGGCGTCCCTGCCTGGAAGCCAAGTGCACGGTCCGCTTGGAAGCGAGCCTCCTTGGGAAGAGTCGAGGGAGCCAAGCCGCGTGCAGCTGCAATCCCTGCTTGGGCCGAGCCGAGTGTGCCTCCAGGACGGCAGAGCTCCAGCTCTGCTCAGAGGCCGGATCTAGTCAAGTGCCTTGCGCGAGGCTGCTCTGCCCTGGGCGAGACTTGCCCAGGCTTGCCTCGCTGCTAGGCTTGCTGCCCGGGAAGGAGCAGGCTGTGCGATGCTGGGAGAGGCCCCTGGCGCCTTCCTGGCCTCAGCTCCACTCCTGCCTTGCCTTTGCATCTAGGCCCCGGGCGTCCTTGGGGAAGGCTTAGGAGCCGGTGGCTTGCACACCGCCAAGCCCTCCAGCAGGGAGGCCTCTCGTAGAGGGGAGGGGAGGGCAAGTGCAGGGCTCCTCCAGCGGGTGCTTGGCCGCCCAGACTCAGCGCCGCACGGAGAGCACAAGGCTCCCAGGTCCCCTGGCTGTGGTCTGCAGCCCCACACTCCCGGAGGCTGACTCCGTGGGCGCCCAGAAGGTGCCTGACAGACGTCATGTCCCTAGCGCTCTGCTCCCCAGCAGAGACGTGTGCAGGTGGTGGGGCCTGCCCCTGCGTGTCTGGGCTCCCGCCGGCAGCCCCAGCTCCAGGGAAGCAGCCCCGGAGCCAAGACCTGTATGAGGCGCGGGGCGCCCCCGCCTGGAAGCCTAGTGCGCAGCATGCGGGAAGCGAGCCTCCTCGGGAGAAGAGGAGGCAGCCCAGCTGCGTGCGTCTGCACTCACTCCTTGGGCGGAGCCCAGTGAGCCTCCAGTACGGCAGAGCTCCAGCTCTGCTCAGAGGCCCGATCTGGCAGAGTTGCTGGCGTGAGGCTGCTCTGCCCTGGGCGAGCCTTGCCCAGACTTGCCTCGCTGCTAGGCTTCCTGCCCGGGAAGGAGCAGGCTGCGCCAGACAGGCAGACGCTCCTGGCGCCTTCCTGGCCTCAGCTCCACTCCTGCCTTGCCTTTGCACCTAGTCCCCAGGCGTCCTTGCGGAGGGCTTAGGGGCCGGTGGGGTGCACGCTGCCAAGCCCTCCAGCCGTGAGAGCTCTGTCATAGGGAAGGGAATGGCAAGTGCAGGGCTCCTCCAGCGCTCGCTTGGCCGCCCAGACTCAGCACAGCACGGAGAGCACCAGGCTTCCCCAGGGCCCCCGGCTGTGGTCTGCAGCCCCACACACCCGGAGGCTGACTCCGTGAGCGCCCAGAAGGTGCCTGACAGACGTCATTTCCCTAGTGCTCTCCCCACCAGCAGAGACGTGGGCAGGTGGTTGGGGCCTGCGCCTGCGTGTCTGGGCTGCCGCCCACAGCCTCCGCTCAGGGGAAGCAGCCCCTGTGCCAAGACCTGCAGGAGGCGTGGGGCGTCCCTGCCTGGAAGCCAAGTGCACGGTCCGCTTGGAAGCGAGCCTCCTTGGGAAGAGTCGAGGGAGCCAAGCCGCGTGCAGCTGCAATCCCTGCTTGGGCCGAGCCGAGTGTGCCTCCAGGACGGCAGAGCTCCAGCTCTGCTCAGAGGCCGGATCTAGTCAAGTGCCTTGCGCGAGGCTGCTCTGCCCTGGGCGAGACTTGCCCAGGCTTGCCTCGCTGCTAGGCTTGCTGCCCGGGAAGGAGCAGGCTGTGCGATGCTGGGAGAGGCCCCTGGCGCCTTCCTGGCCTCAGCTCCACTCCTGCCTTGCCTTTGCATCTAGGCCCCGGGCGTCCTTGGGGAAGGCTTAGGAGCCGGTGGCTTGCACACTGCCAAGCCCTCCAGCAGTGAGGCCTCTCGTAGAGGGGAGGGGAGGGCAAGTGCAGGGCTCCACCAGCGGTTGCTTGGCCGCCCAGACTCAGCGCCGCACGGAGAGCACAAGGCTCCCAGGTCCCCTGGCTGTGGTCTGCAGCCCCACACTCCCGGAGGCTGACTCCGTGGGCGCCCAGAAGGTGCCTGACAGACGTCATGTCCCTAGCGCTCTGCTCCCCAGCAGAGACGTGTGCAGGTGGTGGGGCCTGCCCCTGCGTGTCTGGGCTCCCGCCGGCAGCCCCAGCTCCAGGGAAGCAGCCCCTGAGCCAAGACCTGTAGGGGGCGCGGGGCGCCCCCGCCTGGAAGCCTAGTGCACAGCATGCGGGAAGCGAGCCTCCTCGGGAGAAGAGGAGGCAGCCCAGCTGCGTGCGTCTGCACTCACTCCTTGGGCGGAGCCCAGTGAGCTTCCAGTACGGCAGAGCTCCAGCTCTGCTCAGAGGCCCGATCTGGCAGAGTTGCTGGCGTGAGGCTGCTCTGCCCTGGGCGAGCATTGCCCAGACTTGCCTCGCTGCTAGGCTTCCTGCCCGGGAAGGAGCAGGCTGCGCCAGACAGGCATGCGCTCTTGGCGCCTTCCTGGCCTCAGCTCCACTCCTGCCTTGCCTTTGCACCTAGTCCCCAGGCGTCCTTGCGGAGGGCTTAGGGGCCGGTGGGGTGCACGCTGCCAAGCCCTCCAGCCGTGAGAGCTCTGTCATAGGGAAGGGAATGGCAAGTGCAGGGCTCCTCCAGCGCTCGCTTGGCCGCCCAGACTCAGCACAGCACGGAGAGCACCAGGCTTCCCAGGGCCCCCGGCTGTGGTCTGCAGCCCCACACACCCGGAGGCTGACTCCGTGAGCGCCCAGAAGGTGCCTGACAGACGTCATTTCCCTAGTGCTCTCCCCACCAGCAGAGACGTGGGCAGGTGGTTGGGGCCTGCCCCTGCGTGTCTGGGCTGCCGCCCACAGCCTCCGCTCAGGGGAAGCAGCCCCTGTGCCAAGACCTGCAGGAGGCGCGGGGCGTCCCTGCCTGGAAGCCAAGTGCACGGTCCGCTTGGAAGCGAGCCTCCTTGGGAAGAGTCGAGGGAGCCAAGCCGCGTGCAGCTGCAATCCCTGCTTGGGCCGAGCCGAGTGTGCCTCCAGGACGGCAGAGCTCCAGCTCTGCTCAGAGGCCGGATCTAGTCAAGTGCCTTGCGCGAGGCTGCTCTGCCCTGGGCGAGACTTGCCCAGGCTTGCCTCGCTGCTAGGCTTGCTGCCCGGGAAGGAGCAGGCTGTGCGATGCTGGGAGAGGCCCCTGGCGCCTTCCTGGCCTCAGCTCCACTCCTGCCTTGCCTTTGCATCTAGGCCCCGGGCGTCCTTGGGGAAGGCTTAGGAGCCGGTGGCTTGCACACCGCCAAGCCCTCCAGCAGGGAGGCCTCTCGTAGAGGGGAGGGGAGGGCAAGTGCAGGGCTCCTCCAGCGGGTGCTTGGCCGCCCAGACTCAGCGCCGCACGGAGAGCACAAGGCTCCCAGGTCCCCTGGCTGTGGTCTGCAGCCCCACACTCCCGGAGGCTGACTCCGTGGGCGCCCAGAAGGTGCCTGACAGACGTCATGTCCCTAGCGCTCTGCTCCCCAGCAGAGACGTGTGCAGGTGGTGGGGCCTGCCCCTGCGTGTCTGGGCTCCCGCCGGCAGCCCCAGCTCCAGGGAAGCAGCCCCGGAGCCAAGACCTGTATGAGGCGCGGGGCGCCCCCGCCTGGAAGCCTAGTGCGCAGCATGCGGGAAGCGAGCCTCCTCGGGAGAAGAGGAGGCAGCCCAGCTGCGTGCGTCTGCACTCACTCCTTGGGCGGAGCCCAGTGAGCCTCCAGTACGGCAGAGCTCCAGCTCTGCTCAGAGGCCCGATCTGGCAGAGTTGCTGGCGTGAGGCTGCTCTGCCCTGGGCGAGCCTTGCCCAGACGTGCCTCGCTGCTAGGCTTCCTGCCCGGGAAGGAGCAGGCTGCGCCAGACAGGCAGACGCTCCTGGCGCCTTCCTGGCCTCAGCTCCACTCCTGCCTTGCCTTTGCACCTAGTCCCCAGGCGTCCTTGCGGAGGGCTTAGGGGCCGGTGGGGTGCACGCTGCCAAGCCCTCCAGCCGTGAGAGCTCTGTCATAGGGAAGGGAATGGCAAGTGCAGGGCTCCTCCAGCGCTCGCTTGGCCGCCCAGACTCAGCACAGCACGGAGAGCACCAGGCTTCCCAGGGCCCCCGGCTGTGGTCTGCAGCCCCACACACCCGGAGGCTGACTCCGTGAGCGCCCAGAAGGTGCCTGACAGACGTCATTTCCCTAGTGCTCTCCCCACCAGCAGAGACGTGGGCAGGTGGTTGGGGCCTGCGCCTGCGTGTCTGGGCTGCCGCCCACAGCCTCCGCTCAGGGGAAGCAGCCCCTGTGCCAAGACCTGCAGGAGGCGCGGGGCGTCCCTGCCTGGAAGCCAAGTGCACGGTCCGCTTGGAAGCGAGCCTCCTTGGGAAGAGTCGAGGGAGCCAAGCCGCGTGCAGCTGCAATCCCTGCTTGGGCCGAGCCGAGTGTGCCTCCAGGACGGCAGAGCTCCAGCTCTGCTCAGAGGCCGGATCTAGTCAAGTGCCTTGCGCGAGGCTGCTCTGCCCTGGGCGAGACTTGCCCAGGCTTGCCTCGCTGCTAGGCTTGCTGCCCGGGAAGGAGCAGGCTGTGCGATGCTGGGAGAGGCCCCTGGCGCCTTCCTGGCCTCAGCTCCACTCCTGCCTTGCCTTTGCATCTAGGCCCCGGGCGTCCGTGGGGAAGGCTTAGGAGCCGGTGGCTTGCACACTGCCAAGCCCTCCAGCAGTGAGGCCTCTCGTAGAGGGGAGGGGAGGGCAAGTGCAGGGCTCCACCAGCGGTTGCTTGGCCGCCCAGACTCAGCGCCGCACGGAGAGCACAAGGCTCCCAGGTCCCCTGGCTGTGGTCTGCAGCCCCACACTCCCGGAGGCTGACTCCGTGGGCGCCCAGAAGGTGCCTGACAGACGTCATGTCCCTAGCGCTCTGCTCCCCAGCAGAGACGTGTGCAGGTGGTGGGGCCTGCCCCTGCGTGTCTGGGCTCCCGCCGGCAGCCCCAGCTCCAGGGAAGCAGCCCCTGAGCCAAGACCTGTAGGGGGGGCGGGGCGCCCCCGCCTGGAAGCCTAGTGCACAGCATGCGGGAAGCGAGCCTCCTCGGGAGAAGAGGAGGCAGCCCAGTTGCGTGCGTCTGCACTCACTCCTTGGGCGGAGCCCAGTGAGCCTCCAGTACGGCAGAGCTCCAGCTCTGCTCAGAGGCCCGATCTGGCAGAGTTGCTGGCGTGAGGCTGCTCTGCCCTGGGCGAGCCTTGCCCAGACGTGCCTCGCTGCTAGGCTTCCTGCCCGGGAAGGAGCAGGCTGCGCCAGACAGGCAGACGCTCCTGGCGCCTTCCTGGCCTCAGCTCCACTCCTGCCTTGCCTTTGCACCTAGTCCCCAGGCGTCCTTGCGGAGGGCTTAGGGGCCGGTGGGGTGCACGCTGCCAAGCCCTCCAGCCGTGAGAGCTCTGTCATAGGGAAGGGAATGGCAAGTGCAGGGCTCCTCCAGCGCTCGCTTGGCCGCCCAGACTCAGCACAGCACGGAGAGCACCAGGCTTCCCAGGGCCCCCGGCTGTGGTCTGCAGCCCCACACACCCGGAGGCTGACTCCGTGAGCGCCCAGAAGGTGCCTGACAGACGTCATTTCCCTAGTGCTCTCCCCACCAGCAGAGACGTGGGCAGGTGGTTGGGGCCTGCCCCTGCGTGTCTGGGCTGCCGCCCACAGCCTCCGCTCAGGGGAAGCAGCCCCTGTGCCAAGACCTGCAGGAGGCGCGGGGCGTCCCTGCCTGGAAGCCAAGTGCACGGTCCGCTTGGAAGCGAGCCTCCTTGGGAAGAGTCGAGGGAGCCAAGCCGCGTGCAGCTGCAATCCCTGCTTGGGCCGAGCCGAGTGTGCCTCCAGGACGGCAGAGCTCCAGCTCTGCTCAGAGGCCGGATCTAGTCAAGTGCCTTGCGCGAGGCTGCTCTGCCCTGGGCGAGACTTGCCCAGGCTTGCCTCGCTGCTAGGCTTGCTGCCCGGGAAGGAGCAGGCTGTGCGATGCTGGGAGAGGCCCCTGGCGCCTTCCTGGCCTCAGCTCCACTCCTGCCTTGCCTTTGCATCTAGGCCCCGGGCGTCCTTGGGGAAGGCTTAGGAGCCGGTGGCTTGCACACCGCCAAGCCCTCCAGCAGGGAGGCCTCTCGTAGAGGGGAGGGGAGGGCAAGTGCAGGGCTCCTCCAGCGGGTGCTTGGCCGCCCAGACTCAGCGCCGCACGGAGAGCACAAGGCTCCCAGGTCCCCTGGCTGTGGTCTGCAGCCCCACACTCCCGGAGGCTGACTCCGTGGGCGCCCAGAAGGTGCCTGACAGACGTCATGTCCCTAGCGCTCTGCTCCCCAGCAGAGACGTGTGCAGGTGGTGGGGCCTGCCCCTGCGTGTCTGGGCTCCCGCCGGCAGCCCCAGCTCCAGGGAAGCAGCCCCGGAGCCAAGACCTGTATGAGGCGCGGGGCGCCCCCGCCTGGAAGCCTAGTGCGCAGCATGCGGGAAGCGAGCCTCCTCGGGAGAAGAGGAGGCAGCCCAGCTGCGTGCGTCTGCACTCACTCCTTGGGCGGAGCCCAGTGAGCCTCCAGTACGGCAGAGCTCCAGCTCTGCTCAGAGGCCCGATCTGGCAGAGTTGCTGGCGTGAGGCTGCTCTGCCCTGGGCGAGCCTTGCCCAGACGTGCCTCGCTGCTAGGCTTCCTGTCCGGGAAGGAGCAGGCTGCGCCAGACAGGCAGACGCTCCTGGCGCCTTCCTGGCCTCAGCTCCACTCCTGCCTTGCCTTTGCACCTAGTCCCCAGGCGTCCTTGCGGAGGGCTTAGGGGCCGGTGGGGTGCACGCTGCCAAGCCCTCCAGCCGTGAGAGCTCTGTCATAGGGAAGGGAATGGCAAGTGCAGGGCTCCTCCAGCGCTCGCTTGGCCGCCCAGACTCAGCACAGCACGGAGAGCACCAGGCTTCCCAGGGCCCCCGGCTGTGGTCTGCAGCCCCACACACCCGGAGGCTGACTCCGTGAGCGCCCAGAAGGTGCCTGACAGACGTCATTTCCCTAGTGCTCTCCCCACCAGCAGAGACGTGGGCAGGTGGTTGGGGCCTGCCCCTGCGTGTCTGGGCTGCCGCCCACAGCCTCCGCTCAGGGGAAGCAGCCCCTGTGCCAAGACCTGCAGGAGGCGCGGGGCGTCCCTGCCTGGAAGCCAAGTGCACGGTCCGCTTGGAAGCGAGCCTCCTTGGGAAGAGTCGAGGGAGCCAAGCCGCGTGCAGCTGCAATCCCTGCTT
This sequence comes from Budorcas taxicolor, assembly GCF_023091745.1. Lineage (NCBI taxonomy): Eukaryota > Metazoa > Chordata > Mammalia > Artiodactyla > Bovidae > Budorcas > Budorcas taxicolor. The sequence goes on from NW_026292741.1 coordinate 153,512, forward strand.
GGGCCGAGCCGAGTGTGCCTCCAGGACGGCAGAGCTCCAGCTCTGCTCAGAGGCCGGATCTAGTCAAGTGCCTTGCGCGAGGCTGCTCTGCCCTGGGCGAGACTTGCCCAGGCTTGCCTCGCTGCTAGGCTTGCTGCCCGGGAAGGAGCAGGCTGTGCGATGCTGGGAGAGGCCCCTGGCGCCTTCCTGGCCTCAGCTCCACTCCTGCCTTGCCTTTGCATCTAGGCCCCGGGCGTCCGTGGGGAAGGCTTAGGAGCCGGTGGCTTGCACACTGCCAAGCCCTCCAGCAGTGAGGCCTCTCGTAGAGGGGAGGGGAGGGCAAGTGCAGGGCTCCACCAGCGGTTGCTTGGCCGCCCAGACTCAGCGCCGCACGGAGAGCACAAGGCTCCCAGGTCCCCTGGCTGTGGTCTGCAGCCCCACACTCCCGGAGGCTGACTCCGTGGGCGCCCAGAAGGTGCCTGACAGACGTCATGTCCCTAGCGCTCTGCTCCCCAGCAGAGACGTGTGCAGGTGGTGGGGCCTGCCCCTGCGTGTCTGGGCTCCCGCCGGCAGCCCCAGCTCCAGGGAAGCAGCCCCTGAGCCAAGACCTGTAGGGGGGGCGGGGCGCCCCCGCCTGGAAGCCTAGTGCACAGCATGCGGGAAGCGAGCCTCCTCGGGAGAAGAGGAGGCAGCCCAGTTGCGTGCGTCTGCACTCACTCCTTGGGCGGAGCCCAGTGAGCCTCCAGTACGGCAGAGCTCCAGCTCTGCTCAGAGGCCCGATCTGGCAGAGTTGCTGGCGTGAGGCTGCTCTGCCCTGGGCGAGCCTTGCCCAGACGTGCCTCGCTGCTAGGCTTCCTGCCCGGGAAGGAGCAGGCTGCGCCAGACAGGCAGACGCTCCTGGCGCCTTCCTGGCCTCAGCTCCACTCCTGCCTTGCCTTTGCACCTAGTCCCCAGGCGTCCTTGCGGAGGGCTTAGGGGCCGGTGGGGTGCACGCTGCCAAGCCCTCCAGCCGTGAGAGCTCTGTCATAGGGAAGGGAATGGCAAGTGCAGGGCTCCTCCAGCGCTCGCTTGGCCGCCCAGACTCAGCACAGCACGGAGAGCACCAGGCTTCCCAGGGCCCCCGGCTGTGGTCTGCAGCCCCACACACCCGGAGGCTGACTCCGTGAGCGCCCAGAAGGTGCCTGACAGACGTCATTTCCCTAGTGCTCTCCCCACCAGCAGAGACGTGGGCAGGTGGTTGGGGCCTGCGCCTGCGTGTCTGGGCTGCCGCCCACAGCCTCCGCTCAGGGGAAGCAGCCCCTGTGCCAAGACCTGCAGGAGGCGCGGGGCGTCCCTGCCTGGAAGCCAAGTGCACGGTCCGCTTGGAAGCGAGCCTCCTTGGGAAGAGTCGAGGGAGCCAAGCCGCGTGCAGCTGCAATCCCTGCTTGGGCCGAGCCGAGTGTGCCTCCAGGACGGCAGAGCTCCAGCTCTGCTCAGAGGCCGGATCTAGTCAAGTGCCTTGCGCGAGGCTGCTCTGCCCTGGGCGAGACTTGCCCAGGCTTGCCTCGCTGCTAGGCTTGCTGCCCGGGAAGGAGCAGGCTGTGCGATGCTGGGAGAGGCCCCTGGCGCCTTCCTGGCCTCAGCTCCACTCCTGCCTTGCCTTTGCATCTAGGCCCCGGGCGTCCGTGGGGAAGGCTTAGGAGCCGGTGGCTTGCACACTGCCAAGCCCTCCAGCAGTGAGGCCTCTCGTAGAGGGGAGGGGAGGGCAAGTGCAGGGCTCCACCAGCGGTTGCTTGGCCGCCCAGACTCAGCGCCGCACGGAGAGCACAAGGCTCCCAGGTCCCCTGGCTGTGGTCTGCAGCCCCACACTCCCGGAGGCTGACTCCGTGGGCGCCCAGAAGGTGCCTGACAGACGTCATGTCCCTAGCGCTCTGCTCCCCAGCAGAGACGTGTGCAGGTGGTGGGGCCTGCCCCTGCGTGTCTGGGCTCCCGCCGGCAGCCCCAGCTCCAGGGAAGCAGCCCCTGAGCCAAGACCTGTAGGGGGCGCGGGGCGCCCCCGCCTGGAAGCCTAGTGCACAGCATGCGGGAAGCGAGCCTCCTCGGGAGAAGAGGAGGCAGCCCAGCTGCGTGCGTCTGCACTCACTCCTTGGGCGGAGCCCAGTGAGCTTCCAGTACGGCAGAGCTCCAGCTCTGCTCAGAGGCCCGATCTGGCAGAGTTGCTGGCGTGAGGCTGCTCTGCCCTGGGCGAGCATTGCCCAGACTTGCCTCGCTGCTAGGCTTCCTGCCCGGGAAGGAGCAGGCTGCGCCAGACAGGCATGCGCTCTTGGCGCCTTCCTGGCCTCAGCTCCACTCCTGCCTTGCCTTTGCACCTAGTCCCCAGGCGTCCTTGCGGAGGGCTTAGGGGCCGGTGGGGTGCACGCTGCCAAGCCCTCCAGCCGTGAGAGCTCTGTCATAGGGAAGGGAATGGCAAGTGCAGGGCTCCTCCAGCGCTCGCTTGGCCGCCCAGACTCAGCACAGCACGGAGAGCACCAGGCTTCCCAGGGCCCCCGGCTGTGGTCTGCAGCCCCACACACCCGGAGGCTGACTCCGTGAGCGCCCAGAAGGTGCCTGACAGACGTCATTTCCCTAGTGCTCTCCCCACCAGCAGAGACGTGGGCAGGTGGTTGGGGCCTGCCCCTGCGTGTCTGGGCTGCCGCCCACAGCCTCCGCTCAGGGGAAGCAGCCCCTGTGCCAAGACCTGCAGGAGGCGCGGGGCGTCCCTGCCTGGAAGCCAAGTGCACGGTCCGCTTGGAAGCGAGCCTCCTTGGGAAGAGTCGAGGGAGCCAAGCCGCGTGCAGCTGCAATCCCTGCTTGGGCCGAGCCGAGTGTGCCTCCAGGACGGCAGAGCTCCAGCTCTGCTCAGAGGCCGGATCTAGTCAAGTGCCTTGCGCGAGGCTGCTCTGCCCTGGGCGAGACTTGCCCAGGCTTGCCTCGCTGCTAGGCTTGCTGCCCGGGAAGGAGCAGGCTGTGCGATGCTGGGAGAGGCCCCTGGCGCCTTCCTGGCCTCAGCTCCACTCCTGCCTTGCCTTTGCATCTAGGCCCCGGGCGTCCTTGGGGAAGGCTTAGGAGCCGGTGGCTTGCACACCGCCAAGCCCTCCAGCAGGGAGGCCTCTCGTAGAGGGGAGGGGAGGGCAAGTGCAGGGCTCCTCCAGCGGGTGCTTGGCCGCCCAGACTCAGCGCCGCACGGAGAGCACAAGGCTCCCAGGTCCCCTGGCTGTGGTCTGCAGCCCCACACTCCCGGAGGCTGACTCCGTGGGCGCCCAGAAGGTGCCTGACAGACGTCATGTCCCTAGCGCTCTGCTCCCCAGCAGAGACGTGTGCAGGTGGTGGGGCCTGCCCCTGCGTGTCTGGGCTCCCGCCGGCAGCCCCAGCTCCAGGGAAGCAGCCCCGGAGCCAAGACCTGTATGAGGCGCGGGGCGCCCCCGCCTGGAAGCCTAGTGCGCAGCATGCGGGAAGCGAGCCTCCTCGGGAGAAGAGGAGGCAGCCCAGCTGCGTGCGTCTGCACTCACTCCTTGGGCGGAGCCCAGTGAGCCTCCAGTACGGCAGAGCTCCAGCTCTGCTCAGAGGCCCGATCTGGCAGAGTTGCTGGCGTGAGGCTGCTCTGCCCTGGGCGAGCCTTGCCCAGACGTGCCTCGCTGCTAGGCTTCCTGCCCGGGAAGGAGCAGGCTGCGCCAGACAGGCAGACGCTCCTGGCGCCTTCCTGGCCTCAGCTCCACTCCTGCCTTGCCTTTGCACCTAGTCCCCAGGCGTCCTTGCGGAGGGCTTAGGGGCCGGTGGGGTGCACGCTGCCAAGCCCTCCAGCCGTGAGAGCTCTGTCATAGGGAAGGGAATGGCAAGTGCAGGGCTCCTCCAGCGCTCGCTTGGCCGCCCAGACTCAGCACAGCACGGAGAGCACCAGGCTTCCCAGGGCCCCCGGCTGTGGTCTGCAGCCCCACACACCCGGAGGCTGACTCCGTGAGCGCCCAGAAGGTGCCTGACAGACGTCATTTCCCTAGTGCTCTCCCCACCAGCAGAGACGTGGGCAGGTGGTTGGGGCCTGCGCCTGCGTGTCTGGGCTGCCGCCCACAGCCTCCGCTCAGGGGAAGCAGCCCCTGTGCCAAGACCTGCAGGAGGCGCGGGGCGTCCCTGCCTGGAAGCCAAGTGCACGGTCCGCTTGGAAGCGAGCCTCCTTGGGAAGAGTCGAGGGAGCCAAGCCGCGTGCAGCTGCAATCCCTGCTTGGGCCGAGCCGAGTGTGCCTCCAGGACGGCAGAGCTCCAGCTCTGCTCAGAGGCCGGATCTAGTCAAGTGCCTTGCGCGAGGCTGCTCTGCCCTGGGCGAGACTTGCCCAGGCTTGCCTCGCTGCTAGGCTTGCTGCCCGGGAAGGAGCAGGCTGTGCGATGCTGGGAGAGGCCCCTGGCGCCTTCCTGGCCTCAGCTCCACTCCTGCCTTGCCTTTGCATCTAGGCCCCGGGCGTCCGTGGGGAAGGCTTAGGAGCCGGTGGCTTGCACACTGCCAAGCCCTCCAGCAGTGAGGCCTCTCGTAGAGGGGAGGGGAGGGCAAGTGCAGGGCTCCACCAGCGGTTGCTTGGCCGCCCAGACTCAGCGCCGCACGGAGAGCACAAGGCTCCCAGGTCCCCTGGCTGTGGTCTGCAGCCCCACACTCCCGGAGGCTGACTCCGTGGGCGCCCAGAAGGTGCCTGACAGACGTCATGTCCCTAGCGCTCTGCTCCCCAGCAGAGACGTGTGCAGGTGGTGGGGCCTGCCCCTGCGTGTCTGGGCTCCCGCCGGCAGCCCCAGCTCCAGGGAAGCAGCCCCTGAGCCAAGACCTGTAGGGGGGGCGGGGCGCCCCCGCCTGGAAGCCTAGTGCACAGCATGCGGGAAGCGAGCCTCCTCGGGAGAAGAGGAGGCAGCCCAGTTGCGTGCGTCTGCACTCACTCCTTGGGCGGAGCCCAGTGAGCCTCCAGTACGGCAGAGCTCCAGCTCTGCTCAGAGGCCCGATCTGGCAGAGTTGCTGGCGTGAGGCTGCTCTGCCCTGGGCGAGCCTTGCCCAGACGTGCCTCGCTGCTAGGCTTCCTGCCCGGGAAGGAGCAGGCTGCGCCAGACAGGCAGACGCTCCTGGCGCCTTCCTGGCCTCAGCTCCACTCCTGCCTTGCCTTTGCACCTAGTCCCCAGGCGTCCTTGCGGAGGGCTTAGGGGCCGGTGGGGTGCACGCTGCCAAGCCCTCCAGCCGTGAGAGCTCTGTCATAGGGAAGGGAATGGCAAGTGCAGGGCTCCTCCAGCGCTCGCTTGGCCGCCCAGACTCAGCACAGCACGGAGAGCACCAGGCTTCCCAGGGCCCCCGGCTGTGGTCTGCAGCCCCACACACCCGGAGGCTGACTCCGTGAGCGCCCAGAAGGTGCCTGACAGACGTCATTTCCCTAGTGCTCTCCCCACCAGCAGAGACGTGGGCAGGTGGTTGGGGCCTGCCCCTGCGTGTCTGGGCTGCCGCCCACAGCCTCCGCTCAGGGGAAGCAGCCCCTGTGCCAAGACCTGCAAGAGGCGCGGGGCGTCCCTGCCTGGAAGCCAAGTGCACGGTCCGCTTGGAAGCGAGCCTCCTTGGGAAGAGTCGAGGGAGCCAAGCCGCGTGCAGCTGCAATCCCTGCTTGGGCCGAGCCGAGTGTGCCTCCAGGACGGCAGAGCTCCAGCTCTGCTCAGAGGCCGGATCTAGTCAAGTGCCTTGCGCGAGGCTGCTCTGCCCTGGGCGAGACTTGCCCAGGCTTGCCTCGCTGCTAGGCTTGCTGCCCGGGAAGGAGCAGGCTGTGCGATGCTGGGAGAGGCCCCTGGCGCCTTCCTGGCCTCAGCTCCACTCCTGCCTTGCCTTTGCATCTAGGCCCCGGGCGTCCTTGGGGAAGGCTTAGGAGCCGGTGGCTTGCACACCGCCAAGCCCTCCAGCAGGGAGGCCTCTCGTAGAGGGGAGGGGAGGGCAAGTGCAGGGCTCCTCCAGCGGGTGCTTGGCCGCCCAGACTCAGCGCCGCACGGAGAGCACAAGGCTCCCAGGTCCCCTGGCTGTGGTCTGCAGCCCCACACTCCCGGAGGCTGACTCCGTGGGCGCCCAGAAGGTGCCTGACAGACGTCATGTCCCTAGCGCTCTGCTCCCCAGCAGAGACGTGTGCAGGTGGTGGGGCCTGCCCCTGCGTGTCTGGGCTCCCGCCGGCAGCCCCAGCTCCAGGGAAGCAGCCCCGGAGCCAAGACCTGTATGAGGCGCGGGGCGCCCCCGCCTGGAAGCCTAGTGCGCAGCATGCGGGAAGCGAGCCTCCTCGGGAGAAGAGGAGGCAGCCCAGCTGCGTGCGTCTGCACTCACTCCTTGGGCGGAGCCCAGTGAGCCTCCAGTACGGCAGAGCTCCAGCTCTGCTCAGAGGCCCGATCTGGCAGAGTTGCTGGCGTGAGGCTGCTCTGCCCTGGGCGAGCCTTGCCCAGACGTGCCTCGCTGCTAGGCTTCCTGTCCGGGAAGGAGCAGGCTGCGCCAGACAGGCAGACGCTCCTGGCGCCTTCCTGGCCTCAGCTCCACTCCTGCCTTGCCTTTGCACCTAGTCCCCAGGCGTCCTTGCGGAGGGCTTAGGGGCCGGTGGGGTGCACGCTGCCAAGCCCTCCAGCCGTGAGAGCTCTGTCATAGGGAAGGGAATGGCAAGTGCAGGGCTCCTCCAGCGCTCGCTTGGCCGCCCAGACTCAGCACAGCACGGAGAGCACCAGGCTTCCCAGGGCCCCCGGCTGTGGTCTGCAGCCCCACACACCCGGAGGCTGACTCCGTGAGCGCCCAGAAGGTGCCTGACAGACGTCATTTCCCTAGTGCTCTCCCCACCAGCAGAGACGTGGGCAGGTGGTTGGGGCCTGCCCCTGCGTGTCTGGGCTGCCGCCCACAGCCTCCGCTCAGGGGAAGCAGCCCCTGTGCCAAGACCTGCAGGAGGCGCGGGGCGTCCCTGCCTGGAAGCCAAGTGCACGGTCCGCTTGGAAGCGAGCCTCCTTGGGAAGAGTCGAGGGAGCCAAGCCGCGTGCAGCTGCAATCCCTGCTTGGGCCGAGCCGAGTGTGCCTCCAGGACGGCAGAGCTCCAGCTCTGCTCAGAGGCCGGATCTAGTCAAGTGCCTTGCGCGAGGCTGCTCTGCCCTGGGCGAGACTTGCCCAGGCTTGCCTCGCTGCTAGGCTTGCTGCCCGGGAAGGAGCAGGCTGTGCGATGCTGGGAGAGGCCCCTGGCGCCTTCCTGGCCTCAGCTCCACTCCTGCCTTGCCTTTGCATCTAGGCCCCGGGCGTCCGTGGGGAAGGCTTAGGAGCCGGTGGCTTGCACACTGCCAAGCCCTCCAGCAGTGAGGCCTCTCGTAGAGGGGAGGGGAGGGCAAGTGCAGGGCTCCACCAGCGGTTGCTTGGCCGCCCAGACTCAGCGCCGCACGGAGAGCACAAGGCTCCCAGGTCCCCTGGCTGTGGTCTGCAGCCCCACACTCCCGGAGGCTGACTCCGTGGGCGCCCAGAAGGTGCCTGACAGACGTCATGTCCCTAGCGCTCTGCTCCCCAGCAGAGACGTGTGCAGGTGGTGGGGCCTGCCCCTGCGTGTCTGGGCTCCCGCCGGCAGCCCCAGCTCCAGGGAAGCAGCCCCTGAGCCAAGACCTGTAGGGGGGGCGGGGCGCCCCCGCCTGGAAGCCTAGTGCACAGCATGCGGGAAGCGAGCCTCCTCGGGAGAAGAGGAGGCAGCCCAGTTGCGTGCGTCTGCACTCACTCCTTGGGCGGAGCCCAGTGAGCCTCCAGTACGGCAGAGCTCCAGCTCTGCTCAGAGGCCCGATCTGGCAGAGTTGCTGGCGTGAGGCTGCTCTGCCCTGGGCGAGCCTTGCCCAGACGTGCCTCGCTGCTAGGCTTCCTGCCCGGGAAGGAGCAGGCTGCGCCAGACAGGCAGACGCTCCTGGCGCCTTCCTGGCCTCAGCTCCACTCCTGCCTTGCCTTTGCACCTAGTCCCCAGGCGTCCTTGCGGAGGGCTTAGGGGCCGGTGGGGTGCACGCTGCCAAGCCCTCCAGCCGTGAGAGCTCTGTCATAGGGAAGGGAATGGCAAGTGCAGGGCTCCTCCAGCGCTCGCTTGGCCGCCCAGACTCAGCACAGCACGGAGAGCACCAGGCTTCCCAGGGCCCCCGGCTGTGGTCTGCAGCCCCACACACCCGGAGGCTGACTCCGTGAGCGCCCAGAAGGTGCCTGACAGACGTCATTTCCCTAGTGCTCTCCCCACCAGCAGAGACGTGGGCAGGTGGTTGGGGCCTGCGCCTGCGTGTCTGGGCTGCCGCCCACAGCCTCCGCTCAGGGGAAGCAGCCCCTGTGCCAAGACCTGCAGGAGGCGCGGGGCGTCCCTGCCTGGAAGCCAAGTGCACGGTCCGCTTGGAAGCGAGCCTCCTTGGGAAGAGTCGAGGGAGCCAAGCCGCGTGCAGCTGCAATCCCTGCTTGGGCCGAGCCGAGTGTGCCTCCAGGACGGCAGAGCTCCAGCTCTGCTCAGAGGCCGGATCTAGTCAAGTGCCTTGCGCGAGGCTGCTCTGCCCTGGGCGAGACTTGCCCAGGCTTGCCTCGCTGCTAGGCTTGCTGCCCGGGAAGGAGCAGGCTGTGCGATGCTGGGAGAGGCCCCTGGCGCCTTCCTGGCCTCAGCTCCACTCCTGCCTTGCCTTTGCATCTAGGCCCCGGGCGTCCGTGGGGAAGGCTTAGGAGCCGGTGGCTTGCACACTGCCAAGCCCTCCAGCAGTGAGGCCTCTCGTAGAGGGGAGGGGAGGGCAAGTGCAGGGCTCCACCAGCGGTTGCTTGGCCGCCCAGACTCAGCGCCGCACGGAGAGCACAAGGCTCCCAGGTCCCCTGGCTGTGGTCTGCAGCCCCACACTCCCGGAGGCTGACTCCGTGGGCGCCCAGAAGGTGCCTGACAGACGTCATGTCCCTAGCGCTCTGCTCCCCAGCAGAGACGTGTGCAGGTGGTGGGGCCTGCCCCTGCGTGTCTGGGCTCCCGCCGGCAGCCCCAGCTCCAGGGAAGCAGCCCCTGAGCCAAGACCTGTAGGGGGGGCGGGGCGCCCCCGCCTGGAAGCCTAGTGCACAGCATGCGGGAAGCGAGCCTCCTCGGGAGAAGAGGAGGCAGCCCAGTTGCGTGCGTCTGCACTCACTCCTTGGGCGGAGCCCAGTGAGCCTCCAGTACGGCAGAGCTCCAGCTCTGCTCAGAGGCCCGATCTGGCAGAGTTGCTGGCGTGAGGCTGCTCTGCCCTGGGCGAGCCTTGCCCAGACGTGCCTCGCTGCTAGGCTTCCTGCCCGGGAAGGAGCAGGCTGCGCCAGACAGGCAGACGCTCCTGGCGCCTTCCTGGCCTCAGCTCCACTCCTGCCTTGCCTTTGCACCTAGTCCCCAGGCGTCCTTGCGGAGGGCTTAGGGGCCGGTGGGGTGCACGCTGCCAAGCCCTCCAGCCGTGAGAGCTCTGTCATAGGGAAGGGAATGGCAAGTGCAGGGCTCCTCCAGCGCTCGCTTGGCCGCCCAGACTCAGCACAGCACGGAGAGCACCAGGCTTCCCAGGGCCCCCGGCTGTGGTCTGCAGCCCCACACACCCGGAGGCTGACTCCGTGAGCGCCCAGAAGGTGCCTGACAGACGTCATTTCCCTAGTGCTCTCCCCACCAGCAGAGACGTGGGCAGGTGGTTGGGGCCTGCCCCTGCGTGTCTGGGCTGCCGCCCACAGCCTCCGCTCAGGGGAAGCAGCCCCTGTGCCAAGACCTGCAGGAGGCGCGGGGCGTCCCTGCCTGGAAGCCAAGTGCACGGTCCGCTTGGAAGCGAGCCTCCTTGGGAAGAGTCGAGGGAGCCAAGCCGCGTGCAGCTGCAATCCCTGCTTGGGCCGAGCCGAGTGTGCCTCCAGGACGGCAGAGCTCCAGCTCTGCTCAGAGGCCGGATCTAGTCAAGTGCCTTGCGCGAGGCTGCTCTGCCCTGGGCGAGACTTGCCCAGGCTTGCCTCGCTGCTAGGCTTGCTGCCCGGGAAGGAGCAGGCTGTGCGATGCTGGGAGAGGCCCCTGGCGCCTTCCTGGCCTCAGCTCCACTCCTGCCTTGCCTTTGCATCTAGGCCCCGGGCGTCCGTGGGGAAGGCTTAGGAGCCGGTGGCTTGCACACTGCCAAGCCCTCCAGCAGTGAGGCCTCTCGTAGAGGGGAGGGGAGGGCAAGTGCAGGGCTCCACCAGCGGTTGCTTGGCCGCCCAGACTCAGCGCCGCACGGAGAGCACAAGGCTCCCAGGTCCCCTGGCTGTGGTCTGCAGCCCCACACTCCCGGAGGCTGACTCCGTGGGCGCCCAGAAGGTGCCTGACAGACGTCATGTCCCTAGCGCTCTGCTCCCCAGCAGAGACGTGTGCAGGTGGTGGGGCCTGCCCCTGCGTGTCTGGGCTCCCGCCGGCAGCCCCAGCTCCAGGGAAGCAGCCCCTGAGCCAAGACCTGTAGGGGGGGCGGGGCGCCCCCGCCTGGAAGCCTAGTGCACAGCATGCGGGAAGCGAGCCTCCTCGGGAGAAGAGGAGGCAGCCCAGTTGCGTGCGTCTGCACTCACTCCTTGGGCGGAGCCCAGTGAGCCTCCAGTACGGCAGAGCTCCAGCTCTGCTCAGAGGCCCGATCTGGCAGAGTTGCTGGCGTGAGGCTGCTCTGCCCTGGGCGAGCCTTGCCCAGACGTGCCTCGCTGCTAGGCTTCCTGCCCGGGAAGGAGCAGGCTGCGCCAGACAGGCAGACGCTCCTGGCGCCTTCCTGGCCTCAGCTCCACTCCTGCCTTGCCTTTGCACCTAGTCCCCAGGCGTCCTTGCGGAGGGCTTAGGGGCCGGTGGGGTGCACGCTGCCAAGCCCTCCAGCCGTGAGAGCTCTGTCATAGGGAAGGGAATGGCAAGTGCAGGGCTCCTCCAGCGCTCGCTTGGCCGCCCAGACTCAGCACAGCACGGAGAGCACCAGGCTTCCCAGGGCCCCCGGCTGTGGTCTGCAGCCCCACACACCCGGAGGCTGACTCCGTGAGCGCCCAGAAGGTGCCTGACAGACGTCATTTCCCTAGTGCTCTCCCCACCAGCAGAGACGTGGGCAGGTGGTTGGGGCCTGCCCCTGCGTGTCTGGGCTGCCGCCCACAGCCTCCGCTCAGGGGAAGCAGCCCCTGTGCCAAGACCTGCAAGAGGCGCGGGGCGTCCCTGCCTGGAAGCCAAGTGCACGGTCCGCTTGGAAGCGAGCCTCCTTGGGAAGAGTCGAGGGAGCCAAGCCGCGTGCAGCTGCAATCCCTGCTTGGGCCGAGCCGAGTGTGCCTCCAGGACGGCAGAGCTCCAGCTCTGCTCAGAGGCCGGATCTAGTCAAGTGCCTTGCGCGAGGCTGCTCTGCCCTGGGCGAGACTTGCCCAGGCTTGCCTCGCTGCTAGGCTTGCTGCCCGGGAAGGAGCAGGCTGTGCGATGCTGGGAGAGGCCCCTGGCGCCTTCCTGGCCTCAGCTCCACTCCTGCCTTGCCTTTGCATCTAGGCCCCGGGCGTCCTTGGGGAAGGCTTAGGAGCCGGTGGCTTGCACACCGCCAAGCCCTCCAGCAGGGAGGCCTCTCGTAGAGGGGAGGGGAGGGCAAGTGCAGGGCTCCTCCAGCGGGTGCTTGGCCGCCCAGACTCAGCGCCGCACGGAGAGCACAAGGCTCCCAGGTCCCCTGGCTGTGGTCTGCAGCCCCACACTCCCGGAGGCTGACTCCGTGGGCGCCCAGAAGGTGCCTGACAGACGTCATGTCCCTAGCGCTCTGCTCCCCAGCAGAGACGTGTGCAGGTGGTGGGGCCTGCCCCTGCGTGTCTGGGCTCCCGCCGGCAGCCCCAGCTCCAGGGAAGCAGCCCCGGAGCCAAGACCTGTATGAGGCGCGGGGCGCCCCCGCCTGGAAGCCTAGTGCGCAGCATGCGGGAAGCGAGCCTCCTCGGGAGAAGAGGAGGCAGCCCAGCTGCGTGCGTCTGCACTCACTCCTTGGGCGGAGCCCAGTGAGCCTCCAGTACGGCAGAGCTCCAGCTCTGCTCAGAGGCCCGATCTGGCAGAGTTGCTGGCGTGAGGCTGCTCTGCCCTGGGCGAGCCTTGCCCAGACTTGCCTCGCTGCTAGGCTTCCTGCCCGGGAAGGAGCAGGCTGCGCCAGACAGGCAGACGCTCCTGGCGCCTTCCTGGCCTCAGCTCCACTCCTGCCTTGCCTTTGCACCTAGTCCCCAGGCGTCCTTGCGGAGGGCTTAGGGGCCGGTGGGGTGCACGCTGCCAAGCCCTCCAGCCGTGAGAGCTCTGTCATATGGAAGGGAATGGCAAGTGCAGGGCTCCTCCAGCGCTCGCTTGGCCGCCCAGACTCAGCACAGCACGGAGAGCACCAGGCTTCCCCAGGGCCCCCGGCTGTGGTCTGCAGCCCCACACACCCGGAGGCTGACTCCGTGAGCGCCCAGAAGGTGCCTGACAGACGTCATTTCCCTAGTGCTCTCCCCACCAGCAGAGACGTGGGCAGGTGGTTGGGGCCTGCGCCTGCGTGTCTGGGCTGCCGCCCACAGCCTCCGCTCAGGGGAAGCAGCCCCTGTGCCAAGACCTGCAGGAGGCGTGGGGCGTCCCTGCCTGGAAGCCAAGTGCACGGTCCGCTTGGAAGCGAGCCTCCTTGGGAAGAGTCGAGGGAGCCAAGCCGCGTGCAGCTGCAATCCCTGCTTGGGCCGAGCCGAGTGTGCCTCCAGGACGGCAGAGCTCCAGCTCTGCTCAGAGGCCGGATCTAGTCAAGTGCCTTGCGCGAGGCTGCTCTGCCCTGGGCGAGACTTGCCCAGGCTTGCCTCGCTGCTAGGCTTGCTGCCCGGGAAGGAGCAGGCTGTGCGATGCTGGGAGAGGCCCCTGGCGCCTTCCTGGCCTCAGCTCCACTCCTGCCTTGCCTTTGCATCTAGGCCCCGGGCGTCCTTGGGGAAGGCTTAGGAGCCGGTGGCTTGCACACTGCCAAGCCCTCCAGCAGTGAGGCCTCTCGTAGAGGGGAGGGGAGGGCAAGTGCAGGGCTCCACCAGCGGTTGCTTGGCCGCCCAGACTCAGCGCCGCACGGAGAGCACAAGGCTCCCAGGTCCCCTGGCTGTGGTCTGCAGCCCCACACTCCCGGAGGCTGACTCCGTGGGCGCCCAGAAGGTGCCTGACAGACGTCATGTCCCTAGCGCTCTGCTCCCCAGCAGAGACGTGTGCAGGTGGTGGGGCCTGCCCCTGCGTGTCTGGGCTCCCGCCGGCAGCCCCAGCTCCAGGGAAGCAGCCCCTGAGCCAAGACCTGTAGGGGGCGCGGGGCGCCCCCGCCTGGAAGCCTAGTGCACAGCATGCGGGAAGCGAGCCTCCTCGGGAGAAGAGGAGGCAGCCCAGCTGCGTGCGTCTGCACTCACTCCTTGGGCGGAGCCCAGTGAGCTTCCAGTACGGCAGAGCTCCAGCTCTGCTCAGAGGCCCGATCTGGCAGAGTTGCTGGCGTGAGGCTGCTCTGCCCTGGGCGAGCATTGCCCAGACTTGCCTCGCTGCTAGGCTTCCTGCCCGGGAAGGAGCAGGCTGCGCCAGACAGGCATGCGCTCCTGGCGCCTTCCTGGCCTCAGCTCCACTCCTGCCTTGCCTTTGCACCTAGTCCCCAGGCGTCCTTGCGGAGGGCTTAGGGGCCGGTGGGGTGCACGCTGCCAAGCCCTCCAGCCGTGAGAGCTCTGTCATAGGGAAGGGAATGGCAAGTGCAGGGCTCCTCCAGCGCTCGCTTGGCCGCCCAGACTCAGCACAGCACGGAGAGCACCAGGCTTCCCAGGGCCCCCGGCTGTGGTCTGCAGCCCCACACACCCGGAGGCTGACTCCGTGAGCGCCCAGAAGGTGCCTGACAGACGTCATTTCCCTAGTGCTCTCCCCACCAGCAGAGACGTGGGCAGGTGGTTGGGGCCTGCCCCTGCGTGTCTGGGCTGCCGCCCACAGCCTCCGCTCAGGGGAAGCAGCCCCTGTGCCAAGACCTGCAGGAGGCGCGGGGCGTCCCTGCCTGGAAGCCAAGTGCACGGTCCGCTTGGAAGCGAGCCTCCTTGGGAAGAGTCGAGGGAGCCAAGCCGCGTGCAGCTGCAATCCCTGCTTGGGCCGAGCCGAGTGTGCCTCCAGGACGGCAGAGCTCCAGCTCTGCTCAGAGGCCGGATCCAGTCAAGTGCCTTGCGCGAGGCTGCTCTGCCATGGGCGAGACTTGCCCAGGCTTGCCTCGCTGCTAGGCTTGCTGCCCGGGAAGGAGCAGGCTGTGCGATGCTGGGAGAGGCCACTGGCGCCTTCCTGGCCTCAGCTCCACTACTGCCTTGCCTTTGGATCTAGGCCCCGGGCGTCCGTGGGGAAGGCTTAGGAGCCGGTGGCTTGCACACCGCCAAGCCCTCCAGCAGGGAGGCCTCTCGTAGAGGGGAGGGGAGGGCAAGTGCAGGGCTCCTCCAGCGGGTGCTTGGCCGCCCAGACTCAGCGCCGCACGGAGAGCACAAGGCTCCCAGGTCCCCTGGCTGTGGTCTGCAGCCCCACACTCCCGGAGGCTGACTCCGTGGGCGCCCAGAAGGTGCCTGACAGACGTCATGTCCCTAGCGCTCTGCTCCCCAGCAGAGACGTGTGCAGGTGGTGGGGCCTGCCCCTGCGTGTCTGGGCTCCCGCCGGCAGCCCCAGCTCCAGGGAAGCAGCCCCGGAGCCAAGACCTGTATGAGGCGCGGGGCGCCCCCGCCTGGAAGCCTAGTGCGCAGCATGCGGGAAGCGAGCCTCCTCGGGAGAAGAGGAGGCAGCCCAGCTGCGTGCGTCTGCACTCACTCCTTGGGCGGAGCCCAGTGAGCCTCCAGTACGGCAGAGCTCCAGCTCTGCTCAGAGGCCCGATCTGGCAGAGTTGCTGGCGTGAGGCTGCTCTACCCTGGGCGAGCCTTGCCCAGACTTGCCTCGCTGCTAGGCTTCCTGCCCGGGAAGGAGCAGGCTGCGCCAGACAGGCAGACGCTCCTGGCGCCTTCCTGGCCTCAGCTCCACTCCTGCCTTGCCTTTGCACCTAGTCCCCAGGCGTCCTTGCGGAGGGCTTAGGGGCCGGTGGGGTGCACGCTGCCAAGCCCTCCAGCCGTGAGAGCTCTGTCATATGGAAGGGAATGGCAAGTGCAGGGCTCCTCCAGCGCTCGCTTGGCCGCCCAGACTCAGCACAGCACGGAGAGCACCAGGCTTCCCCAGGGCCCCCGGCTGTGGTCTGCAGCCCCACACACCCGGAGGCTGACTCCGTGAGCGCCCAGAAGGTGCCTGACAGACGTCATTTCCCTAGTGCTCTCCCCACCAGCAGAGACGTGGGCAGGTGGTTGGGGCCTGCGCCTGCGTGTCTGGGCTGCCGCCCACAGCCTCCGCTCAGGGGAAGCAGCCCCTGTGCCAAGACCTGCAGGAGGCGTGGGGCGTCCCTGCCTGGAAGCCAAGTGCACGGTCCGCTTGGAAGCGAGCCTCCTTGGGAAGAGTCGAGGGAGCCAAGCCGCGTGCAGCTGCAATCCCTGCTTGGGCCGAGCCGAGTGTGCCTCCAGGACGGCAGAGCTCCAGCTCTGCTCAGAGGCCGGATCTAGTCAAGTGCCTTGCGCGAGGCTGCTCTGCCCTGGGCGAGACTTGCCCAGGCTTGCCTCGCTGCTAGGCTTGCTGCCCGGGAAGGAGCAGGCTGTGCGATGCTGGGAGAGGCCCCTGGCGCCTTCCTGGCCTCAGCTCCACTCCTGCCTTGCCTTTGCATCTAGGCCCCGGGCGTCCTTGGGGAAGGCTTAGGAGCCGGTGGCTTGCACACTGCCAAGCCCTCCAGCAGTGAGGCCTCTCGTAGAGGGGAGGGGAGGGCAAGTGCAGGGCTCCACCAGCGGTTGCTTGGCCGCCCAGACTCAGCGCCGCACGGAGAGCACAAGGCTCCCAGGTCCCCTGGCTGTGGTCTGCAGCCCCACACTCCCGGAGGCTGACTCCGTGGGCGCCCAGAAGGTGCCTGACAGACGTCATGTCCCTAGCGCTCTGCTCCCCAGCAGAGACGTGTGCAGGTGGTGGGGCCTGCCCCTGCGTGTCTGGGCTCCCGCCGGCAGCCCCAGCTCCAGGGAAGCAGCCCCTGAGCCAAGACCTGTAGGGGGCGCGGGGCGCCCCCGCCTGGAAGCCTAGTGCACAGCATGCGGGAAGCGAGCCTCCTCGGGAGAAGAGGAGGCAGCCCAGCTGCGTGCGTCTGCACTCACTCCTTGGGCGGAGCCCAGTGAGCTTCCAGTACGGCAGAGCTCCAGCTCTGCTCAGAGGCCCGATCTGGCAGAGTTGCTGGCGTGAGGCTGCTCTGCCCTGGGCGAGCATTGCCCAGACTTGCCTCGCTGCTAGGCTTCCTGCCCGGGAAGGAGCAGGCTGCGCCAGACAGGCATGCGCTCCTGGCGCCTTCCTGGCCTCAGCTCCACTCCTGCCTTGCCTTTGCACCTAGTCCCCAGGCGTCCTTGCGGAGGGCTTAGGGGCCGGTGGGGTGCACGCTGCCAAGCCCTCCAGCCGTGAGAGCTCTGTCATAGGGAAGGGAATGGCAAGTGCAGGGCTCCTCCAGCGCTCGCTTGGCCGCCCAGACTCAGCACAGCACGGAGAGCACCAGGCTTCCCAGGGCCCCCGGCTGTGGTCTGCAGCCCCACACACCCGGAGGCTGACTCCGTGAGCGCCCAGAAGGTGCCTGACAGACGTCATTTCCCTAGTGCTCTCCCCACCAGCAGAGACGTGGGCAGGTGGTTGGGGCCTGCCCCTGCGTGTCTGGGCTGCCGCCCACAGCCTCCGCTCAGGGGAAGCAGCCCCTGTGCCAAGACCTGCAGGAGGCGCGGGGCGTCCCTGCCTGGAAGCCAAGTGCACGGTCCGCTTGGAAGCGAGCCTCCTTGGGAAGAGTCGAGGGAGCCAAGCCGCGTGCAGCTGCAATCCCTGCTTGGGCCGAGCCGAGTGTGCCTCCAGGACGGCAGAGCTCCAGCTCTGCTCAGAGGCCGGATCTAGTCAAGTGCCTTGCGCGAGGCTGCTCTGCCCTGGGCGAGACTTGCCCAGGCTTGCCTCGCTGCTAGGCTTGCTGCCCGGGAAGGAGCAGGCTGTGCGATGCTGGGAGAGGCCCCTGGCGCCTTCCTGGCCTCAGCTCCACTCCTGCCTTGCCTTTGCATCTAGGCCCCGGGCGTCCGTGGGGAAGGCTTAGGAGCCGGTGGCTTGCACACTGCCAAGCCCTCCAGCAGTGAGGCCTCTCGTAGAGGGGAGGGGAGGGCAAGTGCAGGGCTCCACCAGCGGTTGCTTGGCCGCCCAGACTCAGCGCCGCACGGAGAGCACAAGGCTCCCAGGTCCCCTGGCTGTGGTCTGCAGCCCCACACTCCCGGAGGCTGACTCCGTGGGCGCCCAGAAGGTGCCTGACAGACGTCATGTCCCTAGCGCTCTGCTCCCCAGCAGAGACGTGTGCAGGTGGTGGGGCCTGCCCCTGCGTGTCTGGGCTCCCGCCGGCAGCCCCAGCTCCAGGGAAGCAGCCCCTGAGCCAAGACCTGTAGGGGGGGCGGCGCGCCCCCGCCTGGAAGCCTAGTGCACAGCATGCGGGAAGCGAGCCTCCTCGGGAGAAGAGGAGGCAGCCCAGTTGCGTGCGTCTGCACTCACTCCTTGGGCGGAGCCCAGTGAGCCTCCAGTACGGCAGAGCTCCAGCTCTGCTCAGAGGCCCGATCTGGCAGAGTTGCTGGCGTGAGGCTGCTCTGCCCTGGGCGAGCCTTGCCCAGACGTGCCTCGCTGCTAGGCTTCCTGCCCGGGAAGGAGCAGGCTGCGCCAGACAGGCAGACGCTCCTGGCGCCTTCCTGGCCTCAGCTCCACTCCTGCCTTGCCTTTGCACCTAGTCCCCAGGCGTCCTTGCGGAGGGCTTAGGGGCCGGTGGGGTGCACGCTGCCAAGCCCTCCAGCCGTGAGAGCTCTGTCATAGGGAAGGGAATGGCAAGTGCAGGGCTCCTCCAGCGCTCGCTTGGCCGCCCAGACTCAGCACAGCACGGAGAGCACCAGGCTTCCCAGGGCCCCCGGCTGTGGTCTGCAGCCCCACACACCCGGAGGCTGACTCCGTGAGCGCCCAGAAGGTGCCTGACAGACGTCATTTCCCTAGTGCTCTCCCCACCAGCAGAGACGTGGGCAGGTGGTTGGGGCCTGCCCCTGCGTGTCTGGGCTGCCGCCCACAGCCTCCGCTCAGGGGAAGCAGCCCCTGTGCCAAGACCTGCAAGAGGCGCGGGGCGTCCCTGCCTGGAAGCCAAGTGCACGGTCCGCTTGGAAGCGAGCCTCCTTGGGAAGAGTCGAGGGAGCCAAGCCGCGTGCAGCTGCAATCCCTGCTTGGGCCGAGCCGAGTGTGCCTCCAGGACGGCAGAGCTCCAGCTCTGCTCAGAGGCCGGATCTAGTCAAGTGCCTTGCGCGAGGCTGCTCTGCCCTGGGCGAGACTTGCCCAGGCTTGCCTCGCTGCTAGGCTTGCTGCCCGGGAAGGAGCAGGCTGTGCGATGCTGGGAGAGGCCCCTGGCGCCTTCCTGGCCTCAGCTCCACTCCTGCCTTGCCTTTGCATCTAGGCCCCGGGCGTCCTTGGGGAAGGCTTAGGAGCCGGTGGCTTGCACACTGCCAAGCCCTCCAGCAGTGAGGCCTCTCGTAGAGGGGAGGGGAGGGCAAGTGCAGGGCTCCACCAGCGGTTGCTTGGCCGCCCAGACTCAGCGCCGCACGGAGAGCACAAGGCTCCCAGGTCCCCTGGCTGTGGTCTGCAGCCCCACACTCCCGGAGGCTGACTCCGTGGGCGCCCAGAAGGTGCCTGACAGACGTCATGTCCCTAACGCTCTGCTCCCCAGCAGAGACGTGTGCAGGTGGTGGGGCCTGCCCCTGCGTGTCTGGGCTCCCGCCGGCAGCCCCAGCTCCAGGGAAGCAGCCCCTGAGCCAAGACCTGTAGGGGGCGCGGGGCGCCCCCGCCTGGAAGCCTAGTGCACAGCATGCGGGAAGCGAGCCTCCTCGGGAGAAGAGGAGGCAGCCCAGCTGCGTGCGTCTGCACTCACTCCTTGGGCGGAGCCCAGTGAGCTTCCAGTACGGCAGAGCTCCAGCTCTGCTCAGAGGCCCGATCTGGCAGAGTTGCTGGCGTGAGGCTGCTCTGCCCTGGGCGAGCCTTGCCCAGACTTGCCTCGCTGCTAGGCTTCCTGCCCGGGAAGGAGCAGGCTGCGCCAGACAGGCATGCGCTCCTGGCGCCTTCCTGGCCTCAGCTCCACTCCTGCCTTGCCTTTGCACCTAGTCCCCAGGCGTCCTTGCGGAGGGCTTAGGGGCCGGTGGGGTGCACGCTGCCAAGGCCTCCAGCCGTGAGAGCTCTGTCATAGGGAAGGGAATGGCAAGTGCAGGGCTCCTCCAGCGCTCGCTTGGCCGCCCAGACTCAGCACAGCACGGAGAGCACCAGGCTTCCCCAGGGCCCCCGGCTGTGGTCTGCAGCCCCACACACCCGGAGGCTGACTCCGTGAGCGCCCAGAAGGTGCCTGACAGACGTCATTTCCCTAGTGCTCTCCCCACCAGCAGAGACGTGGGCAGGTGGTTGGGGCCTGCGCCTGCGTGTCTGGGCTGCCGCCCACAGCCTCCGCTCAGGGGAAGCAGCCCCTGTGCCAAGACCTGCAGGAGGCGTGGGGCGTCCCTGCCTGGAAGCCAAGTGCACGGTCCGCTTGGAAGCGAGCCTCCTTGGGAAGAGTCGAGGGAGCCAAGCCGCGTGCAGCTGCAATCCCTGCTTGGGCCGAGCCGAGTGTGCCTCCAGGACGGCAGAGCTCCAGCTCTGCTCAGAGGCCGGATCTAGTCAAGTGCCTTGCGCGAGGCTGCTCTGCCCTGGGCGAGACTTGCCCAGGCTTGCCTCGCTGCTAGGCTTGCTGCCCGGGAAGGAGCAGGCTGTGCGATGCTGGGAGAGGCCCCTGGCGCCTTCCTGGCCTCAGCTCCACTCCTGCCTTGCCTTTGCATCTAGGCCCCGGGCGTCCTTGGGGAAGGCTTAGGAGCCGGTGGCTTGCACACTGCCAAGCCCTCCAGCAGTGAGGCCTCTCGTAGAGGGGAGGGGAGGGCAAGTGCAGGGCTCCACCAGCGGTTGCTTGGCCGCCCAGACTCAGCGCCGCACGGAGAGCACAAGGCTCCCAGGTCCCCTGGCTGTGGTCTGCAGCCCCACACTCCCGGAGGCTGACTCCGTGGGCGCCCAGAAGGTGCCTGACAGACGTCATGTCCCTAGCGCTCTGCTCCCCAGCAGAGACGTGTGCAGGTGGTGGGGCCTGCCCCTGCGTGTCTGGGCTCCCGCCGGCAGCCCCAGCTCCAGGGAAGCAGCCCCTGAGCCAAGACCTGTAGGGGGCGCGGGGCGCCCCCGCCTGGAAGCCTAGTGCACAGCATGCGGGAAGCGAGCCTCCTCGGGAGAAGAGGAGGCAGCCCAGCTGCGTGCGTCTGCACTCACTCCTTGGGCGGAGCCCAGTGAGCTTCCAGTACGGCAGAGCTCCAGCTCTGCTCAGAGGCCCGATCTGGCAGAGTTGCTGGCGTGAGGCTGCTCTGCCCTGGGCGAGCATTGCCCAGACTTGCCTCGCTGCTAGGCTTCCTGCCCGGGAAGGAGCAGGCTGCGCCAGACAGGCATGCGCTCCTGGCGCCTTCCTGGCCTCAGCTCCACTCCTGCCTTGCCTTTGCACCTAGTCCCCAGGCGTCCTTGCGGAGGGCTTAGGGGCCGGTGGGGTGCACGCTGCCAAGCCCTCCAGCCGTGAGAGCTCTGTCATAGGGAAGGGAATGGCAAGTGCAGGGCTCCTCCAGCGCTCGCTTGGCCGCCCAGACTCAGCACAGCACGGAGAGCACCAGGCTTCCCAGGGCCCCCGGCTGTGGTCTGCAGCCCCACACACCCGGAGGCTGACTCCGTGAGCGCCCAGAAGGTGCCTGACAGACGTCATTTCCCTAGTGCTCTCCCCACCAGCAGAGACGTGGGCAGGTGGTTGGGGCCTGCCCCTGCGTGTCTGGGCTGCCGCCCACAGCCTCCGCTCAGGGGAAGCAGCCCCTGTGCCAAGACCTGCAGGAGGCGCGGGGCGTCCCTGCCTGGAAGCCAAGTGCACGGTCCGCTTGGAAGCGAGCCTCCTTGGGAAGAGTCGAGGGAGCCAAGCCGCGTGCAGCTGCAATCCCTGCTTGGGCCGAGCCGAGTGTGCCTCCAGGACGGCAGAGCTCCAGCTCTGCTCCGAGGCCGGATCTAGTCAAGTGCCTTGCGCGAGGCTGCTCTGCCATGGGCGAGACTTGCCCAGGCTTGCCTCGCTGCTAGGCTTGCTGCCCGGGAAGGAGCAGGCTGTGCGATGCTGGGAGAGGCCACTGGCGCCTTCCTGGCCTCAGCTCCACTACTGCCTTGCCTTTGAATCTAGGCCCCGGGCGTCCGTGGGGAAGGCTTAGGAGCCGGTGGCTTGCACACCGCCAAGCCCTCCAGCAGTGAGGCCTCTCGTAGAGGGGAGGGGAGGGCAAGTGCAGGGCTCCACCAGCGGTTGCTTGGCCGCCCAGACTCAGCGCCGCACGGAGAGCACAAGGCTCCCAGGTCCCCTGGCTGTGGTCTGCAGCCCCACACTCCCGGAGGCTGACTCCGTGGGCGCCCAGAAGGTGCCTGACAGACGTCATGTCCCTAGCGCTCTGCTCCCCAGCAGAGACGTGTGCAGGTGGTGGGGCCTGCCCCTGCGTGTCTGGGCTCCCGCCGGCAGCCCCAGCTCCAGGGAAGCAGCCCCTGAGCCAAGACCTGTAGGGGGCGCGGGGCGCCCCCGCCTGGAAGCCTAGTGCACAGCATGCGGGAAGCGAGCCTCCTCGGGAGAAGAGGAGGCAGCCCAGCTGCGTGCGTCTGCACTCACTCCTTGGGCGGAGCCCAGTGAGCTTCCAGTACGGCAGAGCTCCAGCTCTGCTCAGAGGCCCGATCTGGCAGAGTTGCTGGCGTGAGGCTGCTCTGCCCTGGGCGAGCATTGCCCAGACTTGCCTCGCTGCTAGGCTTCCTGCCCGGGAAGGAGCAGGCTGCGCCAGACAGGCATGCGCTCCTGGCGCCTTCCTGGCCTCAGCTCCACTCCTGCCTTGCCTTTGCACCTAGTCCCCAGGCGTCCTTGCGGAGGGCTTAGGGGCCGGTGGGGTGCACGCTGCCAAGCCCTCCAGCCGTGAGAGCTCTGTCATAGGGAAGGGAATGGCAAGTGCAGGGCTCCTCCAGCGCTCGCTTGGCCGCCCAGACTCAGCACAGCACGGAGAGCACCAGGCTTCCCAGGGCCCCCGGCTGTGGTCTGCAGCCCCACACACCCGGAGGCTGACTCCGTGAGCGCCCAGAAGGTGCCTGACAGACGTCATTTCCCTAGTGCTCTCCCCACCAGCAGAGACGTGGGCAGGTGGTTGGGGCCTGCCCCTGCGTGTCTGGGCTGCCGCCCACAGCCTCCGCTCAGGGGAAGCAGCCCCTGTGCCAAGACCTGCAGGAGGCGCGGGGCGTCCCTGCCTGGAAGCCAAGTGCACGGTCCGCTTGGAAGCGAGCCTCCTTGGGAAGAGTCGAGGGAGCCAAGCCGCGTGCAGCTGCAATCCCTGCTTGGGCCGAGCCGAGTGTGCCTCCAGGACGGCAGAGCTCCAGCTCTGCTCCGAGGCCGGATCTAGTCAAGTGCCTTGCGCGAGGCTGCTCTGCCCTGGGCGAGACTTGCCCAGGCTTGCCTCGCTGCTAGGCTTGCTGCCCGGGAAGGAGCAGGCTGTGCGATGCTGGGAGAGGCCACTGGCGCCTTCCTGGCCTCAGCTCCACTACTGCCTTGCCTTTGAATCTAGGCCCCGGGCGTCCGTGGGGAAGGCTTAGGAGCCGGTGGCTTGCACACCGCCAAGCCCTCCAGCAGGGAGGCCTCTCGTAGAGGGGAGGGGAGGGCAAGTGCAGGGCTCCTCCAGCGGGTGCTTGGCCGCCCAGACTCAGCGCCGCACGGAGAGCACAAGGCTCCCAGGTCCCCTGGCTGTGGTCTGCAGCCCCACACTCCCGGAGGCTGACTCCGTGGGCGCCCAGAAGGTGCCTGACAGACGTCATGTCCCTAGCGCTCTGCTCCCCAGCAGAGACGTGTGCAGGTGGTGGGGCCTGCCCCTGCGTGTCTGGGCTCCCGCCGGCAGCCCCAGCTCCAGGGAAGCAGCCCCGGAGCCAAGACCTGTAGGAGGCGCGGGGCGCCCCCGCCTGGAAGCCTAGTGCACAGCATGCGGGAAGCGAGCCTCCTCGGGAGAAGAGGAGGCAGCCCAGCTGCGTGCGTCTGCACTCACTCCTTGGGCGGAGCCCAGTGAGCCTCCAGTACGGCAGAGCTCCAGCTCTGCTCAGAGGCCCGATCTGGCAGAGTTGCTGGCGTGAGGCTGCTCTGCCCTGGGCGAGCCTTGCCCAGACGTGCCTCGCTGCTAGGCTTCCTGCCCGGGAAGGAGCAGGCTGCGCCAGACAGGCAGACGCTCCTGGCGCCTTCCTGGCCTCAGCTCCACTCCTGCCTTGCCTTTGCACCTAGTCCCCAGGCGTCCTTGCGGAGGGCTTAGGGGCCGGTGGGGTGCACGCTGCCAAGCCCTCCAGCCGTGAGAGCTCTGTCATAGGGAAGGGAATGGCAAGTGCAGGGCTCCTCCAGCGGTCGCTTGGCCGCCCAGACTCAGCACAGCACGGAGAGCACCAGGCTTCCCCAGGGCCCCCGGCTGTGGTCTGCAGCCCCACACACCCGGAGGCTGACTCCGTGAGCGCCCAGAAGGTGCCTGACAGACGTCATTTCCCTAGTGCTCTCCCCACCAGCAGAGACGTGGGCAGGTGGTTGGGGCCTGCGCCTGCGTGTCTGGGCTGCCGCCCACAGCCTCCGCTCAGGGGAAGCAGCCCCTGTGCCAAGACCTGCAGGAGGCGCGGGGCGTCCCTGCCTGGAAGCCAAGTGCACGGTCCGCTTGGAAGCGAGCCTCCTTGGGAAGAGTCGAGGGAGCCAAGCCGCGTGCAGCTGCAATCCCTGCTTGGGCCGAGCCGAGTGTGCCTCCAGGACGGCAGAGCTCCAGCTCTGCTCAGAGGCCGGATCTAGTCAAGTGCCTTGCGCGAGGCTGCTCTGCCCTGGGCGAGACTTGCCCAGGCTTGCCTCGCTGCTAGGCTTGCTGCCCGGGAAGGAGCAGGCTGTGCGATGCTGGGAGAGGCCCCTGGCGCCTTCCTGGCCTCAGCTCCACTCCTGCCTTGCCTTTGCATCTAGGCCCCGGGCGTCCTTGGGGAAGGCTTAGGAGCCGGTGGCTTGCACACTGCCAAGCCCTCCAGCAGTGAGGCCTCTCGTAGAGGGGAGGGGAGGGCAAGTGCAGGGCTCCACCAGCGGTTGCTTGGCCGCCCAGACTCAGCGCCGCACGGAGAGCACAAGGCTCCCAGGTCCCCTGGCTGTGGTCTGCAGCCCCACACTCCCGGAGGCTGACTCCGTGGGCGCCCAGAAGGTGCCTGACAGACGTCATGTCCCTAGCGCTCTGCTCCCCAGCAGAGACGTGTGCAGGTGGTGGGGCCTGCCCCTGCGTGTCTGGGCTCCCGCCGGCAGCCCCAGCTCCAGGGAAGCAGCCCCTGAGCCAAGACCTGTAGGGGGCGCGGGGCGCCCCCGCCTGGAAGCCTAGTGCACAGCATGCGGGAAGCGAGCCTCCTCGGGAGAAGAGGAGGCAGCCCAGCTGCGTGCGTCTGCACTCACTCCTTGGGCGGAGCCCAGTGAGCTTCCAGTACGGCAGAGCTCCAGCTCTGCTCAGAGGCCCGATCTGGCAGAGTTGCTGGCGTGAGGCTGCTCTGCCCTGAGCGAGCATTGCCCAGACTTGCCTCGCTGCTAGGCTTCCTGCCCGGGAAGGAGCAGGCTGCGCCAGACAGGCATGCGCTCCTGGCGCCTTCCTGGCCTCAGCTCCACTCCTGCCTTGCCTTTGCACCTAGTCCCCAGGCGTCCTTGCGGAGGGCTTAGGGGCCGGTGGGGTGCACGCTGCCAAGCCCTCCAGCCGTGAGAGCTCTGTCATAGGGAAGGGAATGGCAAGTGCAGGGCTCCTCCAGCGCTCGCTTGGCCGCCCAGACTCAGCACAGCACGGAGAGCACCAGGCTTCCCAGGGCCCCCGGCTGTGGTCTGCAGCCCCACACACCCGGAGGCTGACTCCGTGAGCGCCCAGAAGGTGCCTGACAGACGTCATTTCCCTAGTGCTCTCCCCACCAGCAGAGACGTGGGCAGGTGGTTGGGGCCTGCCCCTGCGTGTCTGGGCTGCCGCCCACAGCCTCCGCTCAGGGGAAGCAGCCCCTGTGCCAAGACCTGCAGGAGGCGCGGGGCGTCCCTGCCTGGAAGCCAAGTGCACGGTCCGCTTGGAAGCGAGCCTCCTTGGGAAGAGTCGAGGGAGCCAAGCCGCGTGCAGCTGCAATCCCTGCTTGGGCCGAGCCGAGTGTGCCTCCAGGACGGCAGAGCTCCAGCTCTGCTCAGAGGCCGGATCTAGTCAAGTGCCTTGCGCGAGGCTGCTCTGCCCTGGGCGAGACTTGCCCAGGCTTGCCTCGCTGCTAGGCTTGCTGCCCGGGAAGGAGCAGGCTGTGCGATGCTGGGAGAGGCCCCTGGCGCCTTCCTGGCCTCAGCTCCACTCCTGCCTTGCCTTTGCATCTAGGCCCCGGGCGTCCTTGGGGAAGGCTTAGGATCCGGTGGCTTGCACACTGCCAAGCCCTCCAGCAGTGAGGCCTCTCGTAGAGGGGAGGGGAGGGCAAGTGCAGGGCTCCACCAGCGGTTGCTTGGCCGCCCAGACTCAGCGCCGCACGGAGAGCACAAGGCTCCCAGGTCCCCTGGCTGTGGTCTGCAGCCCCACACTCCCGGAGGCTGACTCCGTGGGCGCCCAGAAGGTGCCTGACAGACGTCATGTCCCTAGCGCTCTGCTCCCCAGCAGAGACGTGTGCAGGTGGTGGGGCCTGCCCCTGCGTGTCTGGGCTCCCGCCGGCAGCCCCAGCTCCAGGGAAGCAGCCCCTGAGCCAAGACCTGTAGGGGGCGCGGGGCGCCCCCGCCTGGAAGCCTAGTGCACAGCATGCGGGAAGCGAGCCTCCTCGGGAGAAGAGGAGGCAGCCCAGCTGCGTGCGTCTGCACTCACTCCTTGGGCGGAGCCCAGTGAGCCTCCAGTACGGCAGAGCCCCAGCTCTGCTCAGAGGCCCGATCTGGCAGAGTTGCTGGCGTGAGGCTGCTCTGCCCTGGGCGAGCCTTGCCCAGACTTGCCTCGCTGCTAGGCTTCCTGCCCGGGAAGGAGCAGGCTGCGCCAGACAGGCATGCGCTCCTGGCGCCTTCCTGGCCTCAGCTCCACTCCTGCCTTGCCTTTGCACCTAGTCCCCAGGCGTCCTTGCGGAGGGCTTAGGGGCCGGTGGGGTGCACGCTGCCAAGCCCTCCAGCCGTGAGAGCTCTGTCATAGGGAAGGGAATGGCAAGTGCAGGGCTCCTCCAGCGCTCGCTTGGCCGCCCAGACTCAGCACAGCACGGAGAGCACCAGGCTTCCCAGGGCCCCCGGCTGTGGTCTGCAGCCCCACACACCCGGAGGCTGACTCCGTGAGCGCCCAGAAGGTGCCTGACAGACGTCATTTCCCTAGTGCTCTCCCCACCAGCAGAGACGTGGGCAGGTGGTTGGGGCCTGCCCCTGCGTGTCTGGGCTGCCGCCCACAGCCTCCGCTCAGGGGAAGCAGCCCCTGTGCCAAGACCTGCAGGAGGCGCGGGGCGTCCCTGCCTGGAAGCCAAGTGCACGGTCCGCTTGGAAGCGAGCCTCCTTGGGAAGAGTCGAGGGAGCCAAGCCGCGTGCAGCTGCAATCCCTGCTTGGGCCGAGCCGAGTGTGCCTCCAGGACGGCAGAGCTCCAGCTCTGCTCAGAGGCCGGATCTAGTCAAGTGCCTTGCGCGAGGCTGCTCTGCCCTGGGCGAGACTTGCCCAGGCTTGCCTCGCTGCTAGGCTTGCTGCCCGGGAAGGAGCAGGCTGTGCGATGCTGGGAGAGGCCCCTGGCGCCTTCCTGGCCTCAGCTCCACTCCTGCCTTGCCTTTGCATCTAGGCCCCGGGCGTCCTTGGGGAAGGCTTAGGAGCCGGTGGCTTGCACACTGCCAAGCCCTCCAGCAGTGAGGCCTCTCGTAGAGGGGAGGGGAGGGCAAGTGCAGGGCTCCACCAGCGGTTGCTTGGCCGCCCAGACTCAGCGCCGCACGGAGAGCACAAGGCTCCCAGGTCCCCTGGCTGTGGTCTGCAGCCCCACACTCCCGGAGGCTGACTCCGTGGGCGCCCAGAAGGTGCCTGACAGACGTCATGTCCCTAGCGCTCTGCTCCCCAGCAGAGACGTGTGCAGGTAGTGGGGCCTGCCCCTGCGTGTCTGGGCTCCCGCCCGCAGCCCCAGCTCCAGGGAAGCAGCCCCTGAGCCAAGACCTGTAGGGGGCGCGGGGCGCCCCCGCCTGGAAGCCTAGTGCACAGCATGCGGGAAGCGAGCCTCCTCGGGAGAAGAGGAGGCAGCCCAGCTGCGTGCGTCTGCACTCACTCCTTGGGCGGAGCCCAGTGAGCCTCCAGTACGGCAGAGCTCCAGCTCTGCTCAGAGGCCCGATCTGGCAGAGTTGCTGGCGTGAGGCTGCTCTGCCCTGGGCGAGCCTTGCCCAGACTTGCCTCGCTGCTAGGCTTCCTGCCCGGGAAGGAGCAGGCTGCGCCAGACAGGCAGACGCTCCTGGCGCCTTCCTGGCCTCAGCTCCACTCCTGCCTTGCCTTTGCACCTAGTCCCCAGGCGTCCTTGCGGAGGGCTTAGGGGCCGGTGGGGTGCACGCTGCCAAGGCCTCCAGCCGTGAGAGCTCTGTCATAGGGAAGGGAATGGCAAGTGCAGGGCTCCTCCAGCGCTCGCTTGGCCGCCCAGACTCAGCACAGCACGGAGAGCACCAGGCTTCCCCAGGGCCCCCGGCTGTGGTCTGCAGCCCCACACACCCGGAGGCTGACTCCGTGAGCGCCCAGAAGGTGCCTGACAGACGTCATTTCCCTAGTGCTCTCCCCACCAGCAGAGACGTGGGCAGGTGGTTGGGGCCTGCCCCTGCGTGTCTGGGCTGCCGCCCACAGCCTCCGCTCAGGGGAAGCAGCCCCTGTGCCAAGACCTGCAAGAGGCGCGGGGCGTCCCTGCCTGGAAGCCAAGTGCACGGTCCGCTTGGAAGCGAGCCTCCTTGGGAAGAGTCGAGGGAGCCAAGCCGCGTGCAGCTGCAATCCCTGCTTGGGCCGAGCCGAGTGTGCCTCCAGGACGGCAGAGCTCCAGCTCTGCTCAGAGGCCGGATCTAGTCAAGTGCCTTGCGCGAGGCTGCTCTGCCCTGGGCGAGACTTGCCCAGGCTTGCCTCGCTGCTAGGCTTGCTGCCCGGGAAGGAGCAGGCTGTGCGATGCTGGGAGAGGCCCCTGGCGCCTTCCTGGCCTCAGCTCCACTCCTGCCTTGCCTTTGCATCTAGGCCCCGGGCGTCCGTGGGGAAGGCTTAGGAGCCGGTGGCTTGCACACTGCCAAGCCCTCCAGCAGTGAGGCCTCTCGTAGAGGGGAGGGGAGGGCAAGTGCAGGGCTCCACCAGCGGTTGCTTGGCCGCCCAGACTCAGCGCCGCACGGAGAGCACAAGGCTCCCAGGTCCCCTGGCTGTGGTCTGCAGCCCCACACTCCCGGAGGCTGACTCCGTGGGCGCCCAGAAGGTGCCTGACAGACGTCATGTCCCTAGCGCTCTGCTCCCCAGCAGAGACGTGTGCAGGTGGTGGGGCCTGCCCCTGCGTGTCTGGGCTCCCGCCGGCAGCCCCAGCTCCAGGGAAGCAGCCCCGGAGCCAAGACCTGTAGGAGGCGCGGGGCGCCCCCGCCTGGAAGCCTAGTGCACAGCATGCGGGAAGCGAGCCTCCTCGGGAGAAGAGGAGGCAGCCCAGCTGCGTGCGTCTGCACTCACTCCTTGGGCGGAGCCCAGTGAGCCTCCAGTACGGCAGAGCTCCAGCTCTGCTCAGAGGCCCGATCTGGCAGAGTTGCTGGCGTGAGGCTGCTCTGCCCTGGGCGAGCCTTGCCCAGACTTGCCTCGCTGCTAGGCTTCCTGCCCGGGAAGGAGCAGGCTGCGCCAGACAGGCAGACGCTCCTGGCGCCTTCCTGGCCTCAGCTCCACTCCTGCCTTGCCTTTGCACCTAGTCCCCAGGCGTCCTTGCGGAGGGCTTAGGGGCCGGTGGGGTGCACGCTGCCAAGCCCTCCAGCCGTGAGAGCTCTGTCATAGGGAAGGGAATGGCAAGTGCAGGGCTCCTCCAGCGCTCGCTTGGCCGCCCAGACTCAGCACAGCACGGAGAGCACCAGGCTTCCCAGGGCCCCCGGCTGTGGTCTGCAGCCCCACACACCCGGAAGCTGACTCCGTGAGCGCCCAGAAGGTGCCTGACAGACGTCATTTCCCTAGTGCTCTCCCCACCAGCAGAGACGTGGGCAGGTGGTTGGGGCCTGCCCCTGCGTGTCTGGGCTGCCGCCCACAGCCTCCGCTCAGGGGAAGCAGCCCCTGTGCCAAGACCTGCAAGAGGCGCGGGGCGTCCCTGCCTGGAAGCCAAGTGCACGGTCCGCTTGGAAGCGAGCCTCCTTGGGAAGAGTCGAGGGAGCCAAGCCGCGTGCAGCTGCAATCCCTGCTTGGGCCGAGCCGAGTGTGCCTCCAGGACGGCAGAGCTCCAGCTCTGCTCAGAGGCCGGATCTAGTCAAGTGCCTTGCGCGAGGCTGCTCTGCCCTGGGCGAGACTTGCCCAGGCTTGCCTCGCTGCTAGGCTTGCTGCCCGGGAAGGAGCAGGCTGTGCGATGCTGGGAGAGGCCCCTGGCGCCTTCCTGGCCTCAGCTCCACTCCTGCCTTGCCTTTGCATCTAGGCCCCGGGCGTCCGTGGGGAAGGCTTAGGAGCCGGTGGCTTGCACACTGCCAAGCCCTCCAGCAGTGAGGCCTCTCGTAGAGGGGAGGGGAGGGCAAGTGCAGGGCTCCACCAGCGGTTGCTTGGCCGCCCAGACTCAGCGCCGCACGGAGAGCACAAGGCTCCCAGGTCCCCTGGCTGTGGTCTGCAGCCCCACACTCCCGGAGGCTGACTCCGTGGGCGCCCAGAAGGTGCCTGACAGACGTCATGTCCCTAGCGCTCTGCTCCCCAGCAGAGACGTGTGCAGGTGGTGGGGCCTGCCCCTGCGTGTCTGGGCTCCCGCCCGCAGCCCCAGCTCCAGGGAAGCAGCCCCTGAGCCAAGACCTGTAGGGGGCGCGGGGCGCCCCCGCCTGGAAGCCTAGTGCACAGCATGCGGGAAGCGAGCCTCCTCGGGAGAAGAGGAGGCAGCCCAGCTGCGTGCGTCTGCACTCACTCCTTGGGCGGAGCCCAGTGAGCCTCCAGTACGGCAGAGCTCCAGCTCTGCTCAGAGGCCCGATCTGGCAGAGTTGCTGGCGTGAGGCTGCTCTGCCCTGGGCGAGCCTTGCCCAGACGTGCCTCGCTGCTAGGCTTCCTGCCCGGGAAGGAGCAGGCTGCACCAGACAGGCAGACGCTCCTGGCGCCTTCCTGGCCTCAGCTCCACTCCTGCCTTGCCTTTGCACCTAGTCCCCAGGCGTCCTTGCGGAGGGCTTAGGGGCCGGTGGGGTGCACGCTGCCAAGCCCTCCAGCCGTGAGAGCTCTGTCATAGGGAAGGGAATGGCAAGTGCAGGGCTCCTCCAGCGCTCGCTTGGCCGCCCAGACTCAGCACAGCACGGAGAGCACCAGGCTTCCCAGGGCCCCCGGCTGTGGTCTGCAGCCCCACACACCCGGAGGCTGACTCCGTGAGCGCCCAGAAGGTGCCTGACAGACGTCATTTCCCTAGTGCTCTCCCCACCAGCAGAGACGTGGGCAGGTGGTTGGGGCCTGCCCCTGCGTGTCTGGGCTGCCGCCCACAGCCTCCGCTCAGGGGAAGCAGCCCCTGTGCCAAGACCTGCAAGAGGCGCGGGGCGTCCCTGCCTGGAAGCCAAGTGCACGGTCCGCTTGGAAGCGAGCCTCCTTGGGAAGAGTCGAGGGAGCCAAGCCGCGTGCAGCTGCAATCCCTGCTTGGGCCGAGCCGAGTGTGCCTCCAGGACGGCAGAGCTCCAGCTCTGCTCAGAGGCCGGATCTAGTCAAGTGCCTTGCGCGAGGCTGCTCTGCCCTGGGCGAGACTTGCCCAGGCTTGCCTCGCTGCTAGGCTTGCTGCCCGGGAAGGAGCAGGCTGTGCGATGCTGGGAGAGGCCCCTGGCGCCTTCCTGGCCTCAGCTCCACTCCTGCCTTGCCTTTGCATCTAGGCCCCGGGCGTCCGTGGGGAAGGCTTAGGAGCCGGTGGCTTGCACACTGCCAAGCCCTCCAGCAGTGAGGCCTCTCGTAGAGGGGAGGGGAGGGCAAGTGCAGGGCTCCACCAGCGGTTGCTTGGCCGCCCAGACTCAGCACCGCACGGAGAGCACAAGGCTCCCAGGTCCCCTGGCTGTGGTCTGCAGCCCCACACTCCCGGAGGCTGACTCCGTGGGCGCCCAGAAGGTGCCTGACAGACGTCATGTCCCTAGCGCTCTGCTCCCCAGCAGAGACGTGTGCAGGTGGTGGGGCCTGCCCCTGCGTGTCTGGGCTCCCGCCCGCAGCCCCAGCTCCAGGGAAGCAGCCCCTGAGCCAAGACCTGTAGGGGGCGCGGGGCGCCCCCGCCTGGAAGCCTAGTGCACAGCATGCGGGAAGCGAGCCTCCTCGGGAGAAGAGGAGGCAGCCCAGCTGCGTGCGTCTGCACTCACTCCTTGGGCGGAGCCCAGTGAGCCTCCAGTACGGCAGAGCTCCAGCTCTGCTCAGAGGCCCGATCTGGCAGAGTTGCTGGCGTGAGGCTGCTCTGCCCTGGGCGAGCCTTGCCCAGACGTGCCTCGCTGCTAGGCTTCCTGCCCGGGAAGGAGCAGGCTGCGCCAGACAGGCAGACGCTCCTGGCGCCTTCCTGGCCTCAGCTCCACTCCTGCCTTGCCTTTGCACCTAGTCCCCAGGCGTCCTTGCGGAGGGCTTAGGGGCCGGTGGGGTGCACGCTGCCAAGCCCTCCAGCCGTGAGAGCTCTGTCATAGGGAAGGGAATGGCAAGTGCAGGGCTCCTCCAGCGCTCGCTTGGCCGCCCAGACTCAGCACAGCACGGAGAGCACCAGGCTTCCCAGGGCCCCCGGCTGTGGTCTGCAGCCCCACACACCCGGAGGCTGACTCCGTGAGCGCCCAGAAGGTGCCTGACAGACGTCATTTCCCTAGTGCTCTCCCCACCAGCAGAGACGTGGGCAGGTGGTTGGGGCCTGCCCCTGCGTGTCTGGGCTGCCGCCCACAGCCTCCGCTCAGGGGAAGCAGCCCCTGTGCCAAGACCTGCAAGAGGCGCGGGGCGTCCCTGCCTGGAAGCCAAGTGCACGGTCCGCTTGGAAGCGAGCCTCCTTGGGAAGAGTCGAGGGAGCCAAGCCGCGTGCAGCTGCAATCCCTGCTTGGGCCGAGCCGAGTGTGCCTCCAGGACGGCAGAGCTCCAGCTCTGCTCAGAGGCCGGATCTAGTCAAGTGCCTTGCGCGAGGCTGCTCTGCCCTGGGCGAGACTTGCCCAGGCTTGCCTCGCTGCTAGGCTTGCTGCCCGGGAAGGAGCAGGCTGTGCGATGCTGGGAGAGGCCCCTGGCGCCTTCCTGGCCTCAGCTCCACTCCTGCCTTGCCTTTGCATCTAGGCCCCGGGCGTCCGTGGGGAAGGCTTAGGAGCCGGTGGCTTGCACACTGCCAAGCCCTCCAGCAGTGAGGCCTCTCGTAGAGGGGAGGGGAGGGCAAGTGCAGGGCTCCACCAGCGGTTGCTTGGCCGCCCAGACTCAGCACCGCACGGAGAGCACAAGGCTCCCAGGTCCCCTGGCTGTGGTCTGCAGCCCCACACTCCCGGAGGCTGACTCCGTGGGCGCCCAGAAGGTGCCTGACAGACGTCATGTCCCTAGCGCTCTGCTCCCCAGCAGAGACGTGTGCAGGTGGTGGGGCCTGCCCCTGCGTGTCTGGGCTCCCGCCCGCAGCCCCAGCTCCAGGGAAGCAGCCCCTGAGCCAAGACCTGTAGGGGGCGCGGGGCGCCCCCGCCTGGAAGCCTAGTGCACAGCATGCGGGAAGCGAGCCTCCTCGGGAGAAGAGGAGGCAGCCCAGCTGCGTGCGTCTGCACTCACTCCTTGGGCGGAGCCCAGTGAGCCTCCAGTACGGCAGAGCTCCAGCTCTGCTCAGAGGCCCGATCTGGCAGAGTTGCTGGCGTGAGGCTGCTCTGCCCTGGGCGAGCCTTGCCCAGACGTGCCTCGCTGCTAGGCTTCCTGCCCGGGAAGGAGCAGGCTGCGCCAGACAGGCAGACGCTCCTGGCGCCTTCCTGGCCTCAGCTCCACTCCTGCCTTGCCTTTGCACCTAGTCCCCAGGCGTCCTTGCGGAGGGCTTAGGGGCCGGTGGGGTGCACGCTGCCAAGCCCTCCAGCCGTGAGAGCTCTGTCATAGGGAAGGGAATGGCAAGTGCAGGGCTCCTCCAGCGCTCGCTTGGCCGCCCAGACTCAGCACAGCACGGAGAGCACCAGGCTTCCCAGGGCCCCCGGCTGTGGTCTGCAGCCCCACACACCCGGAGGCTGACTCCGTGAGCGCCCAGAAGGTGCCTGACAGACGTCATTTCCCTAGTGCTCTCCCCACCAGCAGAGACGTGGGCAGGTGGTTGGGGCCTGCCCCTGCGTGTCTGGGCTGCCGCCCACAGCCTCCGCTCAGGGGAAGCAGCCCCTGTGCCAAGACCTGCAAGAGGCGCGGGGCGTCCCTGCCTGGAAGCCAAGTGCACGGTCCGCTTGGAAGCGAGCCTCCTTGGGAAGAGTCGAGGGAGCCAAGCCGCGTGCAGCTGCAATCCCTGCTTGGGCCGAGCCGAGTGTGCCTCCAGGACGGCAGAGCTCCAGCTCTGCTCAGAGGCCGGATCTAGTCAAGTGCCTTGCGCGAGGCTGCTCTGCCCTGGGCGAGACTTGCCCAGGCTTGCCTCGCTGCTAGGCTTGCTGCCCGGGAAGGAGCAGGCTGTGCGATGCTGGGAGAGGCCCCTGGCGCCTTCCTGGCCTCAGCTCCACTCCTGCCTTGCCTTTGCATCTAGGCCCCGGGCGTCCGTGGGGAAGGCTTAGGAGCCGGTGGCTTGCACACTGCCAAGCCCTCCAGCAGTGAGGCCTCTCGTAGAGGGGAGGGGAGGGCAAGTGCAGGGCTCCACCAGCGGTTGCTTGGCCGCCCAGACTCAGCACCGCACGGAGAGCACAAGGCTCCCAGGTCCCCTGGCTGTGGTCTGCAGCCCCACACTCCCGGAGGCTGACTCCGTGGGCGCCCAGAAGGTGCCTGACAGACGTCATGTCCCTAGCGCTCTGCTCCCCAGCAGAGACGTGTGCAGGTGGTGGGGCCTGCCCCTGCGTGTCTGGGCTCCCGCCCGCAGCCCCAGCTCCAGGGAAGCAGCCCCTGAGCCAAGACCTGTAGGGGGCGCGGGGCGCCCCCGCCTGGAAGCCTAGTGCACAGCATGCGGGAAGCGAGCCTCCTCGGGAGAAGAGGAGGCAGCCCAGCTGCGTGCGTCTGCACTCACTCCTTGGGCGGAGCCCAGTGAGCCTCCAGTACGGCAGAGCTCCAGCTCTGCTCAGAGGCCCGATCTGGCAGAGTTGCTGGCGTGAGGCTGCTCTGCCCTGGGCGAGCCTTGCCCAGACGTGCCTCGCTGCTAGGCTTCCTGCCCGGGAAGGAGCAGGCTGCGCCAGACAGGCAGACGCTCCTGGCGCCTTCCTGGCCTCAGCTCCACTCCTGCCTTGCCTTTGCACCTAGTCCCCAGGCGTCCTTGCGGAGGGCTTAGGGGCCGGTGGGGTGCACGCTGCCAAGCCCTCCAGCCGTGAGAGCTCTGTCATAGGGAAGGGAATGGCAAGTGCAGGGCTCCTCCAGCGCTCGCTTGGCCGCCCAGACTCAGCACAGCACGGAGAGCACCAGGCTTCCCAGGGCCCCCGGCTCTGGTCTGCAGCCCCACACACCCGGAGGCTGACTCCGTGAGCGCCCAGAAGGTGCCTGACAGACGTCATTTCCCTAGTGCTCTCCCCACCAGCAGAGACGTGGGCAGGTGGTTGGGGCCTGCCCCTGCGTGTCTGGGCTGCCGCCCACAGCCTCCGCTCAGGGGAAGCAGCCCCTGTGCCAAGACCTGCAAGAGGCGCGGGGCGTCCCTGCCTGGAAGCCAAGTGCACGGTCCGCTTGGAAGCGAGCCTCCTTGGGAAGAGTCGAGGGAGCCAAGCCGCGTGCAGCTGCAATCCCTGCTTGGGCCGAGCCGAGTGTGCCTCCAGGACGGCAGAGCTCCAGCTCTGCTCAGAGGCCGGATCTAGTCAAGTGCCTTGCGCGAGGCTGCTCTGCCCTGGGCGAGACTTGCCCAGGCTTGCCTCGCTGCTAGGCTTGCTGCCCGGGAAGGAGCAGGCTGTGCGATGCTGGGAGAGGCCCCTGGCGCCTTCCTGGCCTCAGCTCCACTCCTGCCTTGCCTTTGCATCTAGGCCCCGGGCGTCCGTGGGGAAGGCTTAGGAGCCGGTGGCTTGCACACTGCCAAGCCCTCCAGCAGTGAGGCCTCTCGTAGAGGGGAGGGGAGGGCAAGTGCAGGGCTCCACCAGCGGTTGCTTGGCCGCCCAGACTCAGCGCCGCACGGAGAGCACAAGGCTCCCAGGTCCCCTGGCTGTGGTCTGCAGCCCCACACTCCCGGAGGCTGACTCCGTGGGCGCCCAGAAGGTGCCTGACAGACGTCATGTCCCTAGCGCTCTGCTCCCCAGCAGAGACGTGTGCAGGTGGTGGGGCCTGCCCCTGCGTGTCTGGGCTCCCGCCCGCAGCCCCAGCTCCAGGGAAGCAGCCCCTGAGCCAAGACCTGTAGGGGGCGCGGGGCGCCCCCGCCTGGAAGCCTAGTGCACAGCATGCGGGAAGCGAGCCTCCTCGGGAGAAGAGGAGGCAGCCCAGCTGCGTGCGTCTGCACTCACTCCTTGGGCGGAGCCCAGTGAGCCTCCAGTACGGCAGAGCTCCAGCTCTGCTCAGAGGCCCGATCTGGCAGAGTTGCTGGCGTGAGGCTGCTCTGCCCTGGGCGAGCCTTGCCCAGACGTGCCTCGCTGCTAGGCTTCCTGCCCGGGAAGGAGCAGGCTGCACCAGACAGGCAGACGCTCCTGGCGCCTTCCTGGCCTCAGCTCCACTCCTGCCTTGCCTTTGCACCTAGTCCCCAGGCGTCCTTGCGGAGGGCTTAGGGGCCGGTGGGGTGCACGCTGCCAAGCCCTCCAGCCGTGAGAGCTCTGTCATAGGGAAGGGAATGGCAAGTGCAGGGCTCCTCCAGCGCTCGCTTGGCCGCCCAGACTCAGCACAGCACGGAGAGCACCAGGCTTCCCAGGGCCCCCGGCTGTGGTCTGCAGCCCCACACACCCGGAGGCTGACTCCGTGAGCGCCCAGAAGGTGCCTGACAGACGTCATTTCCCTAGTGCTCTCCCCACCAGCAGAGACGTGGGCAGGTGGTTGGGGCCTGCCCCTGCGTGTCTGGGCTGCCGCCCACAGCCTCCGCTCAGGGGAAGCAGCCCCTGTGCCAAGACCTGCAAGAGGCGCGGGGCGTCCCTGCCTGGAAGCCAAGTGCACGGTCCGCTTGGAAGCGAGCCTCCTTGGGAAGAGTCGAGGGAGCCAAGCCGCGTGCAGCTGCAATCCCTGCTTGGGCCGAGCCGAGTGTGCCTCCAGGACGGCAGAGCTCCAGCTCTGCTCAGAGGCCGGATCTAGTCAAGTGCCTTGCGCGAGGCTGCTCTGCCCTGGGCGAGACTTGCCCAGGCTTGCCTCGCTGCTAGGCTTGCTGCCCGGGAAGGAGCAGGCTGTGCGATGCTGGGAGAGGCCCCTGGCGCCTTCCTGGCCTCAGCTCCACTCCTGCCTTGCCTTTGCATCTAGGCCCCGGGCGTCCGTGGGGAAGGCTTAGGAGCCGGTGGCTTGCACACTGCCAAGCCCTCCAGCAGTGAGGCCTCTCGTAGAGGGGAGGGGAGGGCAAGTGCAGGGCTCCACCAGCGGTTGCTTGGCCGCCCAGACTCAGCGCCGCACGGAGAGCACAAGGCTCCCAGGTCCCCTGGCTGTGGTCTGCAGCCCCACACTCCCGGAGGCTGACTCCGTGGGCGCCCAGAAGGTGCCTGACAGACGTCATGTCCCTAGCGCTCTGCTCCCCAGCAGAGACGTGTGCAGGTGGTGGGGCCTGCCCCTGCGTGTCTGGGCTCCCGCCCGCAGCCCCAGCTCCAGGGAAGCAGCCCCTGAGCCAAGACCTGTAGGGGGCGCGGGGCGCCCCCGCCTGGAAGCCTAGTGCACAGCATGCGGGAAGCGAGCCTCCTCGGGAGAAGAGGAGGCAGCCCAGCTGCGTGCGTCTGCACTCACTCCTTGGGCGGAGCCCAGTGAGCCTCCAGTACGGCAGAGCTCCAGCTCTGCTCAGAGGCCCGATCTGGCAGAGTTGCTGGCGTGAGGCTGCTCTGCCCTGGGCGAGCCTTGCCCAGACGTGCCTCGCTGCTAGGCTTCCTGCCCGGGAAGGAGCAGGCTGCACCAGACAGGCAGACGCTCCTGGCGCCTTCCTGGCCTCAGCTCCACTCCTGCCTTGCCTTTGCACCTAGTCCCCAGGCGTCCTTGCGGAGGGCTTAGGGGCCGGTGGGGTGCACGCTGCCAAGCCCTCCAGCCGTGAGAGCTCTGTCATAGGGAAGGGAATGGCAAGTGCAGGGCTCCTCCAGCGCTCGCTTGGCCGCCCAGACTCAGCACAGCACGGAGAGCACCAGGCTTCCCAGGGCCCCCGGCTGTGGTCTGCAGCCCCACACACCCGGAGGCTGACTCCGTGAGCGCCCAGAAGGTGCCTGACAGACGTCATTTCCCTAGTGCTCTCCCCACCAGCAGAGACGTGGGCAGGTGGTTGGGGCCTGCCCCTGCGTGTCTGGGCTGCCGCCCACAGCCTCCGCTCAGGGGAAGCAGCCCCTGTGCCAAGACCTGCAAGAGGCGCGGGGCGTCCCTGCCTGGAAGCCAAGTGCACGGTCCGCTTGGAAGCGAGCCTCCTTGGGAAGAGTCGAGGGAGCCAAGCCGCGTGCAGCTGCAATCCCTGCTTGGGCCGAGCCGAGTGTGCCTCCAGGACGGCAGAGCTCCAGCTCTGCTCAGAGGCCGGATCTAGTCAAGTGCCTTGCGCGAGGCTGCTCTGCCCTGGGCGAGACTTGCCCAGGCTTGCCTCGCTGCTAGGCTTGCTGCCCGGGAAGGAGCAGGCTGTGCGATGCTGGGAGAGGCCCCTGGCGCCTTCCTGGCCTCAGCTCCACTCCTGCCTTGCCTTTGCATCTAGGCCCCGGGCGTCCGTGGGGAAGGCTTAGGAGCCGGTGGCTTGCACACTGCCAAGCCCTCCAGCAGTGAGGCCTCTCGTAGAGGGGAGGGGAGGGCAAGTGCAGGGCTCCACCAGCGGTTGCTTGGCCGCCCAGACTCAGCGCCGCACGGAGAGCACAAGGCTCCCAGGTCCCCTGGCTGTGGTCTGCAGCCCCACACTCCCGGAGGCTGACTCCGTGGGCGCCCAGAAGGTGCCTGACAGACGTCATGTCCCTAGCGCTCTGCTCCCCAGCAGAGACGTGTGCAGGTGGTGGGGCCTGCCCCTGCGTGTCTGGGCTCCCGCCCGCAGCCCCAGCTCCAGGGAAGCAGCCCCTGAGCCAAGACCTGTAGGGGGCGCGGGGCGCCCCCGCCTGGAAGCCTAGTGCACAGCATGCGGGAAGCGAGCCTCCTCGGGAGAAGAGGAGGCAGCCCAGCTGCGTGCGTCTGCACTCACTCCTTGGGCGGAGCCCAGTGAGCCTCCAGTACGGCAGAGCTCCAGCTCTGCTCAGAGGCCCGATCTGGCAGAGTTGCTGGCGTGAGGCTGCTCTGCCCTGGGCGAGCCTTGCCCAGACGTGCCTCGCTGCTAGGCTTCCTGCCCGGGAAGGAGCAGGCTGCACCAGACAGGCAGACGCTCCTGGCGCCTTCCTGGCCTCAGCTCCACTCCTGCCTTGCCTTTGCACCTAGTCCCCAGGCGTCCTTGCGGAGGGCTTAGGGGCCGGTGGGGTGCACGCTGCCAAGCCCTCCAGCCGTGAGAGCTCTGTCATAGGGAAGGGAATGGCAAGTGCAGGGCTCCTCCAGCGCTCGCTTGGCCGCCCAGACTCAGCACAGCACGGAGAGCACCAGGCTTCCCAGGGCCCCCGGCTGTGGTCTGCAGCCCCACACACCCGGAGGCTGACTCCGTGAGCGCCCAGAAGGTGCCTGACAGACGTCATTTCCCTAGTGCTCTCCCCACCAGCAGAGACGTGGGCAGGTGGTTGGGGCCTGCCCCTGCGTGTCTGGGCTGCCGCCCACAGCCTCCGCTCAGGGGAAGCAGCCCCTGTGCCAAGACCTGCAAGAGGCGCGGGGCGTCCCTGCCTGGAAGCCAAGTGCACGGTCCGCTTGGAAGCGAGCCTCCTTGGGAAGAGTCGAGGGAGCCAAGCCGCGTGCAGCTGCAATCCCTGCTTGGGCCGAGCCGAGTGTGCCTCCAGGACGGCAGAGCTCCAGCTCTGCTCAGAGGCCGGATCTAGTCAAGTGCCTTGCGCGAGGCTGCTCTGCCCTGGGCGAGACTTGCCCAGGCTTGCCTCGCTGCTAGGCTTGCTGCCCGGGAAGGAGCAGGCTGTGCGATGCTGGGAGAGGCCCCTGGCGCCTTCCTGGCCTCAGCTCCACTCCTGCCTTGCCTTTGCATCTAGGCCCCGGGCGTCCGTGGGGAAGGCTTAGGAGCCGGTGGCTTGCACACTGCCAAGCCCTCCAGCAGTGAGGCCTCTCGTAGAGGGGAGGGGAGGGCAAGTGCAGGGCTCCACCAGCGGTTGCTTGGCCGCCCAGACTCAGCACCGCACGGAGAGCACAAGGCTCCCAGGTCCCCTGGCTGTGGTCTGCAGCCCCACACTCCCGGAGGCTGACTCCGTGGGCGCCCAGAAGGTGCCTGACAGACGTCATGTCCCTAGCGCTCTGCTCCCCAGCAGAGACGTGTGCAGGTGGTGGGGCCTGCCCCTGCGTGTCTGGGCTCCCGCCCGCAGCCCCAGCTCCAGGGAAGCAGCCCCTGAGCCAAGACCTGTAGGGGGCGCGGGGCGCCCCCGCCTGGAAGCCTAGTGCACAGCATGCGGGAAGCGAGCCTCCTCGGGAGAAGAGGAGGCAGCCCAGCTGCGTGCGTCTGCACTCACTCCTTGGGCGGAGCCCAGTGAGCCTCCAGTACGGCAGAGCTCCAGCTCTGCTCAGAGGCCCGATCTGGCAGAGTTGCTGGCGTGAGGCTGCTCTGCCCTGGGCGAGCCTTGCCCAGACGTGCCTCGCTGCTAGGCTTCCTGCCCGGGAAGGAGCAGGCTGCGCCAGACAGGCAGACGCTCCTGGCGCCTTCCTGGCCTCAGCTCCACTCCTGCCTTGCCTTTGCACCTAGTCCCCAGGCGTCCTTGCGGAGGGCTTAGGGGCCGGTGGGGTGCACGCTGCCAAGCCCTCCAGCCGTGAGAGCTCTGTCATAGGGAAGGGAATGGCAAGTGCAGGGCTCCTCCAGCGCTCGCTTGGCCGCCCAGACTCAGCACAGCACGGAGAGCACCAGGCTTCCCAGGGCCCCCGGCTGTGGTCTGCAGCCCCACACACCCGGAGGCTGACTCCGTGAGCGCCCAGAAGGTGCCTGACAGACGTCATTTCCCTAGTGCTCTCCCCACCAGCAGAGACGTGGGCAGGTGGTTGGGGCCTGCCCCTGCGTGTCTGGGCTGCCGCCCACAGCCTCCGCTCAGGGGAAGCAGCCCCTGTGCCAAGACCTGCAAGAGGCGCGGGGCGTCCCTGCCTGGAAGCCAAGTGCACGGTCCGCTTGGAAGCGAGCCTCCTTGGGAAGAGTCGAGGGAGCCAAGCCGCGTGCAGCTGCAATCCCTGCTTGGGCCGAGCCGAGTGTGCCTCCAGGACGGCAGAGCTCCAGCTCTGCTCAGAGGCCGGATCTAGTCAAGTGCCTTGCGCGAGGCTGCTCTGCCCTGGGCGAGACTTGCCCAGGCTTGCCTCGCTGCTAGGCTTGCTGCCCGGGAAGGAGCAGGCTGTGCGATGCTGGGAGAGGCCCCTGGCGCCTTCCTGGCCTCAGCTCCACTCCTGCCTTGCCTTTGCATCTAGGCCCCGGGCGTCCGTGGGGAAGGCTTAGGAGCCGGTGGCTTGCACACTGCCAAGCCCTCCAGCAGTGAGGCCTCTCGTAGAGGGGAGGGGAGGGCAAGTGCAGGGCTCCACCAGCGGTTGCTTGGCCGCCCAGACTCAGCACCGCACGGAGAGCACAAGGCTCCCAGGTCCCCTGGCTGTGGTCTGCAGCCCCACACTCCCGGAGGCTGACTCCGTGGGCGCCCAGAAGGTGCCTGACAGACGTCATGTCCCTAGCGCTCTGCTCCCCAGCAGAGACGTGTGCAGGTGGTGGGGCCTGCCCCTGCGTGTCTGGGCTCCCGCCCGCAGCCCCAGCTCCAGGGAAGCAGCCCCTGAGCCAAGACCTGTAGGGGGCGCGGGGCGCCCCCGCCTGGAAGCCTAGTGCACAGCATGCGGGAAGCGAGCCTCCTCGGGAGAAGAGGAGGCAGCCCAGCTGCGTGCGTCTGCACTCACTCCTTGGGCGGAGCCC
Source organism: Budorcas taxicolor (assembly GCF_023091745.1). Lineage (NCBI taxonomy): Eukaryota > Metazoa > Chordata > Mammalia > Artiodactyla > Bovidae > Budorcas > Budorcas taxicolor. The sequence goes on from NW_026292741.1 coordinate 194,974, forward strand.
AGTGAGCCTCCAGTACGGCAGAGCTCCAGCTCTGCTCAGAGGCCCGATCTGGCAGAGTTGCTGGCGTGAGGCTGCTCTGCCCTGGGCGAGCCTTGCCCAGACGTGCCTCGCTGCTAGGCTTCCTGCCCGGGAAGGAGCAGGCTGCGCCAGACAGGCAGACGCTCCTGGCGCCTTCCTGGCCTCAGCTCCACTCCTGCCTTGCCTTTGCACCTAGTCCCCAGGCGTCCTTGCGGAGGGCTTAGGGGCCGGTGGGGTGCACGCTGCCAAGCCCTCCAGCCGTGAGAGCTCTGTCATAGGGAAGGGAATGGCAAGTGCAGGGCTCCTCCAGCGCTCGCTTGGCCGCCCAGACTCAGCACAGCACGGAGAGCACCAGGCTTCCCAGGGCCCCCGGCTGTGGTCTGCAGCCCCACACACCCGGAGGCTGACTCCGTGAGCGCCCAGAAGGTGCCTGACAGACGTCATTTCCCTAGTGCTCTCCCCACCAGCAGAGACGTGGGCAGGTGGTTGGGGCCTGCCCCTGCGTGTCTGGGCTGCCGCCCACAGCCTCCGCTCAGGGGAAGCAGCCCCTGTGCCAAGACCTGCAAGAGGCGCGGGGCGTCCCTGCCTGGAAGCCAAGTGCACGGTCCGCTTGGAAGCGAGCCTCCTTGGGAAGAGTCGAGGGAGCCAAGCCGCGTGCAGCTGCAATCCCTGCTTGGGCCGAGCCGAGTGTGCCTCCAGGACGGCAGAGCTCCAGCTCTGCTCAGAGGCCGGATCTAGTCAAGTGCCTTGCGCGAGGCTGCTCTGCCCTGGGCGAGACTTGCCCAGGCTTGCCTCGCTGCTAGGCTTGCTGCCCGGGAAGGAGCAGGCTGTGCGATGCTGGGAGAGGCCCCTGGCGCCTTCCTGGCCTCAGCTCCACTCCTGCCTTGCCTTTGCATCTAGGCCCCGGGCGTCCGTGGGGAAGGCTTAGGAGCCGGTGGCTTGCACACTGCCAAGCCCTCCAGCAGTGAGGCCTCTCGTAGAGGGGAGGGGAGGGCAAGTGCAGGGCTCCACCAGCGGTTGCTTGGCCGCCCAGACTCAGCGCCGCACGGAGAGCACAAGGCTCCCAGGTCCCCTGGCTGTGGTCTGCAGCCCCACACTCCCGGAGGCTGACTCCGTGGGCGCCCAGAAGGTGCCTGACAGACGTCATGTCCCTAGCGCTCTGCTCCCCAGCAGAGACGTGTGCAGGTGGTGGGGCCTGCCCCTGCGTGTCTGGGCTCCCGCCCGCAGCCCCAGCTCCAGGGAAGCAGCCCCTGAGCCAAGACCTGTAGGGGGCGCGGGGCGCCCCCGCCTGGAAGCCTAGTGCACAGCATGCGGGAAGCGAGCCTCCTCGGGAGAAGAGGAGGCAGCCCAGCTGCGTGCGTCTGCACTCACTCCTTGGGCGGAGCCCAGTGAGCCTCCAGTACGGCAGAGCTCCAGCTCTGCTCAGAGGCCCGATCTGGCAGAGTTGCTGGCGTGAGGCTGCTCTGCCCTGGGCGAGCCTTGCCCAGACGTGCCTCGCTGCTAGGCTTCCTGCCCGGGAAGGAGCAGGCTGCGCCAGACAGGCAGACGCTCCTGGCGCCTTCCTGGCCTCAGCTCCACTCCTGCCTTGCCTTTGCACCTAGTCCCCAGGCGTCCTTGCGGAGGGCTTAGGGGCCGGTGGGGTGCACGCTGCCAAGCCCTCCAGCCGTGAGAGCTCTGTCATAGGGAAGGGAATGGCAAGTGCAGGGCTCCTCCAGCGCTTGCTTGGCCGCCCAGACTCAGCACAGCACGGAGAGCACCAGGCTTCCCAGGGCCCCCGGCTGTGGTCTGCAGCCCCACACACCCGGAGGCTGACTCCGTGAGCGCCCAGAAGGTGCCTGACAGACGTCATTTCCCTAGTGCTCTCCCCACCAGCAGAGACGTGGGCAGGTGGTTGGGGCCTGCCCCTGCGTGTCTGGGCTGCCGCCCACAGCCTCCGCTCAGGGGAAGCAGCCCCTGTGCCAAGACCTGCAAGAGGCGCGGGGCGTCCCTGCCTGGAAGCCAAGTGCACGGTCCGCTTGGAAGCGAGCCTCCTTGGGAAGAGTCGAGGGAGCCAAGCCGCGTGCAGCTGCAATCCCTGCTTGGGCCGAGCCGAGTGTGCCTCCAGGACGGCAGAGCTCCAGCTCTGCTCAGAGGCCGGATCTAGTCAAGTGCCTTGCGCGAGGCTGCTCTGCCCTGGGCGAGACTTGCCCAGGCTTGCCTCGCTGCTAGGCTTGCTGCCCGGGAAGGAGCAGGCTGTGCGATGCTGGGAGAGGCCCCTGGCGCCTTCCTGGCCTCAGCTCCACTCCTGCCTTGCCTTTGCATCTAGGCCCCGGGCGTCCGTGGGGAAGGCTTAGGAGCCGGTGGCTTGCACACTGCCAAGCCCTCCAGCAGTGAGGCCTCTCGTAGAGGGGAGGGGAGGGCAAGTGCAGGGCTCCACCAGCGGTTGCTTGGCCGCCCAGACTCAGCGCCGCACGGAGAGCACAAGGCTCCCAGGTCCCCTGGCTGTGGTCTGCAGCCCCACACTCCCGGAGGCTGACTCCGTGGGCGCCCAGAAGGTGCCTGACAGACGTCATGTCCCTAGCGCTCTGCTCCCCAGCAGAGACGTGTGCAGGTGGTGGGGCCTGCCCCTGCGTGTCTGGGCTCCCGCCCGCAGCCCCAGCTCCAGGGAAGCAGCCCCTGAGCCAAGACCTGTAGGGGGCGCGGGGCGCCCCCGCCTGGAAGCCTAGTGCACAGCATGCGGGAAGCGAGCCTCCTCGGGAGAAGAGGAGGCAGCCCAGCTGCGTGCGTCTGCACTCACTCCTTGGGCGGAGCCCAGTGAGCCTCCAGTACGGCAGAGCTCCAGCTCTGCTCAGAGGCCCGATCTGGCAGAGTTGCTGGCGTGAGGCTGCTCTGCCCTGGGCGAGCCTTGCCCAGACGTGCCTCGCTGCTAGGCTTCCTGCCCGGGAAGGAGCAGGCTGCGCCAGACAGGCAGACGCTCCTGGCGCCTTCCTGGCCTCAGCTCCACTCCTGCCTTGCCTTTGCACCTAGTCCCCAGGCGTCCTTGCGGAGGGCTTAGGGGCCGGTGGGGTGCACGCTGCCAAGCCCTCCAGCCGTGAGAGCTCTGTCATAGGGAAGGGAATGGCAAGTGCAGGGCTCCTCCAGCGCTCGCTTGGCCGCCCAGACTCAGCACAGCACGGAGAGCACCAGGCTTCCCAGGGCCCCCGGCTGTGGTCTGCAGCCCCACACACCCGGAGGCTGACTCCGTGAGCGCCCAGAAGGTGCCTGACAGACGTCATTTCCCTAGTGCTCTCCCCACCAGCAGAGACGTGGGCAGGTGGTTGGGGCCTGCCCCTGCGTGTCTGGGCTGCCGCCCACAGCCTCCGCTCAGGGGAAGCAGCCCCTGTGCCAAGACCTGCAAGAGGCGCGGGGCGTCCCTGCCTGGAAGCCAAGTGCACGGTCCGCTTGGAAGCGAGCCTCCTTGGGAAGAGTCGAGGGAGCCAAGCCGCGTGCAGCTGCAATCCCTGCTTGGGCCGAGCCGAGTGTGCCTCCAGGACGGCAGAGCTCCAGCTCTGCTCAGAGGCCGGATCTAGTCAAGTGCCTTGCGCGAGGCTGCTCTGCCCTGGGCGAGACTTGCCCAGGCTTGCCTCGCTGCTAGGCTTGCTGCCCGGGAAGGAGCAGGCTGTGCGATGCTGGGAGAGGCCCCTGGCGCCTTCCTGGCCTCAGCTCCACTCCTGCCTTGCCTTTGCATCTAGGCCCCGGGCGTCCGTGGGGAAGGCTTAGGAGCCGGTGGCTTGCACACTGCCAAGCCCTCCAGCAGTGAGGCCTCTCGTAGAGGGGAGGGGAGGGCAAGTGCAGGGCTCCACCAGCGGTTGCTTGGCCGCCCAGACTCAGCACCGCACGGAGAGCACAAGGCTCCCAGGTCCCCTGGCTGTGGTCTGCAGCCCCACACTCCCGGAGGCTGACTCCGTGGGCGCCCAGAAGGTGCCTGACAGACGTCATGTCCCTAGCGCTCTGCTCCCCAGCAGAGACGTGTGCAGGTGGTGGGGCCTGCCCCTGCGTGTCTGGGCTCCCGCCGGCAGCCCCAGCTCCAGGGAAGCAGCCCCTGAGCCAAGACCTGTAGGGGGCGCGGGGCGCCCCCGCCTGGAAGCCTAGTGCACAGCATGCGGGAAGCGAGCCTCCTCGGGAGAAGAGGAGGCAGCCCAGCTGCGTGCGTCTGCACTCACTCCTTGGGCGGAGCCCAGTGAGCCTCCAGTACGGCAGAGCTCCAGCTCTGCTCAGAGGCCCGATCTGGCAGAGTTGCTGGCGTGAGGCTGCTCTGCCCTGGGCGAGCCTTGCCCAGACGTGCCTCGCTGCTAGGCTTCCTGCCCGGGAAGGAGCAGGCTGCGCCAGACAGGCAGACGCTCCTGGCGCCTTCCTGGCCTCAGCTCCACTCCTGCCTTGCCTTTGCACCTAGTCCCCAGGCGTCCTTGCGGAGGGCTTAGGGGCCGGTGGGGTGCACGCTGCCAAGCCCTCCAGCCGTGAGAGCTCTGTCATAGGGAAGGGAATGGCAAGTGCAGGGCTCCTCCAGCGCTCGCTTGGCCGCCCAGACTCAGCACAGCACGGAGAGCACCAGGCTTCCCAGGGCCCCCGGCTCTGGTCTGCAGCCCCACACACCCGGAGGCTGACTCCGTGAGCGCCCAGAAGGTGCCTGACAGACGTCATTTCCCTAGTGCTCTCCCCACCAGCAGAGACGTGGGCAGGTGGTTGGGGCCTGCCCCTGCGTGTCTGGGCTGCCGCCCACAGCCTCCGCTCAGGGGAAGCAGCCCCTGTGCCAAGACCTGCAAGAGGCGCGGGGCGTCCCTGCCTGGAAGCCAAGTGCACGGTCCGCTTGGAAGCGAGCCTCCTTGGGAAGAGTCGAGGGAGCCAAGCCGCGTGCAGCTGCAATCCCTGCTTGGGCCGAGCCGAGTGTGCCTCCAGGACGGCAGAGCTCCAGCTCTGCTCAGAGGCCGGATCTAGTCAAGTGCCTTGCGCGAGGCTGCTCTGCCCTGGGCGAGACTTGCCCAGGCTTGCCTCGCTGCTAGGCTTGCTGCCCGGGAAGGAGCAGGCTGTGCGATGCTGGGAGAGGCCCCTGGCGCCTTCCTGGCCTCAGCTCCACTCCTGCCTTGCCTTTGCATCTAGGCCCCGGGCGTCCGTGGGGAAGGCTTAGGAGCCGGTGGCTTGCACACTGCCAAGCCCTCCAGCAGTGAGGCCTCTCGTAGAGGGGAGGGGAGGGCAAGTGCAGGGCTCCACCAGCGGTTGCTTGGCCGCCCAGACTCAGCGCCGCACGGAGAGCACAAGGCTCCCAGGTCCCCTGGCTGTGGTCTGCAGCCCCACACTCCCGGAGGCTGACTCCGTGGGCGCCCAGAAGGTGCCTGACAGACGTCATGTCCCTAGCGCTCTGCTCCCCAGCAGAGACGTGTGCAGGTGGTGGGGCCTGCCCCTGCGTGTCTGGGCTCCCGCCCGCAGCCCCAGCTCCAGGGAAGCAGCCCCTGAGCCAAGACCTGTAGGGGGCGCGGGGCGCCCCCGCCTGGAAGCCTAGTGCACAGCATGCGGGAAGCGAGCCTCCTCGGGAGAAGAGGAGGCAGCCCAGCTGCGTGCGTCTGCACTCACTCCTTGGGCGGAGCCCAGTGAGCCTCCAGTACGGCAGAGCTCCAGCTCTGCTCAGAGGCCCGATCTGGCAGAGTTGCTGGCGTGAGGCTGCTCTGCCCTGGGCGAGCCTTGCCCAGACGTGCCTCGCTGCTAGGCTTCCTGCCCGGGAAGGAGCAGGCTGCACCAGACAGGCAGACGCTCCTGGCGCCTTCCTGGCCTCAGCTCCACTCCTGCCTTGCCTTTGCACCTAGTCCCCAGGCGTCCTTGCGGAGGGCTTAGGGGCCGGTGGGGTGCACGCTGCCAAGCCCTCCAGCCGTGAGAGCTCTGTCATAGGGAAGGGAATGGCAAGTGCAGGGCTCCTCCAGCGCTCGCTTGGCCGCCCAGACTCAGCACAGCACGGAGAGCACCAGGCTTCCCAGGGCCCCCGGTTGTGGTCTGCAGCCCCACACACCCGGAGCCTGACTCCGTGAGCGCCCAGAAGGTGCCTGACAGACGTCATTTCCCTAGTGCTCTCCCCACCAGCAGAGACGTGGGCAGGTGGTTGGGGCCTGCCCCTGCGTGTCTGGGCTGCCGCCCACAGCCTCCGCTCAGGGGAAGCAGCCCCTGTGCCAAGACCTGCAAGAGGCGCGGGGCGTCCCTGCCTGGAAGCCAAGTGCACGGTCCGCTTGGAAGCGAGCCTCCTTGGGAAGAGTCGAGGGAGCCAAGCCGCGTGCAGCTGCAATCCCTGCTTGGGCCGAGCCGAGTGTGCCTCCAGGACGGCAGAGCTCCAGCTCTGCTCAGAGGCCGGAATTAGTCAAGTGCCTTGCGCGAGGCTGCTCTGCCCTGGGCGAGACTTGCCCAGGCTTGCCTCGCTGCTAGGCTTGCTGCCCGGGAAGGAGCAGACTGTGCGATGCTGGGAGAGGCCCCTGGCGCCTTCCTGGCCTCAGCTCCACTCCTGCCTTGCCTTTGCATCTAGGCCCCGGGCGTCCGTGGGGAAGGCTTAGGAGCCGGTGGCTTGCACACTGCCAAGCCCTCCAGCAGTGAGGCCTCTCGTAGAGGGGAGGGGAGGGCAAGTGCAGGGCTCCACCAGCGGTTGCTTGGCCGCCCAGACTCAGCACCGCACGGAGAGCACAAGGCTCCCAGGTCCCCTGGCTGTGGTCTGCAGCCCCACACTCCCGGAGGCTGACTCCGTGGGCGCCCAGAAGGTGCCTGACAGACGTCATGTCCCTAGCGCTCTGCTCCCCAGCAGAGACGTGTGCAGGTGGTGGGGCCTGCCCCTGCGTGTCTGGGCTCCCGCCCGCAGCCCCAGCTCCAGGGAAGCAGCCCCTGAGCCAAGACCTGTAGGGGGCGCGGGGCGCCCCCGCCTGGAAGCCTAGTGCACAGCATGCGGGAAGCGAGCCTCCTCGGGAGAAGAGGAGGCAGCCCAGCTGCGTGCGTCTGCACTCACTCCTTGGGCGGAGCCCAGTGAGCCTCCAGTACGGCAGAGCTCCAGCTCTGCTCAGAGGCCCGATCTGGCAGAGTTGCTGGCGTGAGGCTGCTCTGCCCTGGGCGAGCCTTGCCCAGACGTGCCTCGCTGCTAGGCTTCCTGCCCGGGAAGGAGCAGGCTGCGCCAGACAGGCAGACGCTCCTGGCGCCTTCCTGGCCTCAGCTCCACTCCTGCCTTGCCTTTGCACCTAGTCCCCAGGCGTCCTTGCGGAGGGCTTAGGGGCCGGTGGGGTGCACGCTGCCAAGCCCTCCAGCCGTGAGAGCTCTGTCATAGGGAAGGGAATGGCAAGTGCAGGGCTCCTCCAGCGCTCGCTTGGCCGCCCAGACTCAGCACAGCACGGAGAGCACCAGGCTTCCCAGGGCCCCCGGCTGTGGTCTGCAGCCCCACACACCCGGAGGCTGACTCCGTGAGCGCCCAGAAGGTGCCTGACAGACGTCATTTCCCTAGTGCTCTCCCCACCAGCAGAGACGTGGGCAGGTGGTTGGGGCCTGCCCCTGCGTGTCTGGGCTGCCGCCCACAGCCTCCGCTCAGGGGAAGCAGCCCCTGTGCCAAGACCTGCAAGAGGCGCGGGGCGTCCCTGCCTGGAAGCCAAGTGCACGGTCCGCTTGGAAGCGAGCCTCCTTGGGAAGAGTCGAGGGAGCCAAGCCGCGTGCAGCTGCAATCCCTGCTTGGGCCGAGCCGAGTGTGCCTCCAGGACGGCAGAGCTCCAGCTCTGCTCAGAGGCCGGATCTAGTCAAGTGCCTTGCGCGAGGCTGCTCTGCCCTGGGCGAGACTTGCCCAGGCTTGCCTCGCTGCTAGGCTTGCTGCCCGGGAAGGAGCAGGCTGTGCGATGCTGGGAGAGGCCCCTGGCGCCTTCCTGGCCTCAGCTCCACTCCTGCCTTGCCTTTGCATCTAGGCCCCGGGCGTCCGTGGGGAAGGCTTAGGAGCCGGTGGCTTGCACACTGCCAAGCCCTCCAGCAGTGAGGCCTCTCGTAGAGGGGAGGGGAGGGCAAGTGCAGGGCTCCACCAGCGGTTGCTTGGCCGCCCAGACTCAGCGCCGCACGGAGAGCACAAGGCTCCCAGGTCCCCTGGCTGTGGTCTGCAGCCCCACACTCCCGGAGGCTGACTCCGTGGGCGCCCAGAAGGTGCCTGACAGACGTCATGTCCCTAGCGCTCTGCTCCCCAGCAGAGACGTGTGCAGGTGGTGGGGCCTGCCCCTGCGTGTCTGGGCTCCCGCCCGCAGCCCCAGCTCCAGGGAAGCAGCCCCTGAGCCAAGACCTGTAGGGGGCGCGGGGCGCCCCCGCCTGGAAGCCTAGTGCACAGCATGCGGGAAGCGAGCCTCCTCGGGAGAAGAGGAGGCAGCCCAGCTGCGTGCGTCTGCACTCACTCCTTGGGCGGAGCCCAGTGAGCCTCCAGTACGGCAGAGCTCCAGCTCTGCTCAGAGGCCCGATCTGGCAGAGTTGCTGGCGTGAGGCTGCTCTGCCCTGGGCGAGCCTTGCCCAGACGTGCCTCGCTGCTAGGCTTCCTGCCCGGGAAGGAGCAGGCTGCGCCAGACAGGCAGACGCTCCTGGCGCCTTCCTGGCCTCAGCTCCACTCCTGCCTTGCCTTTGCACCTAGTCCCCAGGCGTCCTTGCGGAGGGCTTAGGGGCCGGTGGGGTGCACGCTGCCAAGCCCTCCAGCCGTGAGAGCTCTGTCATAGGGAAGGGAATGGCAAGTGCAGGGCTCCTCCAGCGCTCGCTTGGCCGCCCAGACTCAGCACAGCACGGAGAGCACCAGGCTTCCCAGGGCCCCCGGCTGTGGTCTGCAGCCCCACACACCCGGAGGCTGACTCCGTGAGCGCCCAGAAGGTGCCTGACAGACGTCATTTCCCTAGTGCTCTCCCCACCAGCAGAGACGTGGGCAGGTGGTTGGGGCCTGCCCCTGCGTGTCTGGGCTGCCGCCCACAGCCTCCGCTCAGGGGAAGCAGCCCCTGTGCCAAGACCTGCAAGAGGCGCGGGGCGTCCCTGCCTGGAAGCCAAGTGCACGGTCCGCTTGGAAGCGAGCCTCCTTGGGAAGAGTCGAGGGAGCCAAGCCGCGTGCAGCTGCAATCCCTGCTTGGGCCGAGCCGAGTGTGCCTCCAGGACGGCAGAGCTCCAGCTCTGCTCAGAGGCCGGATCTAGTCAAGTGCCTTGCGCGAGGCTGCTCTGCCCTGGGCGAGACTTGCCCAGGCTTGCCTCGCTGCTAGGCTTGCTGCCCGGGAAGGAGCAGGCTGTGCGATGCTGGGAGAGGCCCCTGGCGCCTTCCTGGCCTCAGCTCCACTCCTGCCTTGCCTTTGCATCTAGGCCCCGGGCGTCCGTGGGGAAGGCTTAGGAGCCGGTGGCTTGCACACTGCCAAGCCCTCCAGCAGTGAGGCCTCTCGTAGAGGGGAGGGGAGGGCAAGTGCAGGGCTCCACCAGCGGTTGCTTGGCCGCCCAGACTCAGCACCGCACGGAGAGCACAAGGCTCCCAGGTCCCCTGGCTGTGGTCTGCAGCCCCACACTCCCGGAGGCTGACTCCGTGGGCGCCCAGAAGGTGCCTGACAGACGTCATGTCCCTAGCGCTCTGCTCCCCAGCAGAGACGTGTGCAGGTGGTGGGGCCTGCCCCTGCGTGTCTGGGCTCCCGCCCGCAGCCCCAGCTCCAGGGAAGCAGCCCCTGAGCCAAGACCTGTAGGGGGCGCGGGGCGCCCCCGCCTGGAAGCCTAGTGCACAGCATGCGGGAAGCGAGCCTCCTCGGGAGAAGAGGAGGCAGCCCAGCTGCGTGCGTCTGCACTCACTCCTTGGGCGGAGCCCAGTGAGCCTCCAGTACGGCAGAGCTCCAGCTCTGCTCAGAGGCCCGATCTGGCAGAGTTGCTGGCGTGAGGCTGCTCTGCCCTGGGCGAGCCTTGCCCAGACGTGCCTCGCTGCTAGGCTTCCTGCCCGGGAAGGAGCAGGCTGCGCCAGACAGGCAGACGCTCCTGGCGCCTTCCTGGCCTCAGCTCCACTCCTGCCTTGCCTTTGCACCTAGTCCCCAGGCGTCCTTGCGGAGGGCTTAGGGGCCGGTGGGGTGCACGCTGCCAAGCCCTCCAGCCGTGAGAGCTCTGTCATAGGGAAGGGAATGGCAAGTGCAGGGCTCCTCCAGCGCTCGCTTGGCCGCCCAGACTCAGCACAGCACGGAGAGCACCAGGCTTCCCAGGGCCCCCGGCTGTGGTCTGCAGCCCCACACACCCGGAGGCTGACTCCGTGAGCGCCCAGAAGGTGCCTGACAGACGTCATTTCCCTAGTGCTCTCCCCACCAGCAGAGACGTGGGCAGGTGGTTGGGGCCTGCCCCTGCGTGTCTGGGCTGCCGCCCACAGCCTCTGCTCAGGGGAAGCAGCCCCTGTGCCAAGACCTGCAAGAGGCGCGGGGCGTCCCTGCCTGGAAGCCAAGTGCACGGTCCGCTTGGAAGCGAGCCTCCTTGGGAAGAGTCGAGGGAGCCAAGCCGCGTGCAGCTGCAATCCCTGCTTGGGCCGAGCCGAGTGTGCCTCCAGGACGGCAGAGCTCCAGCTCTGCTCAGAGGCCGGATCTAGTCAAGTGCCTTGCGCGAGGCTGCTCTGCCCTGGGCGAGACTTGCCCAGGCTTGCCTCGCTGCTAGGCTTGCTGCCCGGGAAGGAGCAGGCTGTGCGATGCTGGGAGAGGCCCCTGGCGCCTTCCTGGCCTCAGCTCCACTCCTGCCTTGCCTTTGCATCTAGGCCCCGGGCGTCCGTGGGGAAGGCTTAGGAGCCGGTGGCTTGCACACTGCCAAGCCCTCCAGCAGTGAGGCCTCTCGTAGAGGGGAGGGGAGGGCAAGTGCAGGGCTCCACCAGCGGTTGCTTGGCCGCCCAGACTCAGCGCCGCACGGAGAGCACAAGGCTCCCAGGTCCCCTGGCTGTGGTCTGCAGCCCCACACTCCCGGAGGCTGACTCCGTGGGCGCCCAGAAGGTGCCTGACAGACGTCATGTCCCTAGCGCTCTGCTCCCCAGCAGAGACGTGTGCAGGTGGTGGGGCCTGCCCCTGCGTGTCTGGGCTCCCGCCCGCAGCCCCAGCTCCAGGGAAGCAGCCCCTGAGCCAAGACCTGTAGGGGGCGCGGGGCGCCCCCGCCTGGAAGCCTAGTGCACAGCATGCGGGAAGCGAGCCTCCTCGGGAGAAGAGGAGGCAGCCCAGCTGCGTGCGTCTGCACTCACTCCTTGGGCGGAGCCCAGTGAGCCTCCAGTACGGCAGAGCTCCAGCTCTGCTCAGAGGCCCGATCTGGCAGAGTTGCTGGCGTGAGGCTGCTCTGCCCTGGGCGAGCCTTGCCCAGACGTGCCTCGCTGCTAGGCTTCCTGCCCGGGAAGGAGCAGGCTGCGCCAGACAGGCAGACGCTCCTGGCGCCTTCCTGGCCTCAGCTCCACTCCTGCCTTGCCTTTGCACCTAGTCCCCAGGCGTCCTTGCGGAGGGCTTAGGGGCCGGTGGGGTGCACGCTGCCAAGCCCTCCAGCCGTGAGAGCTCTGTCATAGGGAAGGGAATGGCAAGTGCAGGGCTCCTCCAGCGCTCGCTTGGCCGCCCAGACTCAGCACAGCACGGAGAGCACCAGGCTTCCCAGGGCCCCCGGCTGTGGTCTGCAGCCCCACACACCCGGAGGCTGACTCCGTGAGCGCCCAGAAGGTGCCTGACAGACGTCATTTCCCTAGTGCTCTCCCCACCAGCAGAGACGTGGGCAGGTGGTTGGGGCCTGCCCCTGCGTGTCTGGGCTGCCGCCCACAGCCTCCGCTCAGGGGAAGCAGCCCCTGTGCCAAGACCTGCAAGAGGCGCGGGGCGTCCCTGCCTGGAAGCCAAGTGCACGGTCCGCTTGGAAGCGAGCCTCCTTGGGAAGAGTCGAGGGAGCCAAGCCGCGTGCAGCTGCAATCCCTGCTTGGGCCGAGCCGAGTGTGCCTCCAGGACGGCAGAGCTCCAGCTCTGCTCAGAGGCCGGATCTAGTCAAGTGCCTTGCGCGAGGCTGCTCTGCCCTGGGCGAGACTTGCCCAGGCTTGCCTCGCTGCTAGGCTTGCTGCCCGGGAAGGAGCAGGCTGTGCGATGCTGGGAGAGGCCCCTGGCGCCTTCCTGGCCTCAGCTCCACTCCTGCCTTGCCTTTGCATCTAGGCCCCGGGCGTCCGTGGGGAAGGCTTAGGAGCCGGTGGCTTGCACACTGCCAAGCCCTCCAGCAGTGAGGCCTCTCGTAGAGGGGAGGGGAGGGCAAGTGCAGGGCTCCACCAGCGGTTGCTTGGCCGCCCAGACTCAGCGCCGCACGGAGAGCACAAGGCTCCCAGGTCCCCTGGCTGTGGTCTGCAGCCCCACACTCCCGGAGGCTGACTCCGTGGGCGCCCAGAAGGTGCCTGACAGACGTCATGTCCCTAGCGCTCTGCTCCCCAGCAGAGACGTGTGCAGGTGGTGGGGCCTGCCCCTGCGTGTCTGGGCTCCCGCCCGCAGCCCCAGCTCCAGGGAAGCAGCCCCTGAGCCAAGACCTGTAGGGGGCGCGGGGCGCCCCCGCCTGGAAGCCTAGTGCACAGCATGCGGGAAGCGAGCCTCCTCGGGAGAAGAGGAGGCAGCCCAGCTGCGTGCGTCTGCACTCACTCCTTGGGCGGAGCCCAGTGAGCCTCCAGTACGGCAGAGCTCCAGCTCTGCTCAGAGGCCCGATCTGGCAGAGTTGCTGGCGTGAGGCTGCTCTGCCCTGGGCGAGCCTTGCCCAGACGTGCCTCGCTGCTAGGCTTCCTGCCCGGGAAGGAGCAGGCTGCGCCAGACAGGCAGACGCTCCTGGCGCCTTCCTGGCCTCAGCTCCACTCCTGCCTTGCCTTTGCACCTAGTCCCCAGGCGTCCTTGCGGAGGGCTTAGGGGCCGGTGGGGTGCACGCTGCCAAGCCCTCCAGCCGTGAGAGCTCTGTCATAGGGAAGGGAATGGCAAGTGCAGGGCTCCTCCAGCGCTCGCTTGGCCGCCCAGACTCAGCACAGCACGGAGAGCACCAGGCTTCCCAGGGCCCCCGGCTGTGGTCTGCAGCCCCACACACCCGGAGGCTGACTCCGTGAGCGCCCAGAAGGTGCCTGACAGACGTCATTTCCCTAGTGCTCTCCCCACCAGCAGAGACGTGGGCAGGTGGTTGGGGCCTGCCCCTGCGTGTCTGGGCTGCCGCCCACAGCCTCCGCTCAGGGGAAGCAGCCCCTGTGCCAAGACCTGCAAGAGGCGCGGGGCGTCCCTGCCTGGAAGCCAAGTGCACGGTCCGCTTGGAAGCGAGCCTCCTTGGGAAGAGTCGAGGGAGCCAAGCCGCGTGCAGCTGCAATCCCTGCTTGGGCCGAGCCGAGTGTGCCTCCAGGACGGCAGAGCTCCAGCTCTGCTCAGAGGCCGGATCTAGTCAAGTGCCTTGCGCGAGGCTGCTCTGCCCTGGGCGAGACTTGCCCAGGCTTGCCTCGCTGCTAGGCTTGCTGCCCGGGAAGGAGCAGGCTGTGCGATGCTGGGAGAGGCCCCTGGCGCCTTCCTGGCCTCAGCTCCACTCCTGCCTTGCCTTTGCATCTAGGCCCCGGGCGTCCGTGGGGAAGGCTTAGGAGCCGGTGGCTTGCACACTGCCAAGCCCTCCAGCAGTGAGGCCTCTCGTAGAGGGGAGGGGAGGGCAAGTGCAGGGCTCCACCAGCGGTTGCTTGGCCGCCCAGACTCAGCACCGCACGGAGAGCACAAGGCTCCCAGGTCCCCTGGCTGTGGTCTGCAGCCCCACACTCCCGGAGGCTGACTCCGTGGGCGCCCAGAAGGTGCCTGACAGACGTCATGTCCCTAGCGCTCTGCTCCCCAGCAGAGACGTGTGCAGGTGGTGGGGCCTGCCCCTGCGTGTCTGGGCTCCCGCCCGCAGCCCCAGCTCCAGGGAAGCAGCCCCTGAGCCAAGACCTGTAGGGGGCGCGGGGCGCCCCCGCCTGGAAGCCTAGTGCACAGCATGCGGGAAGCGAGCCTCCTCGGGAGAAGAGGAGGCAGCCCAGCTGCGTGCGTCTGCACTCACTCCTTGGGCGGAGCCCAGTGAGCCTCCAGTACGGCAGAGCTCCAGCTCTGCTCAGAGGCCCGATCTGGCAGAGTTGCTGGCGTGAGGCTGCTCTGCCCTGGGCGAGCCTTGCCCAGACGTGCCTCGCTGCTAGGCTTCCTGCCCGGGAAGGAGCAGGCTGCGCCAGACAGGCAGACGCTCCTGGCGCCTTCCTGGCCTCAGCTCCACTCCTGCCTTGCCTTTGCACCTAGTCCCCAGGCGTCCTTGCGGAGGGCTTAGGGGCCGGTGGGGTGCACGCTGCCAAGCCCTCCAGCCGTGAGAGCTCTGTCATAGGGAAGGGAATGGCAAGTGCAGGGCTCCTCCAGCGCTCGCTTGGCCGCCCAGACTCAGCACAGCACGGAGAGCACCAGGCTTCCCAGGGCCCCCGGCTGTGGTCTGCAGCCCCACACACCCGGAGGCTGACTCCGTGAGCGCCCAGAAGGTGCCTGACAGACGTCATTTCCCTAGTGCTCTCCCCACCAGCAGAGACGTGGGCAGGTGGTTGGGGCCTGCCCCTGCGTGTCTGGGCTGCCGCCCACAGCCTCCGCTCAGGGGAAGCAGCCCCTGTGCCAAGACCTGCAAGAGGCGCGGGGCGTCCCTGCCTGGAAGCCAAGTGCACGGTCCGCTTGGAAGCGAGCCTCCTTGGGAAGAGTCGAGGGAGCCAAGCCGCGTGCAGCTGCAATCCCTGCTTGGGCCGAGCCGAGTGTGCCTCCAGGACGGCAGAGCTCCAGCTCTGCTCAGAGGCCGGATCTAGTCAAGTGCCTTGCGCGAGGCTGCTCTGCCCTGGGCGAGACTTGCCCAGGCTTGCCTCGCTGCTAGGCTTGCTGCCCGGGAAGGAGCAGGCTGTGCGATGCTGGGAGAGGCCCCTGGCGCCTTCCTGGCCTCAGCTCCACTCCTGCCTTGCCTTTGCATCTAGGCCCCGGGCGTCCGTGGGGAAGGCTTAGGAGCCGGTGGCTTGCACACTGCCAAGCCCTCCAGCAGTGAGGCCTCTCGTAGAGGGGAGGGGAGGGCAAGTGCAGGGCTCCACCAGCGGTTGCTTGGCCGCCCAGACTCAGCGCCGCACGGAGAGCACAAGGCTCCCAGGTCCCCTGGCTGTGGTCTGCAGCCCCACACTCCCGGAGGCTGACTCCGTGGGCGCCCAGAAGGTGCCTGACAGACGTCATGTCCCTAGCGCTCTGCTCCCCAGCAGAGACGTGTGCAGGTGGTGGGGCCTGCCCCTGCGTGTCTGGGCTCCCGCCCGCAGCCCCAGCTCCAGGGAAGCAGCCCCTGAGCCAAGACCTGTAGGGGGCGCGGGGCGCCCCCGCCTGGAAGCCTAGTGCACAGCATGCGGGAAGCGAGCCTCCTCGGGAGAAGAGGAGGCAGCCCAGCTGCGTGCGTCTGCACTCACTCCTTGGGCGGAGCCCAGTGAGCCTCCAGTACGGCAGAGCTCCAGCTCTGCTCAGAGGCCCGATCTGGCAGAGTTGCTGGCGTGAGGCTGCTCTGCCCTGGGCGAGCCTTGCCCAGACGTGCCTCGCTGCTAGGCTTCCTGCCCGGGAAGGAGCAGGCTGCACCAGACAGGCAGACGCTCCTGGCGCCTTCCTGGCCTCAGCTCCACTCCTGCCTTGCCTTTGCACCTAGTCCCCAGGCGTCCTTGCGGAGGGCTTAGGGGCCGGTGGGGTGCACGCTGCCAAGCCCTCCAGCCGTGAGAGCTCTGTCATAGGGAAGGGAATGGCAAGTGCAGGGCTCCTCCAGCGCTCGCTTGGCCGCCCAGACTCAGCACAGCACGGAGAGCACCAGGCTTCCCAGGGCCCCCGGCTGTGGTCTGCAGCCCCACACACCCGGAGGCTGACTCCGTGAGCGCCCAGAAGGTGCCTGACAGACGTCATTTCCCTAGTGCTCTCCCCACCAGCAGAGACGTGGGCAGGTGGTTGGGGCCTGCCCCTGCGTGTCTGGGCTGCTGCCCACAGCCTCCGCTCAGGGGAAGCAGCCCCTGTGCCAAGACCTGCAAGAGGCGCGGGGCGTCCCTGCCTGGAAGCCAAGTGCACGGTCCGCTTGGAAGCGAGCCTCCTTGGGAAGAGTCGAGGGAGCCAAGCCGCGTGCAGCTGCAATCCCTGCTTGGGCCGAGCCGAGTGTGCCTCCAGGACGGCAGAGCTCCAGCTCTGCTCATAGGCCGGATCTAGTCAAGTGCCTTGCGCGAGGCTGCTCTGCCCTGGGCGAGACTTGCCCAGGCTTGCCTCGCTGCTAGGCTTGCTGCCCGGGAAGGAGCAGGCTGTGCGATGCTGGGAGAGGCCCCTGGCGCCTTCCTGGCCTCAGCTCCACTCCTGCCTTGCCTTTGCATCTAGGCCCCGGGCGTCCGTGGGGAAGGCTTAGGAGCCGGTGGCTTGCACACTGCCAAGCCCTCCAGCAGTGAGGCCTCTCGTAGAGGGGAGGGGAGGGCAAGTGCAGGGCTCCACCAGCGGTTGCTTGGCCGCCCAGACTCAGCACCGCACGGAGAGCACAAGGCTCCCAGGTCCCCTGGCTGTGGTCTGCAGCCCCACACTCCCGGAGGCTGACTCCGTGGGCGCCCAGAAGGTGCCTGACAGACGTCATGTCCCTAGCGCTCTGCTCCCCAGCAGAGACGTGTGCAGGTGGTGGGGCCTGCCCCTGCGTGTCTGGGCTCCCGCCGGCAGCCCCAGCTCCAGGGAAGCAGCCCCTGAGCCAAGACCTGTAGGGGGCGCGGGGCGCCCCCGCCTGGAAGCCTAGTGCACAGCATGCGGGAAGCGAGCCTCCTCGGGAGAAGAGGAGGCAGCCCAGCTGCGTGCGTCTGCACTCACTCCTTGGGCGGAGCCCAGTGAGCCTCCAGTACGGCAGAGCTCCAGCTCTGCTCAGAGGCCCGATCTGGCAGAGTTGCTGGCGTGAGGCTGCTCTGCCCTGGGCGAGCCTTGCCCAGACGTGCCTCGCTGCTAGGCTTCCTGCCCGGGAAGGAGCAGGCTGCGCCAGACAGGCAGACGCTCCTGGCGCCTTCCTGGCCTCAGCTCCACTCCTGCCTTGCCTTTGCACCTAGTCCCCAGGCGTCCTTGCGGAGGGCTTAGGGGCCGGTGGGGTGCACGCTGCCAAGCCCTCCAGCCGTGAGAGCTCTGTCATAGGGAAGGGAATGGCAAGTGCAGGGCTCCTCCAGCGCTCGCTTGGCCGCCCAGACTCAGCACAGCACGGAGAGCACCAGGCTTCCCAGGGCCCCCGGCTGTGGTCTGCAGCCCCACACACCCGGAGGCTGACTCCGTGAGCGCCCAGAAGGTGCCTGACAGACGTCATTTCCCTAGTGCTCTCCCCACCAGCAGAGACGTGGGCAGGTGGTTGGGGCCTGCCCCTGCGTGTCTGGGCTGCCGCCCACAGCCTCCGCTCAGGGGAAGCAGCCCCTGTGCCAAGACCTGCAAGAGGCGCGGGGCGTCCCTGCCTGGAAGCCAAGTGCACGGTCCGCTTGGAAGCGAGCCTCCTTGGGAAGAGTCGAGGGAGCCAAGCCGCGTGCAGCTGCAATCCCTGCTTGGGCCGAGCCGAGTGTGCCTCCAGGACGGCAGAGCTCCAGCTCTGCTCAGAGGCCGGATCTAGTCAAGTGCCTTGCGCGAGGCTGCTCTGCCCTGGGCGAGACTTGCCCAGGCTTGCCTCGCTGCTAGGCTTGCTGCCCGGGAAGGAGCAGGCTGTGCGATGCTGGGAGAGGCCCCTGGCGCCTTCCTGGCCTCAGCTCCACTCCTGCCTTGCCTTTGCATCTAGGCCCCGGGCGTCCGTGGGGAAGGCTTAGGAGCCGGTGGCTTGCACACTGCCAAGCCCTCCAGCAGTGAGGCCTCTCGTAGAGGGGAGGGGAGGGCAAGTGCAGGGCTCCACCAGCGGTTGCTTGGCCGCCCAGACTCAGCGCCGCACGGAGAGCACAAGGCTCCCAGGTCCCCTGGCTGTGGTCTGCAGCCCCACACTCCCGGAGGCTGACTCCGTGGGCGCCCAGAAGGTGCCTGACAGACGTCATGTCCCTAGCGCTCTGCTCCCCAGCAGAGACGTGTGCAGGTGGTGGGGCCTGCCCCTGCGTGTCTGGGCTCCCGCCCGCAGCCCCAGCTCCAGGGAAGCAGCCCCTGAGCCAAGACCTGTAGGGGGCGCGGGGCGCCCCCGCCTGGAAGCCTAGTGCACAGCATGCAGGAAGCGAGCCTCCTCGGGAGAAGAGGAGGCAGCCCAGCTGCGTGCGTCTGCACTCACTCCTTGGGCGGAGCCCAGTGAGCCTCCAGTACGGCAGAGCTCCAGCTCTGCTCAGAGGCCCGATCTGGCAGAGTTGCTGGCGTGAGGCTGCTCTGCCCTGGGCGAGCCTTGCCCAGACGTGCCTCGCTGCTAGGCTTCCTGCCCGGGAAGGAGCAGGCTGCGCCAGACAGGCAGACGCTCCTGGCGCCTTCCTGGCCTCAGCTCCACTCCTGCCTTGCCTTTGCACCTAGTCCCCAGGCGTCCTTGCGGAGGGCTTAGGGGCCGGTGGGGTGCACGCTGCCAAGCCCTCCAGCCGTGAGAGCTCTGTCATAGGGAAGGGAATGGCAAGTGCAGGGCTCCTCCAGCGCTCGCTTGGCCGCCCAGACTCAGCACAGCACGGAGAGCACCAGGCTTCCCAGGGCCCCCGGCTGTGGTCTGCAGCCCCACACACCCGGAGGCTGACTCCGTGAGCGCCCAGAAGGTGCCTGACAGACGTCATTTCCCTAGTGCTCTCCCCACCAGCAGAGACGTGGGCAGGTGGTTGGGGCCTGCCCCTGCGTGTCTGGGCTGCCGCCCACAGCCTCCGCTCAGGGGAAGCAGCCCCTGTGCCAAGACCTGCAAGAGGCGCGGGGCGTCCCTGCCTGGAAGCCAAGTGCACGGTCCGCTTGGAAGCGAGCCTCCTTGGGAAGAGTCGAGGGAGCCAAGCCGCGTGCAGCTGCAATCCCTGCTTGGGCCGAGCCGAGTGTGCCTCCAGGACGGCAGAGCTCCAGCTCTGCTCAGAGGCCGGATCTAGTCAAGTGCCTTGCGCGAGGCTGCTCTGCCCTGGGCGAGACTTGCCCAGGCTTGCCTCGCTGCTAGGCTTGCTGCCCGGGAAGGAGCAGGCTGTGCGATGCTGGGAGAGGCCCCTGGCGCCTTCCTGGCCTCAGCTCCACTCCTGCCTTGCCTTTGCATCTAGGCCCCGGGCGTCCGTGGGGAAGGCTTAGGAGCCGGTGGCTTGCACACTGCCAAGCCCTCCAGCAGTGAGGCCTCTCGTAGAGGGGAGGGGAGGGCAAGTGCAGGGCTCCACCAGCGGTTGCTTGGCCGCCCAGACTCAGCGCCGCACGGAGAGCACAAGGCTCCCAGGTCCCCTGGCTGTGGTCTGCAGCCCCACACTCCCGGAGGCTGACTCCGTGGGCGCCCAGAAGGTGCCTGACAGACGTCATGTCCCTAGCGCTCTGCTCCCCAGCAGAGACGTGTGCAGGTGGTGGGGCCTGCCCCTGCGTGTCTGGGCTCCCGCCCGCAGCCCCAGCTCCAGGGAAGCAGCCCCTGAGCCAAGACCTGTAGGGGGCGCGGGGCGCCCCCGCCTGGAAGCCTAGTGCACAGCATGCGGGAAGCGAGCCTCCTCGGGAGAAGAGGAGGCAGCCCAGCTGCGTGCGTCTGCACTCACTCCTTGGGCGGAGCCCAGTGAGCCTCCAGTACGGCAGAGCTCCAGCTCTGCTCAGAGGCCCGATCTGGCAGAGTTGCTGGCGTGAGGCTGCTCTGCCCTGGGCGAGCCTTGCCCAGACGTGCCTCGCTGCTAGGCTTCCTGCCCGGGAAGGAGCAGGCTGCGCCAGACAGGCAGACGCTCCTGGCGCCTTCCTGGCCTCAGCTCCACTCCTGCCTTGCCTTTGCACCTAGTCCCCAGGCGTCCTTGCGGAGGGCTTAGGGGCCGGTGGGGTGCACGCTGCCAAGCCCTCCAGCCGTGAGAGCTCTGTCATAGGGAAGGGAATGGCAAGTGCAGGGCTCCTCCAGCGCTCGCTTGGCCGCCCAGACTCAGCACAGCACGGAGAGCACCAGGCTTCCCAGGGCCCCCGGCTGTGGTCTGCAGCCCCACACACCCGGAGGCTGACTCCGTGAGCGCCCAGAAGGTGCCTGACAGACGTCATTTCCCTAGTGCTCTCCCCACCAGCAGAGACGTGGGCAGGTGGTTGGGGCCTGCCCCTGCGTGTCTGGGCTGCCGCCCACAGCCTCCGCTCAGGGGAAGCAGCCCCTGTGCCAAGACCTGCAAGAGGCGCGGGGCGTCCCTGCCTGGAAGCCAAGTGCACGGTCCGCTTGGAAGCGAGCCTCCTTGGGAAGAGTCGAGGGAGCCAAGCCGCGTGCAGCTGCAATCCCTGCTTGGGCCGAGCCGAGTGTGCCTCCAGGACGGCAGAGCTCCAGCTCTGCTCAGAGGCCGGATCTAGTCAAGTGCCTTGCGCGAGGCTGCTCTGCCCTGGGCGAGACTTGCCCAGGCTTGCCTCGCTGCTAGGCTTGCTGCCCGGGAAGGAGCAGGCTGTGCGATGCTGGGAGAGGCCCCTGGCGCCTTCCTGGCCTCAGCTCCACTCCTGCCTTGCCTTTGCATCTAGGCCCCGGGCGTCCGTGGGGAAGGCTTAGGAGCCGGTGGCTTGCACACTGCCAAGCCCTCCAGCAGTGAGGCCTCTCGTAGAGGGGAGGGGAGGGCAAGTGCAGGGCTCCACCAGCGGTTGCTTGGCCGCCCAGACTCAGCGCCGCACGGAGAGCACAAGGCTCCCAGGTCCCCTGGCTGTGGTCTGCAGCCCCACACTCCCGGAGGCTGACTCCGTGGGCGCCCAGAAGGTGCCTGACAGACGTCATGTCCCTAGCGCTCTGCTCCCCAGCAGAGACGTGTGCAGGTGGTGGGGCCTGCCCCTGCGTGTCTGGGCTCCCGCCCGCAGCCCCAGCTCCAGGGAAGCAGCCCCTGAGCCAAGACCTGTAGGGGGCGCGGGGCGCCCCCGCCTGGAAGCCTAGTGCACAGCATGCAGGAAGCGAGCCTCCTCGGGAGAAGAGGAGGCAGCCCAGCTGCGTGCGTCTGCACTCACTCCTTGGGCGGAGCCCAGTGAGCCTCCAGTACGGCAGAGCTCCAGCTCTGCTCAGAGGCCCGATCTGGCAGAGTTGCTGGCGTGAGGCTGCTCTGCCCTGGGCGAGCCTTGCCCAGACGTGCCTCGCTGCTAGGCTTCCTGCCCGGGAAGGAGCAGGCTGCGCCAGACAGGCAGACGCTCCTGGCGCCTTCCTGGCCTCAGCTCCACTCCTGCCTTGCCTTTGCACCTAGTCCCCAGGCGTCCTTGCGGAGGGCTTAGGGGCCGGTGGGGTGCACGCTGCCAAGCCCTCCAGCCGTGAGAGCTCTGTCATAGGGAAGGGAATGGCAAGTGCAGGGCTCCTCCAGCGCTCGCTTGGCCGCCCAGACTCAGCACAGCACGGAGAGCACCAGGCTTCCCAGGGCCCCCGGCTGTGGTCTGCAGCCCCACACACCCGGAGGCTGACTCCGTGAGCGCCCAGAAGGTGCCTGACAGACGTCATTTCCCTAGTGCTCTCCCCACCAGCAGAGACGTGGGCAGGTGGTTGGGGCCTGCCCCTGCGTGTCTGGGCTGCCGCCCACAGCCTCCGCTCAGGGGAAGCAGCCCCTGTGCCAAGACCTGCAAGAGGCGCGGGGCGTCCCTGCCTGGAAGCCAAGTGCACGGTCCGCTTGGAAGCGAGCCTCCTTGGGAAGAGTCGAGGGAGCCAAGCCGCGTGCAGCTGCAATCCCTGCTTGGGCCGAGCCGAGTGTGCCTCCAGGACGGCAGAGCTCCAGCTCTGCTCAGAGGCCGGATCTAGTCAAGTGCCTTGCGCGAGGCTGCTCTGCCCTGGGCGAGACTTGCCCAGGCTTGCCTCGCTGCTAGGCTTGCTGCCCGGGAAGGAGCAGGCTGTGCGATGCTGGGAGAGGCCCCTGGCGCCTTCCTGGCCTCAGCTCCACTCCTGCCTTGCCTTTGCATCTAGGCCCCGGGCGTCCGTGGGGAAGGCTTAGGAGCCGGTGGCTTGCACACTGCCAAGCCCTCCAGCAGTGAGGCCTCTCGTAGAGGGGAGGGGAGGGCAAGTGCAGGGCTCCACCAGCGGTTGCTTGGCCGCCCAGACTCAGCGCCGCACGGAGAGCACAAGGCTCCCAGGTCCCCTGGCTGTGGTCTGCAGCCCCACACTCCCGGAGGCTGACTCCGTGGGCGCCCAGAAGGTGCCTGACAGACGTCATGTCCCTAGCGCTCTGCTCCCCAGCAGAGACGTGTGCAGGTGGTGGGGCCTGCCCCTGCGTGTCTGGGCTCCCGCCCGCAGCCCCAGCTCCAGGGAAGCAGCCCCTGAGCCAAGACCTGTAGGGGGCGCGGGGCGCCCCCGCCTGGAAGCCTAGTGCACAGCATGCGGGAAGCGAGCCTCCTCGGGAGAAGAGGAGGCAGCCCAGCTGCGTGCGTCTGCACTCACTCCTTGGGCGGAGCCCAGTGAGCCTCCAGTACGGCAGAGCTCCAGCTCTGCTCAGAGGCCCGATCTGGCAGAGTTGCTGGCGTGAGGCTGCTCTGCCCTGGGCGAGCCTTGCCCAGACGTGCCTCGCTGCTAGGCTTCCTGCCCGGGAAGGAGCAGGCTGCGCCAGACAGGCAGACGCTCCTGGCGCCTTCCTGGCCTCAGCTCCACTCCTGCCTTGCCTTTGCACCTAGTCCCCAGGCGTCCTTGCGGAGGGCTTAGGGGCCGGTGGGGTGCACGCTGCCAAGCCCTCCAGCCGTGAGAGCTCTGTCATAGGGAAGGGAATGGCAAGTGCAGGGCTCCTCCAGCGCTCGCTTGGCCGCCCAGACTCAGCACAGCACGGAGAGCACCAGGCTTCCCAGGGCCCCCGGCTGTGGTCTGCAGCCCCACACACCCGGAGGCTGACTCCGTGAGCGCCCAGAAGGTGCCTGACAGACGTCATTTCCCTAGTGCTCTCCCCACCAGCAGAGACGTGGGCAGGTGGTTGGGGCCTGCCCCTGCGTGTCTGGGCTGCCGCCCACAGCCTCCGCTCAGGGGAAGCAGCCCCTGTGCCAAGACCTGCAAGAGGCGCGGGGCGTCCCTGCCTGGAAGCCAAGTGCACGGTCCGCTTGGAAGCGAGCCTCCTTGGGAAGAGTCGAGGGAGCCAAGCCGCGTGCAGCTGCAATCCCTGCTTGGGCTGAGCCGAGTGTGCCTCCAGGACGGCAGAGCTCCAGCTCTGCTCAGAGGCCGGATCTAGTCAAGTGCCTTGCGCGAGGCTGCTCTGCCCTGGGCGAGACTTGCCCAGGCTTGCCTCGCTGCTAGGCTTGCTGCCCGGGAAGGAGCAGGCTGTGCGATGCTGGGAGAGGCCCCTGGCGCCTTCCTGGCCTCAGCTCCACTCCTGCCTTGCCTTTGCATCTAGGCCCCGGGCGTCCGTGGGGAAGGCTTAGGAGCCGGTGGCTTGCACACTGCCAAGCCCTCCAGCAGTGAGGCCTCTCGTAGAGGGGAGGGGAGGGCAAGTGCAGGGCTCCACCAGCGGTTGCTTGGCCGCCCAGACTCAGCACCGCACGGAGAGCACAAGGCTCCCAGGTCCCCTGGCTGTGGTCTGCAGCCCCACACTCCCGGAGGCTGACTCCGTGGGCGCCCAGAAGGTGCCTGACAGACGTCATGTCCCTAGCGCTCTGCTCCCCAGCAGAGACGTGTGCAGGTGGTGGGGCCTGCCCCTGCGTGTCTGGGCTCCCGCCGGCAGCCCCAGCTCCAGGGAAGCAGCCCCTGAGCCAAGACCTGTAGGGGGCGCGGGGCGCCCCCGCCTGGAAGCCTAGTGCACAGCATGCGGGAAGCGAGCCTCCTCGGGAGAAGAGGAGGCAGCCCAGCTGCGTGCGTCTGCACTCACTCCTTGGGCGGAGCCCAGTGAGCCTCCAGTACGGCAGAGCTCCAGCTCTGCTCAGAGGCCCGATCTGGCAGAGTTGCTGGCGTGAGGCTGCTCTGCCCTGGGCGAGCCTTGCCCAGACGTGCCTCGCTGCTAGGCTTCCTGCCCGGGAAGGAGCAGGCTGCGCCAGACAGGCAGACGCTCCTGGCGCCTTCCTGGCCTCAGCTCCACTCCTGCCTTGCCTTTGCACCTAGTCCCCAGGCGTCCTTGCGGAGGGCTTAGGGGCCGGTGGGGTGCACGCTGCCAAGCCCTCCAGCCGTGAGAGCTCTGTCATAGGGAAGGGAATGGCAAGTGCAGGGCTCCTCCAGCGCTCGCTTGGCCGCCCAGACTCAGCACAGCACGGAGAGCACCAGGCTTCCCAGGGCCCCCGGCTGTGGTCTGCAGCCCCACACACCCGGAGGCTGACTCCGTGAGCGCCCAGAAGGTGCCTGACAGACGTCATTTCCCTAGTGCTCTCCCCACCAGCAGAGACGTGGGCAGGTGGTTGGGGCCTGCCCCTGCGTGTCTGGGCTGCCGCCCACAGCCTCAGCTCAGGGGAAGCAGCCCCTGTGCCAAGACCTGCAAGAGGCGCGGGGCGTCCCTGCCTGGAAGCCAAGTGCACGGTCCGCTTGGAAGCGAGCCTCCTTGGGAAGAGTCGAGGGAGCCAAGCCGCGTGCAGCTGCAATCCCTGCTTGGGCCGAGCCGAGTGTGCCTCCAGGACGGCAGAGCTCCAGCTCTGCTCAGAGGCCGGATCTAGTCAAGTGCCTTGCGCGAGGCTGCTCTGCCCTGCGCGAGACTTGCCCAGGCTTGCCTCGCTGCTAGGCTTGCTGCCCGGGAAGGAGCAGGCTGTGCGATGCTGGGAGAGGCCCCTGGCGCCTTCCTGGCCTCAGCTCCACTCCTGCCTTGCCTTTGCATCTAGGCCCCGGGCGTCCGTGGGGAAGGCTTAGGAGCCGGTGGCTTGCACACTGCCAAGCCCTCCAGCAGTGAGGCCTCTCGTAGAGGGGAGGGGAGGGCAAGTGCAGGGCTCCACCAGCGGTTGCTTGGCCGCCCAGACTCAGCGCCGCACGGAGAGCACAAGGCTCCCAGGTCCCCTGGCTGTGGTCTGCAGCCCCACACTCCCGGAGGCTGACTCCGTGGGCGCCCAGAAGGTGCCTGACAGACGTCATGTCCCTAGCGCTCTGCTCCCCAGCAGAGACGTGTGCAGGTGGTGGGGCCTGCCCCTGCGTGTCTGGGCTCCCGCCGGCAGCCCCAGCTCCAGGGAAGCAGCCCCTGAGCCAAGACCTGTAGGGGGCGCGGGGCGCCCCCGCCTGGAAGCCTAGTGCACAGCATGCGGGAAGCGAGCCTCCTCGGGAGAAGAGGAGGCAGCCCAGCTGCGTGCGTCTGCACTCACTCCTTGGGCGGAGCCCAGTGAGCCTCCAGTACGGCAGAGCTCCAGCTCTGCTCAGAGGCCCGATCTGGCAGAGTTGCTGGCGTGAGGCTGCTCTGCCCTGGGCGAGCCTTGCCCAGACGTGCCTCGCTGCTAGGCTTCCTGCCCGGGAAGGAGCAGGCTGCGCCAGACAGGCAGACGCTCCTGGCGCCTTCCTGGCCTCAGCTCCACTCCTGCCTTGCCTTTGCACCTAGTCCCCAGGCGTCCTTGCGGAGGGCTTAGGGGCCGGTGGGGTGCACGCTGCCAAGCCCTCCAGCCGTGAGAGCTCTGTCATAGGGAAGGGAATGGCAAGTGCAGGGCTCCTCCAGCGCTCGCTTGGCCGCCCAGACTCAGCACAGCACGGAGAGCACCAGGCTTCCCAGGGCCCCCGGCTGTGGTCTGCAGCCCCACACACCCGGAGGCTGACTCCGTGAGCGCCCAGAAGGTGCCTGACAGACGTCATTTCCCTAGTGCTCTCCCCACCAGCAGAGACGTGGGCAGGTGGTTGGGGCCTGCCCCTGCATGTCTGGGCTGCCGCCCACAGCCTCCGCTCAGGGGAAGCAGCCCCTGTGCCAAGACCTGCAAGAGGCGCGGGGCGTCCCTGCCTGGAAGCCAAGTGCACGGTCCGCTTGGAAGCGAGCCTCCTTGGGAAGAGTCGAGGGAGCCAAGCCGCGTGCAGCTGCAATCCCTGCTTGGGCCGAGCCGAGTGTGCCTCCAGGACGGCAGAGCTCCAGCTCTGCTCAGAGGCCGGATCTAGTCAAGTGCCTTGCGCGAGGCTGCTCTGCCCTGGGCGAGACTTGCCCAGGCTTGCCTCGCTGCTAGGCTTGCTGCCCGGGAAGGAGCAGGCTGTGCGATGCTGGGAGAGGCCCCTGGCGCCTTCCTGGCCTCAGCTCCACTCCTGCCTTGCCTTTGCATCTAGGCCCCGGGCGTCCGTGGGGAAGGCTTAGGAGCCGGTGGCTTGCACACTGCCAAGCCCTCCAGCAGTGAGGCCTCTCGTAGAGGGGAGGGGAGGGCAAGTGCAGGGCTCCACCAGCGGTTGCTTGGCCGCCCAGACTCAGCGCCGCACGGAGAGCACAAGGCTCCCAGGTCCCCTGGCTGTGGTCTGCAGCCCCACACTCCCGGAGGCTGACTCCGTGGGCGCCCAGAAGGTGCCTGACAGACGTCATGTCCCTAGCGCTCTGCTCCCCAGCAGAGACGTGTGCAGGTGGTGGGGCCTGCCCCTGCGTGTCTGGGCTCCCGCCGGCAGCCCCAGCTCCAGGGAAGCAGCCCCTGAGCCAAGACCTGTAGGGGGCGCGGGGCGCCCCCGCCTGGAAGCCTAGTGCACAGCATGCGGGAAGCGAGCCTCCTCGGGAGAAGAGGAGGCAGCCCAGCTGCGTGCGTCTGCACTCACTCCTTGGGCGGAGCCCAGTGAGCCTCCAGTACGGCAGAGCTCCAGCTCTGCTCAGAGGCCCGATCTGGCAGAGTTGCTGGCGTGAGGCTGCTCTGCCCTGGGCGAGCCTTGCCCAGACGTGCCTCGCTGCTAGGCTTCCTGCCCGGGAAGGAGCAGGCTGCGCCAGACAGGCAGACGCTCCTGGCGCCTTCCTGGCCTCAGCTCCACTCCTGCCTTGCCTTTGCACCTAGTCCCCAGGCGTCCTTGCGGAGGGCTTAGGGGCCGGTGGGGTGCACGCTGCCAAGCCCTCCAGCCGTGAGAGCTCTGTCATAGGGAAGGGAATGGCAAGTGCAGGGCTCCTCCAGCGCTCGCTTGGCCGCCCAGACTCAGCACAGCACGGAGAGCACCAGGCTTCCCAGGGCCCCCGGCTGTGGTCTGCAGCCCCACACACCCGGAGGCTGACTCCGTGAGCGCCCAGAAGGTGCCTGACAGACGTCATTTCCCTAGTGCTCTCCCCACCAGCAGAGACGTGGGCAGGTGGTTGGGGCCTGCCCCTGCGTGTCTGGGCTGCCGCCCACAGCCTCCGCTCAGGGGAAGCAGCCCCTGTGCCAAGACCTGCAAGAGGCGCGGGGCGTCCCTGCCTGGAAGCCAAGTGCACGGTCCGCTTGGAAGCGAGCCTCCTTGGGAAGAGTCGAGGGAGCCAAGCCGCGTGCAGCTGCAATCCCTGCTTGGGCCGAGCCGAGTGTGCCTCCAGGACGGCAGAGCTCCAGCTCTGCTCAGAGGCCGGATCTAGTCAAGTGCCTTGCGCGAGGCTGCTCTGCCCTGGGCGAGACTTGCCCAGGCTTGCCTCGCTGCTAGGCTTGCTGCCCGGGAAGGAGCAGGCTGTGCGATGCTGGGAGAGGCCCCTGGCGCCTTCCTGGCCTCAGCTCCACTCCTGCCTTGCCTTTGCATCTAGGCCCCGGGCGTCCGTGGGGAAGGCTTAGGAGCCGGTGGCTTGCACACTGCCAAGCCCTCCAGCAGTGAGGCCTCTCGTAGAGGGGAGGGGAGGGCAAGTGCAGGGCTCCACCAGCGGTTGCTTGGCCGCCCAGACTCAGCGCCGCACGGAGAGCACAAGGCTCCCAGGTCCCCTGGCTGTGGTCTGCAGCCCCACACTCCCGGAGGCTGACTCCGTGGGCGCCCAGAAGGTGCCTGACAGACGTCATGTCCCTAGCGCTCTGCTCCCCAGCAGAGACGTGTGCAGGTGGTGGGGCCTGCCCCTGCGTGTCTGGGCTCCCGCCGGCAGCCCCAGCTCCAGGGAAGCAGCCCCTGAGCCAAGACCTGTAGGGGGCGCGGGGCGCCCCCGCCTGGAAGCCTAGTGCACAGCATGCGGGAAGCGAGCCTCCTCGGGAGAAGAGGAGGCAGCCCAGCTGCGTGCGTCTGCACTCACTCCTTGGGCGGAGCCCAGTGAGCCTGCAGTACGGCAGAGCTCCAGCTCTGCTCAGAGGCCCGATCTGGCAGAGTTGCTGGCGTGAGGCTGCTCTGCCCTGGGCGAGCCTTGCCCAGACGTGCCTCGCTGCTAGGCTTCCTGCCCGGGAAGGAGCAGGCTGCGCCAGACAGGCAGACGCTCCTGGCGCCTTCCTGGCCTCAGCTCCACTCCTGCCTTGCCTTTGCACCTAGTCCCCAGGCGTCCTTGCGGAGGGCTTAGGGGCCGGTGGGGTGCACGCTGCCAAGCCCTCCAGCCGTGAGAGCTCTGTCATAGGGAAGGGAATGGCAAGTGCAGGGCTCCTCCAGCGCTCGCTTGGCCGCCCAGACTCAGCACAGCACGGAGAGCACCAGGCTTCCCAGGGCCCCCGGCTGTGGTCTGCAGCCCCACACACCCGGAGGCTGACTCCGTGAGCGCCCAGAAGGTGCCTGACAGACGTCATTTCCCTAGTGCTCTCCCCACCAGCAGAGACGTGGGCAGGTGGTTGGGGCCTGCCCCTGCATGTCTGGGCTGCCGCCCACAGCCTCCGCTCAGGGGAAGCAGCCCCTGTGCCAAGACCTGCAAGAGGCGCGGGGCGTCCCTGCCTGGAAGCCAAGTGCACGGTCCGCTTGGAAGCGAGCCTCCTTGGGAAGAGTCGAGGGAGCCAAGCCGCGTGCAGCTGCAATCCCTGCTTGGGCCGAGCCGAGTGTGCCTCCAGGACGGCAGAGCTCCAGCTCTGCTCAGAGGCCGGATCTAGTCAAGTGCCTTGCGCGAGGCTGCTCTGCCCTGGGCGAGACTTGCCCAGGCTTGCCTCGCTGCTAGGCTTGCTGCCCGGGAAGGAGCAGGCTGTGCGATGCTGGGAGAGGCCCCTGGCGCCTTCCTGGCCTCAGCTCCACTCCTGCCTTGCCTTTGCATCTAGGCCCCGGGCGTCCGTGGGGAAGGCTTAGGAGCCGGTGGCTTGCACACTGCCAAGCCCTCCAGCAGTGAGGCCTCTCGTAGAGGGGAGGGGAGGGCAAGTGCAGGGCTCCACCAGCGGTTGCTTGGCCGCCCAGACTCAGCGCCGCACGGAGAGCACAAGGCTCCCAGGTCCCCTGGCTGTGGTCTGCAGCCCCACACTCCCGGAGGCTGACTCCGTGGGCGCCCAGAAGGTGCCTGACAGACGTCATGTCCCTAGCGCTCTGCTCCCCAGCAGAGACGTGTGCAGGTGGTGGGGCCTGCCCCTGCGTGTCTGGGCTCCCGCCGGCAGCCCCAGCTCCAGGGAAGCAGCCCCTGAGCCAAGACCTGTAGGGGGCGCGGGGCGCCCCCGCCTGGAAGCCTAGTGCACAGCATGCGGGAAGCGAGCCTCCTCGGGAGAAGAGGAGGCAGCCCAGCTGCGTGCGTCTGCACTCACTCCTTGGGCGGAGCCCAGTGAGCCTCCAGTACGGCAGAGCTCCAGCTCTGCTCAGAGGCCCGATCTGGCAGAGTTGCTGGCGTGAGGCTGCTCTGCCCTGGGCGAGCCTTGCCCAGACGTGCCTCGCTGCTAGGCTTCCTGCCCGGGAAGGAGCAGGCTGCGCCAGACAGGCAGACGCTCCTGGCGCCTTCCTGGCCTCAGCTCCACTCCTGCCTTGCCTTTGCACCTAGTCCCCAGGCGTCCTTGCGGAGGGCTTAGGGGCCGGTGGGGTGCACGCTGCCAAGCCCTCCAGCCGTGAGAGCTCTGTCATAGGGAAGGGAATGGCAAGTGCAGGGCTCCTCCAGCGCTCGCTTGGCCGCCCAGACTCAGCACAGCACGGAGAGCACCAGGCTTCCCAGGGCCCCCGGCTGTGGTCTGCAGCCCCACACACCCGGAGGCTGACTCCGTGAGCGCCCAGAAGGTGCCTGACAGACGTCATTTCCCTAGTGCTCTCCCCACCAGCAGAGACGTGGGCAGGTGGTTGGGGCCTGCCCCTGCGTGTCTGGGCTGCCGCCCACAGCCTCAGCTCAGGGGAAGCAGCCCCTGTGCCAAGACCTGCAAGAGGCGCGGGGCGTCCCTGCCTGGAAGCCAAGTGCACGGTCCGCTTGGAAGCGAGCCTCCTTGGGAAGAGTCGAGGGAGCCAAGCCGCGTGCAGCTGCAATCCCTGCTTGGGCCGAGCCGAGTGTGCCTCCAGGACGGCAGAGCTCCAGCTCTGCTCAGAGGCCGGATCTAGTCAAGTGCCTTGCGCGAGGCTGCTCTGCCCTGCGCGAGACTTGCCCAGGCTTGCCTCGCTGCTAGGCTTGCTGCCCGGGAAGGAGCAGGCTGTGCGATGCTGGGAGAGGCCCCTGGCGCCTTCCTGGCCTCAGCTCCACTCCTGCCTTGCCTTTGCATCTAGGCCCCGGGCGTCCGTGGGGAAGGCTTAGGAGCCGGTGGCTTGCACACTGCCAAGCCCTCCAGCAGTGAGGCCTCTCGTAGAGGGGAGGGGAGGGCAAGTGCAGGGCTCCACCAGCGGTTGCTTGGCCGCCCAGACTCAGCGCCGCACGGAGAGCACAAGGCTCCCAGGTCCCCTGGCTGTGGTCTGCAGCCCCACACTCCCGGAGGCTGACTCCGTGGGCGCCCAGAAGGTGCCTGACAGACGTCATGTCCCTAGCGCTCTGCTCCCCAGCAGAGACGTGTGCAGGTGGTGGGGCCTGCCCCTGCGTGTCTGGGCTCCCGCCGGCAGCCCCAGCTCCAGGGAAGCAGCCCCTGAGCCAAGACCTGTAGGGGGCGCGGGGCGCCCCCGCCTGGAAGCCTAGTGCACAGCATGCGGGAAGCGAGCCTCCTCGGGAGAAGAGGAGGCAGCCCAGCTGCGTGCGTCTGCACTCACTCCTTGGGCGGAGCCCAGTGAGCCTCCAGTACGGCAGAGCTCCAGCTCTGCTCAGAGGCCCGATCTGGCAGAGTTGCTGGCGTGAGGCTGCTCTGCCCTGGGCGAGCCTTGCCCAGACGTGCCTCGCTGCTAGGCTTCCTGCCCGGGAAGGAGCAGGCTGCGCCAGACAGGCAGACGCTCCTGGCGCCTTCCTGGCCTCAGCTCCACTCCTGCCTTGCCTTTGCACCTAGTCCCCAGGCGTCCTTGCGGAGGGCTTAGGGGCCGGTGGGGTGCACGCTGCCAAGCCCTCCAGCCGTGAGAGCTCTGTCATAGGGAAGGGAATGGCAAGTGCAGGGCTCCTCCAGCGCTCGCTTGGCCGCCCAGACTCAGCACAGCACGGAGAGCACCAGGCTTCCCAGGGCCCCCGGCTGTGGTCTGCAGCCCCACACACCCGGAGGCTGACTCCGTGAGCGCCCAGAAGGTGCCTGACAGACGTCATTTCCCTAGTGCTCTCCCCACCAGCAGAGACGTGGGCAGGTGGTTGGGGCCTGCCCCTGCATGTCTGGGCTGCCGCCCACAGCCTCCGCTCAGGGGAAGCAGCCCCTGTGCCAAGACCTGCAAGAGGCGCGGGGCGTCCCTGCCTGGAAGCCAAGTGCACGGTCCGCTTGGAAGCGAGCCTCCTTGGGAAGAGTCGAGGGAGCCAAGCCGCGTGCAGCTGCAATCCCTGCTTGGGCCGAGCCGAGTGTGCCTCCAGGACGGCAGAGCTCCAGCTCTGCTCAGAGGCCGGATCTAGTCAAGTGCCTTGCGCGAGGCTGCTCTGCCCTGGGCGAGACTTGCCCAGGCTTGCCTCGCTGCTAGGCTTGCTGCCCGGGAAGGAGCAGGCTGTGCGATGCTGGGAGAGGCCCCTGGCGCCTTCCTGGCCTCAGCTCCACTCCTGCCTTGCCTTTGCATCTAGGCCCCGGGCGTCCGTGGGGAAGGCTTAGGAGCCGGTGGCTTGCACACTGCCAAGCCCTCCAGCAGTGAGGCCTCTCGTAGAGGGGAGGGGAGGGCAAGTGCAGGGCTCCACCAGCGGTTGCTTGGCCGCCCAGACTCAGCGCCGCACGGAGAGCACAAGGCTCCCAGGTCCCCTGGCTGTGGTCTGCAGCCCCACACTCCCGGAGGCTGACTCCGTGGGCGCCCAGAAGGTGCCTGACAGACGTCATGTCCCTAGCGCTCTGCTCCCCAGCAGAGACGTGTGCAGGTGGTGGGGCCTGCCCCTGCGTGTCTGGGCTCCCGCCGGCAGCCCCAGCTCCAGGGAAGCAGCCCCTGAGCCAAGACCTGTAGGGGGCGCGGGGCGCCCCCGCCTGGAAGCCTAGTGCACAGCATGCGGGAAGCGAGCCTCCTCGGGAGAAGAGGAGGCAGCCCAGCTGCGTGCGTCTGCACTCACTCCTTGGGCGGAGCCCAGTGAGCCTCCAGTACGGCAGAGCTCCAGCTCTGCTCAGAGGCCCGATCTGGCAGAGTTGCTGGCGTGAGGCTGCTCTGCCCTGGGCGAGCCTTGCCCAGACGTGCCTCGCTGCTAGGCTTCCTGCCCGGGAAGGAGCAGGCTGCGCCAGACAGGCAGACGCTCCTGGCGCCTTCCTGGCCTCAGCTCCACTCCTGCCTTGCCTTTGCACCTAGTCCCCAGGCGTCCTTGCGGAGGGCTTAGGGGCCGGTGGGGTGCACGCTGCCAAGCCCTCCAGCCGTGAGAGCTCTGTCATAGGGAAGGGAATGGCAAGTGCAGGGCTCCTCCAGCGCTCGCTTGGCCGCCCAGACTCAGCACAGCACGGAGAGCACCAGGCTTCCCAGGGCCCCCGGCTGTGGTCTGCAGCCCCACACACCCGGAGGCTGACTCCGTGAGCGCCCAGAAGGTGCCTGACAGACGTCATTTCCCTAGTGCTCTCCCCACCAGCAGAGACGTGGGCAGGTGGTTGGGGCCTGCCCCTGCGTGTCTGGGCTGCCGCCCACAGCCTCCGCTCAGGGGAAGCAGCCCCTGTGCCAAGACCTGCAAGAGGCGCGGGGCGTCCCTGCCTGGAAGCCAAGTGCACGGTCCGCTTGGAAGCGAGCCTCCTTGGGAAGAGTCGAGGGAGCCAAGCCGCGTGCAGCTGCAATCCCTGCTTGGGCCGAGCCGAGTGTGCCTCCAGGACGGCAGAGCTCCAGCTCTGCTCAGAGGCCGGATCTAGTCAAGTGCCTTGCGCGAGGCTGCTCTGCCCTGGGCGAGACTTGCCCAGGCTTGCCTCGCTGCTAGGCTTGCTGCCCGGGAAGGAGCAGGCTGTGCGATGCTGGGAGAGGCCCCTGGCGCCTTCCTGGCCTCAGCTCCACTCCTGCCTTGCCTTTGCATCTAGGCCCCGGGCGTCCGTGGGGAAGGCTTAGGAGCCGGTGGCTTGCACACTGCCAAGCCCTCCAGCAGTGAGGCCTCTCGTAGAGGGGAGGGGAGGGCAAGTGCAGGGCTCCACCAGCGGTTGCTTGGCCGCCCAGACTCAGCGCCGCACGGAGAGCACAAGGCTCCCAGGTCCCCTGGCTGTGGTCTGCAGCCCCACACTCCCGGAGGCTGACTCCGTGGGCGCCCAGAAGGTGCCTGACAGACGTCATGTCCCTAGCGCTCTGCTCCCCAGCAGAGACGTGTGCAGGTGGTGGGGCCTGCCCCTGCGTGTCTGGGCTCCCGCCGGCAGCCCCAGCTCCAGGGAAGCAGCCCCTGAGCCAAGACCTGTAGGGGGCGCGGGGCGCCCCCGCCTGGAAGCCTAGTGCACAGCATGCGGGAAGCGAGCCTCCTCGGGAGAAGAGGAGGCAGCCCAGCTGCGTGCGTCTGCACTCACTCCTTGGGCGGAGCCCAGTGAGCCTGCAGTACGGCAGAGCTCCAGCTCTGCTCAGAGGCCCGATCTGGCAGAGTTGCTGGCGTGAGGCTGCTCTGCCCTGGGCGAGCCTTGCCCAGACGTGCCTCGCTGCTAGGCTTCCTGCCCGGGAAGGAGCAGGCTGCGCCAGACAGGCAGACGCTCCTGGCGCCTTCCTGGCCTCAGCTCCACTCCTGCCTTGCCTTTGCACCTAGTCCCCAGGCGTCCTTGCGGAGGGCTTAGGGGCCGGTGGGGTGCACGCTGCCAAGCCCTCCAGCCGTGAGAGCTCTGTCATAGGGAAGGGAATGGCAAGTGCAGGGCTCCTCCAGCGCTCGCTTGGCCGCCCAGACTCAGCACAGCACGGAGAGCACCAGGCTTCCCAGGGCCCCCGGCTGTGGTCTGCAGCCCCACACACCCGGAGGCTGACTCCGTGAGCGCCCAGAAGGTGCCTGACAGACGTCATTTCCCTAGTGCTCTCCCCACCAGCAGAGACGTGGGCAGGTGGTTGGGGCCTGCCCCTGCATGTCTGGGCTGCCGCCCACAGCCTCCGCTCAGGGGAAGCAGCCCCTGTGCCAAGACCTGCAAGAGGCGCGGGGCGTCCCTGCCTGGAAGCCAAGTGCACGGTCCGCTTGGAAGCGAGCCTCCTTGGGAAGAGTCGAGGGAGCCAAGCCGCGTGCAGCTGCAATCCCTGCTTGGGCCGAGCCGAGTGTGCCTCCAGGACGGCAGAGCTCCAGCTCTGCTCAGAGGCCGGATCTAGTCAAGTGCCTTGCGCGAGGCTGCTCTGCCCTGGGCGAGACTTGCCCAGGCTTGCCTCGCTGCTAGGCTTGCTGCCCGGGAAGGAGCAGGCTGTGCGATGCTGGGAGAGGCCCCTGGCGCCTTCCTGGCCTCAGCTCCACTCCTGCCTTGCCTTTGCATCTAGGCCCCGGGCGTCCGTGGGGAAGGCTTAGGAGCCGGTGGCTTGCACACTGCCAAGCCCTCCAGCAGTGAGGCCTCTCGTAGAGGGGAGGGGAGGGCAAGTGCAGGGCTCCACCAGCGGTTGCTTGGCCGCCCAGACTCAGCGCCGCACGGAGAGCACAAGGCTCCCAGGTCCCCTGGCTGTGGTCTGCAGCCCCACACTCCCGGAGGCTGACTCCGTGGGCGCCCAGAAGGTGCCTGACAGACGTCATGTCCCTAGCGCTCTGCTCCCCAGCAGAGACGTGTGCAGGTGGTGGGGCCTGCCCCTGCGTGTCTGGGCTCCCGCCGGCAGCCCCAGCTCCAGGGAAGCAGCCCCTGAGCCAAGACCTGTAGGGGGCGCGGGGCGCCCCCGCCTGGAAGCCTAGTGCACAGCATGCGGGAAGCGAGCCTCCTCGGGAGAAGAGGAGGCAGCCCAGCTGCGTGCGTCTGCACTCACTCCTTGGGCGGAGCCCAGTGAGCCTCCAGTACGGCAGAGCTCCAGCTCTGCTCAGAGGCCCGATCTGGCAGAGTTGCTGGCGTGAGGCTGCTCTGCCCTGGGCGAGCCTTGCCCAGACGTGCCTCGCTGCTAGGCTTCCTGCCCGGGAAGGAGCAGGCTGCGCCAGACAGGCAGACGCTCCTGGCGCCTTCCTGGCCTCAGCTCCACTCCTGCCTTGCCTTTGCACCTAGTCCCCAGGCGTCCTTGCGGAGGGCTTAGGGGCCGGTGGGGTGCACGCTGCCAAGCCCTCCAGCCGTGAGAGCTCTGTCATAGGGAAGGGAATGGCAAGTGCAGGGCTCCTCCAGCGCTCGCTTGGCCGCCCAGACTCAGCACAGCACGGAGAGCACCAGGCTTCCCAGGGCCCCCGGCTGTGGTCTGCAGCCCCACACACCCGGAGGCTGACTCCGTGAGCGCCCAGAAGGTGCCTGACAGACGTCATTTCCCTAGTGCTCTCCCCACCAGCAGAGACGTGGGCAGGTGGTTGGGGCCTGCCCCTGCGTGTCTGGGCTGCCGCCCACAGCCTCCGCTCAGGGGAAGCAGCCCCTGTGCCAAGACCTGCAAGAGGCGCGGGGCGTCCCTGCCTGGAAGCCAAGTGCACGGTCCGCTTGGAAGCGAGCCTCCTTGGGAAGAGTCGAGGGAGCCAAGCCGCGTGCAGCTGCAATCCCTGCTTGGGCCGAGCCGAGTGTGCCTCCAGGACGGCAGAGCTCCAGCTCTGCTCAGAGGCCGGATCTAGTCAAGTGCCTTGCGCGAGGCTGCTCTGCCCTGGGCGAGACTTGCCCAGGCTTGCCTCGCTGCTAGGCTTGCTGCCCGGGAAGGAGCAGGCTGTGCGATGCTGGGAGAGGCCCCTGGCGCCTTCCTGGCCTCAGCTCCACTCCTGCCTTGCCTTTGCATCTAGGCCCCGGGCGTCCGTGGGGAAGGCTTAGGAGCCGGTGGCTTGCACACTGCCAAGCCCTCCAGCAGTGAGGCCTCTCGTAGAGGGGAGGGGAGGGCAAGTGCAGGGCTCCACCAGCGGTTGCTTGGCCGCCCAGACTCAGCGCCGCACGGAGAGCACAAGGCTCCCAGGTCCCCTGGCTGTGGTCTGCAGCCCCACACTCCCGGAGGCTGACTCCGTGGGCGCCCAGAAGGTGCCTGACAGACGTCATGTCCCTAGCGCTCTGCTCCCCAGCAGAGACGTGTGCAGGTGGTGGGGCCTGCCCCTGCGTGTCTGGGCTCCCGCCGGCAGCCCCAGCTCCAGGGAAGCAGCCCCTGAGCCAAGACCTGTAGGGGGCGCGGGGCGCCCCCGCCTGGAAGCCTAGTGCACAGCATGCGGGAAGCGAGCCTCCTCGGGAGAAGAGGAGGCAGCCCAGCTGCGTGCGTCTGCACTCACTCCTTGGGCGGAGCCCAGTGAGCCTCCAGTACGGCAGAGCTCCAGCTCTGCTCAGAGGCCCGATCTGGCAGAGTTGCTGGCGTGAGGCTGCTCTGCCCTGGGCGAGCCTTGCCCAGACGTGCCTCACTGCTAGGCTTCCTGCCCGGGAAGGAGCAGGCTGCGCCAGACAGGCAGACGCTCCTGGCGCCTTCCTGGCCTCAGCTCCACTCCTGCCTTGCCTTTGCACCTAGTCCCCAGGCGTCCTTGCGGAGGGCTTAGGGGCCGGTGGGGTGCACGCTGCCAAGCCCTCCAGCCGTGAGAGCTCTGTCATAGGGAAGGGAATGGCAAGTGCAGGGCTCCTCCAGCGCTCGCTTGGCCGCCCAGACTCAGCACAGCACGGAGAGCACCAGGCTTCCCAGGGCCCCCGGCTGTGGTCTGCAGCCCCACACACCCGGAGGCTGACTCCGTGAGCGCCCAGAAGGTGCCTGACAGACGTCATTTCCCTAGTGCTCTCCCCACCAGCAGAGACGTGGGCAGGTGGTTGGGGCCTGCCCCTGCGTGTCTGGGCTGCCGCCCACAGCCTCCGCTCAGGGGAAGCAGCCCCTGTGCCAAGACCTGCAAGAGGCGCGGGGCGTCCCTGCCTGGAAGCCAAGTGCACGGTCCGCTTGGAAGCGAGCCTCCTTGGGAAGAGTCGAGGGAGCCAAGCCGCGTGCAGCTGCAATCCCTGCTTGGGCCGAGCCGAGTGTGCCTCCAGGACGGCAGAGCTCCAGCTCTGCTCAGAGGCCGGATCTAGTCAAGTGCCTTGCGCGAGGCTGCTCTGCCCTGGGCGAGACTTGCCCAGGCTTGCCTCGCTGCTAGGCTTGCTGCCCGGGAAGGAGCAGGCTGTGCGATGCTGGGAGAGGCCCCTGGCGCCTTCCTGGCCTCAGCTCCACTCCTGCCTTGCCTTTGCATCTAGGCCCCGGGCGTCCGTGGGGAAGGCTTAGGAGCCGGTGGCTTGCACACTGCCAAGCCCTCCAGCAGTGAGGCCTCTCGTAGAGGGGAGGGGAGGGCAAGTGCAGGGCTCCACCAGCGGTTGCTTGGCCGCCCAGACTCAGCGCCGCACGGAGAGCACAAGGCTCCCAGGTCCCCTGGCTGTGGTCTGCAGCCCCACACTCCCGGAGGCTGACTCCGTGGGCGCCCAGAAGGTGCCTGACAGACGTCATGTCCCTAGCGCTCTGCTCCCCAGCAGAGACGTGTGCAGGTGGTGGGGCCTGCCCCTGCGTGTCTGGGCTCCCGCCGGCAGCCCCAGCTCCAGGGAAGCAGCCCCTGAGCCAAGACCTGTAGGGGGCGCGGGGCGCCCCCGCCTGGAAGCCTAGTGCACAGCATGCGGGAAGCGAGCCTCCTCGGGAGAAGAGGAGGCAGCCCAGCTGCGTGCGTCTGCACTCACTCCTTGGGCGGAGCCCAGTGAGCCTCCAGTACGGCAGAGCTCCAGCTCTGCTCAGAGGCCCGATCTGGCAGAGTTGCTGGCGTGAGGCTGCTCTGCCCTGGGCGAGCCTTGCCCAGACGTGCCTCGCTGCTAGGCTTCCTGCCCGGGAAGGAGCAGGCTGCGCCAGACAGGCAGACGCTCCTGGCGCCTTCCTGGCCTCAGCTCCACTCCTGCCTTGCCTTTGCACCTAGTCCCCAGGCGTCCTTGCGGAGGGCTTAGGGGCCGGTGGGGTGCACGCTGCCAAGCCCTCCAGCCGTGAGAGCTCTGTCATAGGGAAGGGAATGGCAAGTGCAGGGCTCCTCCAGCGCTCGCTTGGCCGCCCAGACTCAGCACAGCACGGAGAGCACCAGGCTTCCCAGGGCCCCCGGCTGTGGTCTGCAGCCCCACACACCCGGAGGCTGACTCCGTGAGCGCCCAGAAGGTGCCTGACAGACGTCATTTCCCTAGTGCTCTCCCCACCAGCAGAGACGTGGGCAGGTGGTTGGGGCCTGCCCCTGCGTGTCTGGGCTGCCGCCCACAGCCTCCGCTCAGGGGAAGCAGCCCCTGTGCCAAGACCTGCAAGAGGCGCGGGGCGTCCCTGCCTGGAAGCCAAGTGCACGGTCCGCTTGGAAGCGAGCCTCCTTGGGAAGAGTCGAGGGAGCCAAGCCGCGTGCAGCTGCAATCCCTGCTTGGGCCGAGCCGAGTGTGCCTCCAGGACGGCAGAGCTCCAGCTCTGCTCAGAGGCCGGATCTAGTCAAGTGCCTTGCGCGAGGCTGCTCTGCCCTGGGCGAGACTTGCCCAGGCTTGCCTCGCTGCTAGGCTTGCTGCCCGGGAAGGAGCAGGCTGTGCGATGCTGGGAGAGGCCCCTGGCGCCTTCCTGGCCTCAGCTCCACTCCTGCCTTGCCTTTGCATCTAGGCCCCGGGCGTCCTTGGGGAAGGCTTAGGAGCCGGTGGCTTGCACACTGCCAAGCCCTCCAGCAGTGAGGCCTCTCGTAGAGGGGAGGGGAGGGCAAGTGCAGGGCTCCACCAGCGGTTGCTTGGCCGCCCAGACTCAGCGCCGCACGGAGAGCACAAGGCTCCCAGGTCCCCTGGCTGTGGTCTGCAGCCCCACACTCCCGGAGGCTGACTCCGTGGGCGCCCAGAAGGTGCCTGACAGACGTCATGTCCCTAGCGCTCTGCTCCCCAGCAGAGACGTGTGCAGGTGGTGGGGCCTGCCCCTGCGTGTCTGGGCTCCCGCCGGCAGCCCCAGCTCCAGGGAAGCAGCCCCTGAGCCAAGACCTGTAGGGGGCGCGGGGCGCCCCCGCCTGGAAGCCTAGTGCACAGCATGCGGGAAGCGAGCCTCCTCGGGAGAAGAGGAGGCAGCCCAGCTGCGTGCGTCTGCACTCACTCCTTGGGCGGAGCCCAGTGAGCCTCCAGTACGGCAGAGCTCCAGCTCTGCTCAGAGGCCCGATCTGGCAGAGTTGCTGGCGTGAGGCTGCTCTGCCCTGGGCGAGCCTTGCCCAGACGTGCCTCGCTGCTAGGCTTCCTGCCCGGGAAGGAGCAGGCTGCGCCAGACAGGCAGACGCTCCTGGCGCCTTCCTGGCCTCAGCTCCACTCCTGCCTTGCCTTTGCACCTAGTCCCCAGGCGTCCTTGCGGAGGGCTTAGGGGCCGGTGGGGTGCACGCTGCCAAGCCCTCCAGCCGTGAGAGCTCTGTCATAGGGAAGGGAATGGCAAGTGCAGGGCTCCTCCAGCGCTCGCTTGGCCGCCCAGACTCAGCACAGCACGGAGAGCACCAGGCTTCCCAGGGCCCCCGGCTGTGGTCTGCAGCCCCACACACCCGGAGGCTGACTCCGTGAGCGCCCAGAAGGTGCCTGACAGACGTCATTTCCCTAGTGCTCTCCCCACCAGCAGAGACGTGGGCAGGTGGTTGGGGCCTGCCCCTGCGTGTCTGGGCTGCCGCCCACAGCCTCCGCTCAGGGGAAGCAGCCCCTGTGCCAAGACCTGCAAGAGGCGCGGGGCGTCCCTGCCTGGAAGCCAAGTGCACGGTCCGCTTGGAAGCGAGCCTCCTTGGGAAGAGTCGAGGGAGCCAAGCCGCGTGCAGCTGCAATCCCTGCTTGGGCCGAGCCGAGTGTGCCTCCAGGACGGCAGAGCTCCAGCTCTGCTCAGAGGCCGGATCTAGTCAAGTGCCTTGCGCGAGGCTGCTCTGCCCTGGGCGAGACTTGCCCAGGCTTGCCTCGCTGCTAGGCTTGCTGCCCGGGAAGGAGCAGGCTGTGCGATGCTGGGAGAGGCCCCTGGCGCCTTCCTGGCCTCAGCTCCACTCCTGCCTTGCCTTTGCATCTAGGCCCCGGGCGTCCTTGGGGAAGGCTTAGGAGCCGGTGGCTTGCACACTGCCAAGCCCTCCAGCAGTGAGGCCTCTCATAGAGGGGAGGGGAGGGCAAGTGCAGGGCTCCACCAGCGGTTGCTTGGCCGCCCAGACTCAGCGCCGCACGGAGAGCACAAGGCTCCCAGGTCCCCTGGCTGTGGTCTGCAGCCCCACACTCCCGGAGGCTGACTCCGTGGGCGCCCAGAAGGTGCCTGACAGACGTCATGTCCCTAGCGCTCTGCTCCCCAGCAGAGACGTGTGCAGGTGGTGGGGACTGCCCCTGCGTGTCTGGGCTCCCGCCGGCAGCCCGAGCTCCAGGGAAGCAGCCCCTGAGCCAAGACCTGTAGGGGGCGCGGGGCGCCCCCGCCTGGAAGCCTAGTGCACAGCATGCGGGAAGCGAGCCTCCTCGGGAGAAGAGGAGGCAGCCCAGTTGCGTGCGTCTGCACTCACTCCTTGGGCGGAGCCCAGTGAGCCTCCAGTACGGCAGAGCTCCAGCTCTGCTCAGAGGCCCGATCTGGCAGAGTTGCTGGCGTGAGGCTGCTCTGCCCTGGGCGAGCCTTGCCCAGACGTGCCTCGCTGCTAGGCTTCCTGCCCGGGAAGGAGCAGGCTGCGCCAGACAGGCAGACGCTCCTGGCGCCTTCCTGGCCTCAGCTCCACTCCTGCCTTGCCTTTGCACCTAGTCCCCAGGCGTCCTTGCGGAGGGCTTAGGGGCCGGTGGGGTGCACGCTGCCAAGCCCTCCAGCCGTGAGAGCTCTGTCATAGGGAAGGGAATGGCAAGTGCAGGGCTCCTCCAGCGCTCGCTTGGCCGCCCAGACTCAGCACAGCACGGAGAGCACCAGGCTTCCCAGGGCCCCCGGCTGTGGTCTGCAGCCCCACACACCCGGAGGCTGACTCCGTGAGCGCCCAGAAGGTGCCTGACAGACGTCATTTCCCTAGTGCTCTCCCCACCAGCAGAGACGTGGGCAGGTGGTTGGGGCCTGCCCCTGCGTGTCTGGGCTGCCGCCCACAGCCTCCGCTCAGGGGAAGCAGCCCCTGTGCCAAGACCTGCAAGAGGCGCGGGGCGTCCCTGCCTGGAAGCCAAGTGCACGGTCCGCTTGGAAGCGAGCCTCCTTGGGAAGAGTCGAGGGAGCCAAGCCGCGTGCAGCTGCAATCCCTGCTTGGGCCGAGCCGAGTGTGCCTCCAGGACGGCAGAGCTCCAGCTCTGCTCAGAGGCCGGATCTAGTCAAGTGCCTTGCGCGAGGCTGCTCTGCCCTGGGCGAGACTTGCCCAGGCTTGCCTCGCTGCTAGGCTTGCTGCCCGGGAAGGAGCAGGCTGTGCGATGCTGGGAGAGGCCCCTGGCGCCTTCCTGGCCTCAGCTCCACTCCTGCCTTGCCTTTGCATCTAGGCCCCGGGCGTCCGTGGGGAAGGCTTAGGAGCCGGTGGCTTGCACACTGCCAAGCCCTCCAGCAGTGAGGCCTCTCGTAGAGGGGAGGGGAGGGCAAGTGCAGGGCTCCACCAGCGGTTGCTTGGCCGCCCAGACTCAGCGCCGCACGGAGAGCACAAGGCTCCCAGGTCCCCTGGCTGTGGTCTGCAGCCCCACACTCCCGGAGGCTGACTCCGTGGGCGCCCAGAAGGTGCCTGACAGACGTCATGTCCCTAGCGCTCTGCTCCCCAGCAGAGACGTGTGCAGGTGGTGGGGCCTGCCCCTGCGTGTCTGGGCTCCCGCCGGCAGCCCCAGCTCCAGGGAAGCAGCCCCTGAGCCAAGACCTGTAGGGGGCGCGGGGCGCCCCCGCCTGGAAGCCTAGTGCACAGCATGCGGGAAGCGAGCCTCCTCGGGAGAAGAGGAGGCAGCCCAGCTGCGTGCGTCTGCACTCACTCCTTGGGCGGAGCCCAGTGAGCCTCCAGTACGGCAGAGCTCCAGCTCTGCTCAGAGGCCCGATCTGGCAGAGTTGCTGGCGTGAGGCTGCTCTGCCCTGGGCGAGCCTTGCCCAGACGTGCCTCGCTGCTAGGCTTCCTGCCCGGGAAGGAGCAGGCTGCGCCAGACAGGCAGACGCTCCTGGCGCCTTCCTGGCCTCAGCTCCACTCCTGCCTTGCCTTTGCACCTAGTCCCCAGGCGTCCTTGCGGAGGGCTTAGGGGCCGGTGGGGTGCACGCTGCCAAGCCCTCCAGCCGTGAGAGCTCTGTCATAGGGAAGGGAATGGCAAGTGCAGGGCTCCTCCAGCGCTCGCTTGGCCGCCCAGACTCAGCACAGCACGGAGAGCACCAGGCTTCCCAGGGCCCCCGGCTGTGGTCTGCAGCCCCACACACCCGGAGGCTGACTCCGTGAGCGCCCAGAAGGTGCCTGACAGACGTCATTTCCCTAGTGCTCTCCCCACCAGCAGAGACGTGGGCAGGTGGTTGGGGCCTGCCCCTGCGTGTCTGGGCTGCCGCCCACAGCCTCCGCTCAGGGGAAGCAGCCCCTGTGCCAAGACCTGCAAGAGGCGCGGGGCGTCCCTGCCTGGAAGCCAAGTGCACGGTCCGCTTGGAAGCGAGCCTCCTTGGGAAGAGTCGAGGGAGCCAAGCCGCGTGCAGCTGCAATCCCTGCTTGGGCCGAGCCGAGTGTGCCTCCAGGACGGCAGAGCTCCAGCTCTGCTCAGAGGCCGGATCTAGTCAAGTGCCTTGCGCGAGGCTGCTCTGCCCTGGGCGAGACTTGCCCAGGCTTGCCTCGCTGCTAGGCTTGCTGCCCGGGAAGGAGCAGGCTGTGCGATGCTGGGAGAGGCCCCTGGCGCCTTCCTGGCCTCAGCTCCACTCCTGCCTTGCCTTTGCATCTAGGCCCCGGGCGTCCTTGGGGAAGGCTTAGGAGCCGGTGGCTTGCACACTGCCAAGCCCTCCAGCAGTGAGGCCTCTCGTAGAGGGGAGGGGAGGGCAAGTGCAGGGCTCCACCAGCGGTTGCTTGGCCGCCCAGACTCAGCGCCGCACGGAGAGCACAAGGCTCCCAGGTCCCCTGGCTGTGGTCTGCAGCCCCACACTCCCGGAGGCTGACTCCGTGGGCGCCCAGAAGGTGCCTGACAGACGTCATGTCCCTAGCGCTCTGCTCCCCAGCAGAGACGTGTGCAGGTGGTGGGGCCTGCCCCTGCGTGTCTGGGCTCCCGCCGGCAGCCCCAGCTCCAGGGAAGCAGCCCCTGAGCCAAGACCTGTAGGGGGCGCGGGGCGC
This sequence comes from Budorcas taxicolor, assembly GCF_023091745.1. NCBI lineage: Eukaryota > Metazoa > Chordata > Mammalia > Artiodactyla > Bovidae > Budorcas > Budorcas taxicolor. The sequence goes on from NW_026292741.1 coordinate 238,424, forward strand.
CCCCGCCTGGAAGCCTAGTGCACAGCATGCGGGAAGCGAGCCTCCTCGGGAGAAGAGGAGGCAGCCCAGCTGCGTGCGTCTGCACTCACTCCTTGGGCGGAGCCCAGTGAGCCTCCAGTACGGCAGAGCTCCAGCTCTGCTCAGAGGCCCGATCTGGCAGAGTTGCTGGCGTGAGGCTGCTCTGCCCTGGGCGAGCCTTGCCCAGACGTGCCTCGCTGCTAGGCTTCCTGCCCGGGAAGGAGCAGGCTGCGCCAGACAGGCAGACGCTCCTGGCGCCTTCCTGGCCTCAGCTCCACTCCTGCCTTGCCTTTGCACCTAGTCCCCAGGCGTCCTTGCGGAGGGCTTAGGGGCCGGTGGGGTGCACGCTGCCAAGCCCTCCAGCCGTGAGAGCTCTGTCATAGGGAAGGGAATGGCAAGTGCAGGGCTCCTCCAGCGCTCGCTTGGCCGCCCAGACTCAGCACAGCACGGAGAGCACCAGGCTTCCCAGGGCCCCCGGCTGTGGTCTGCAGCCCCACACACCCGGAGGCTGACTCCGTGAGCGCCCAGAAGGTGCCTGACAGACGTCATTTCCCTAGTGCTCTCCCCACCAGCAGAGACGTGGGCAGGTGGTTGGGGCCTGCCCCTGCGTGTCTGGGCTGCCGCCCACAGCCTCCGCTCAGGGGAAGCAGCCCCTGTGCCAAGACCTGCAAGAGGCGCGGGGCGTCCCTGCCTGGAAGCCAAGTGCACGGTCCGCTTGGAAGCGAGCCTCCTTGGGAAGAGTCGAGGGAGCCAAGCCGCGTGCAGCTGCAATCCCTGCTTGGGCCGAGCCGAGTGTGCCTCCAGGACGGCAGAGCTCCAGCTCTGCTCAGAGGCCGGATCTAGTCAAGTGCCTTGCGCGAGGCTGCTCTGCCCTGGGCGAGACTTGCCCAGGCTTGCCTCGCTGCTAGGCTTGCTGCCCGGGAAGGAGCAGGCTGTGCGATGCTGGGAGAGGCCCCTGGCGCCTTCCTGGCCTCAGCTCCACTCCTGCCTTGCCTTTGCATCTAGGCCCCGGGCGTCCGTGGGGAAGGCTTAGGAGCCGGTGGCTTGCACACTGCCAAGCCCTCCAGCAGTGAGGCCTCTCGTAGAGGGGAGGGGAGGGCAAGTGCAGGGCTCCACCAGCGGTTGCTTGGCCGCCCAGACTCAGCGCCGCACGGAGAGCACAAGGCTCCCAGGTCCCCTGGCTGTGGTCTGCAGCCCCACACTCCCGGAGGCTGACTCCGTGGGCGCCCAGAAGGTGCCTGACAGACGTCATGTCCCTAGCGCTCTGCTCCCCAGCAGAGACGTGTGCAGGTGGTGGGGCCTGCCCCTGCGTGTCTGGGCTCCCGCCGGCAGCCCCAGCTCCAGGGAAGCAGCCCCTGAGCCAAGACCTGTAGGGGGCGCGGGGCGCCCCCGCCTGGAAGCCTAGTGCACAGCATGCGGGAAGCGAGCCTCCTCGGGAGAAGAGGAGGCAGCCCAGCTGCGTGCGTCTGCACTCACTCCTTGGGCGGAGCCCAGTGAGCCTCCAGTACGGCAGAGCTCCAGCTCTGCTCAGAGGCCCGATCTGGCAGAGTTGCTGGCGTGAGGCTGCTCTGCCCTGGGCGAGCCTTGCCCAGACGTGCCTCGCTGCTAGGCTTCCTGCCCGGGAAGGAGCAGGCTGCGCCAGACAGGCAGACGCTCCTGGCGCCTTCCTGGCCTCAGCTCCACTCCTGCCTTGCCTTTGCACCTAGTCCCCAGGCGTCCTTGCGGAGGGCTTAGGGGCCGGTGGGGTGCACGCTGCCAAGCCCTCCAGCCGTGAGAGCTCTGTCATAGGGAAGGGAATGGCAAGTGCAGGGCTCCTCCAGCGCTCGCTTGGCCGCCCAGACTCAGCACAGCACGGAGAGCACCAGGCTTCCCAGGGCCCCCGGCTGTGGTCTGCAGCCCCACACACCCGGAGGCTGACTCCGTGAGCGCCCAGAAGGTGCCTGACAGACGTCATTTCCCTAGTGCTCTCCCCACCAGCAGAGACGTGGGCAGGTGGTTGGGGCCTGCCCCTGCGTGTCTGGGCTGCCGCCCACAGCCTCCGCTCAGGGGAAGCAGCCCCTGTGCCAAGACCTGCAAGAGGCGCGGGGCGTCCCTGCCTGGAAGCCAAGTGCACGGTCCGCTTGGAAGCGAGCCTCCTTGGGAAGAGTCGAGGGAGCCAAGCCGCGTGCAGCTGCAATCCCTGCTTGGGCCGAGCCGAGTGTGCCTCCAGGACGGCAGAGCTCCAGCTCTGCTCAGAGGCCGGATCTAGTCAAGTGCCTTGCGCGAGGCTGCTCTGCCCTGGGCGAGACTTGCCCAGGCTTGCCTCGCTGCTAGGCTTGCTGCCCGGGAAGGAGCAGGCTGTGCGATGCTGGGAGAGGCCCCTGGCGCCTTCCTGGCCTCAGCTCCACTCCTGCCTTGCCTTTGCATCTAGGCCCCGGGCGTCCGTGGGGAAGGCTTAGGAGCCGGTGGCTTGCACACTGCCAAGCCCTCCAGCAGTGAGGCCTCTCGTAGAGGGGAGGGGAGGGCAAGTGCAGGGCTCCACCAGCGGTTGCTTGGCCGCCCAGACTCAGCGCCGCACGGAGAGCACAAGGCTCCCAGGTCCCCTGGCTGTGGTCTGCAGCCCCACACTCCCGGAGGCTGACTCCGTGGGCGCCCAGAAGGTGCCTGACAGACGTCATGTCCCTAGCGCTCTGCTCCCCAGCAGAGACGTGTGCAGGTGGTGGGGCCTGCCCCTGCGTGTCTGGGCTCCCGCCGGCAGCCCCAGCTCCAGGGAAGCAGCCCCTGAGCCAAGACCTGTAGGGGGCGCGGGGCGCCCCCGCCTGGAAGCCTAGTGCACAGCATGCGGGAAGCGAGCCTCCTCGGGAGAAGAGGAGGCAGCCCAGCTGCGTGCGTCTGCACTCACTCCTTGGGCGGAGCCCAGTGAGCCTCCAGTACGGCAGAGCTCCAGCTCTGCTCAGAGGCCCGATCTGGCAGAGTTGCTGGCGTGAGGCTGCTCTGCCCTGGGCGAGCCTTGCCCAGACGTGCCTCGCTGCTAGGCTTCCTGCCCGGGAAGGAGCAGGCTGCGCCAGACAGGCAGACGCTCCTGGCGCCTTCCTGGCCTCAGCTCCACTCCTGCCTTGCCTTTGCACCTAGTCCCCAGGCGTCCTTGCGGAGGGCTTAGGGGCCGGTGGGGTGCACGCTGCCAAGCCCTCCAGCCGTGAGAGCTCTGTCATAGGGAAGGGAATGGCAAGTGCAGGGCTCCTCCAGCGCTCGCTTGGCCGCCCAGACTCAGCACAGCACGGAGAGCACCAGGCTTCCCAGGGCCCCCGGCTGTGGTCTGCAGCCCCACACTCCCGGAGGCTGACTCCGTGGGCGCCCAGAAGGTGCCTGACAGACGTCATGTCCCTAGCGCTCTGCTCCCCAGCAGAGACGTGTGCAGGTGGTGGGGCCTGCCCCTGCGTGTCTGGGCTCCCGCCGGCAGCCCCAGCTCCAGGGAAGCAGCCCCTGAGCCAAGACCTGTAGGGGGCGCGGGGCGCCCCCGCCTGGAAGCCTAGTGCACAGCATGCGGGAAGCGAGCCTCCTCGGGAGAAGAGGAGGCAGCCCAGCTGCGTGCGTCTGCACTCACTCCTTGGGCGGAGCCCAGTGAGCCTCCAGTACGGCAGAGCTCCAGCTCTGCTCAGAGGCCCGATCTGGCAGAGTTGCTGGCGTGAGGCTGCTCTGCCCTGGGCGAGCCTTGCCCAGACGTGCCTCGCTGCTAGGCTTCCTGCCCGGGAAGGAGCAGGCTGCGCCAGACAGGCAGACGCTCCTGGCGCCTTCCTGGCCTCAGCTCCACTCCTGCCTTGCCTTTGCACCTAGTCCCCAGGCGTCCTTGCGGAGGGCTTAGGGGCCGGTGGGGTGCACGCTGCCAAGCCCTCCAGCCGTGAGAGCTCTGTCATAGGGAAGGGAATGGCAAGTGCAGGGCTCCTCCAGCGCTCGCTTGGCCGCCCAGACTCAGCACAGCACGGAGAGCACCAGGCTTCCCAGGGCCCCCGGCTGTGGTCTGCAGCCCCACACACCCGGAGGCTGACTCCGTGAGCGCCCAGAAGGTGCCTGACAGACGTCATTTCCCTAGTGCTCTCCCCACCAGCAGAGACGTGGGCAGGTGGTTGGGGCCTGCCCCTGCGTGTCTGGGCTGCCGCCCACAGCCTCCGCTCAGGGGAAGCAGCCCCTGTGCCAAGACCTGCAAGAGGCGCGGGGCGTCCCTGCCTGGAAGCCAAGTGCACGGTCCGCTTGGAAGCGAGCCTCCTTGGGAAGAGTCGAGGGAGCCAAGCCGCGTGCAGCTGCAATCCCTGCTTGGGCCGAGCCGAGTGTGCCTCCAGGACGGCAGAGCTCCAGCTCTGCTCAGAGGCCGGATCTAGTCAAGTGCCTTGCGCGAGGCTGCTCTGCCCTGGGCGAGACTTGCCCAGGCTTGCCTCGCTGCTAGGCTTGCTGCCCGGGAAGGAGCAGGCTGTGCGATGCTGGGAGAGGCCCCTGGCGCCTTCCTGGCCTCAGCTCCACTCCTGCCTTGCCTTTGCATCTAGGCCCCGGGCGTCCTTGGGGAAGGCTTAGGAGCCGGTGGCTTGCACACTGCCAAGCCCTCCAGCAGTGAGGCCTCTCGTAGAGGGGAGGGGAGGGCAAGTGCAGGGCTCCACCAGCGGTTGCTTGGCCGCCCAGACTCAGCGCCGCACGGAGAGCACAAGGCTCCCAGGTCCCCTGGCTGTGGTCTGCAGCCCCACACTCCCGGAGGCTGACTCCGTGGGCGCCCAGAAGGTGCCTGACAGACGTCATGTCCCTAGCGCTCTGCTCCCCAGCAGAGACGTGTGCAGGTGGTGGGGCCTGCCCCTGCGTGTCTGGGCTCCCGCCGGCAGCCCCAGCTCCAGGGAAGCAGCCCCTGAGCCAAGACCTGTAGGGGGCGCGGGGCGCCCCCGCCTGGAAGCCTAGTGCACAGCATGCGGGAAGCGAGCCTCCTCGGGAGAAGAGGAGGCAGCCCAGCTGCGTGCGTCTGCACTCACTCCTTGGGCGGAGCCCAGTGAGCCTCCAGTACGGCAGAGCTCCAGCTCTGCTCAGAGGCCCGATCTGGCAGAGTTGCTGGCGTGAGGCTGCTCTGCCCTGGGCGAGCCTTGCCCAGACGTGCCTCGCTGCTAGGCTTCCTGCCCGGGAAGGAGCAGGCTGCGCCAGACAGGCAGACGCTCCTGGCGCCTTCCTGGCCTCAGCTCCACTCCTGCCTTGCCTTTGCACCTAGTCCCCAGGCGTCCTTGCGGAGGGCTTAGGGGCCGGTGGGGTGCACGCTGCCAAGCCCTCCAGCCGTGAGAGCTCTGTCATAGGGAAGGGAATGGCAAGTGCAGGGCTCCTCCAGCGCTCGCTTGGCCGCCCAGACTCAGCACAGCACGGAGAGCACCAGGCTTCCCAGGGCCCCCGGCTGTGGTCTGCAGCCCCACACACCCGGAGGCTGACTCCGTGAGCGCCCAGAAGGTGCCTGACAGACGTCATTTCCCTAGTGCTCTCCCCACCAGCAGAGACGTGGGCAGGTGGTTGGGGCCTGCCCCTGCGTGTCTGGGCTGCCGCCCACAGCCTCCGCTCAGGGGAAGCAGCCCCTGTGCCAAGACCTGCAAGAGGCGCGGGGCGTCCCTGCCTGGAAGCCAAGTGCACGGTCCGCTTGGAAGCGAGCCTCCTTGGGAAGAGTCGAGGGAGCCAAGCCGCGTGCAGCTGCAAGCCCTGCTTGGGCCGAGCCGAGTGTGCCTCCAGGACGGCAGAGCTCCAGCTCTGCTCAGAGGCCGGATCTAGTCAAGTGCCTTGCGCGAGGCTGCTCTGCCCTGGGCGAGACTTGCCCAGGCTTGCCTCGCTGCTAGGCTTGCTGCCCGGGAAGGAGCAGGCTGTGCGATGCTGGGAGAGGCCCCTGGCGCCTTCCTGGCCTCAGCTCCACTCCTGCCTTGCCTTTGCATCTAGGCCCCGGGCGTCCTTGGGGAAGGCTTAGGAGCCGGTGGCTTGCACACTGCCAAGCCCTCCAGCAGTGAGGCCTCTCGTAGAGGGGAGGGGAGGGCAAGTGCAGGGCTCCACCAGCGGTTGCTTGGCCGCCCAGACTCAGCGCCGCACGGAGAGCACAAGGCTCCCAGGTCCCCTGGCTGTGGTCTGCAGCCCCACACTCCCGGAGGCTGACTCCGTGGGCGCCCAGAAGGTGCCTGACAGACGTCATGTCCCTAGCGCTCTGCTCCCCAGCAGAGACGTGTGCAGGTGGTGGGGCCTGCCCCTGCGTGTCTGGGCTCCCGCCGGCAGCCCCAGCTCCAGGGAAGCAGCCCCTGAGCCAAGACCTGTAGGGGGCGCGGGGCGCCCCCGCCTGGAAGCCTAGTGCACAGCATGCGGGAAGCGAGCCTCCTCGGGAGAAGAGGAGGCAGCCCAGCTGCGTGCGTCTGCACTCACTCCTTGGGCGGAGCCCAGTGAGCCTCCAGTACGGCAGAGCTCCAGCTCTGCTCAGAGGCCCGATCTGGCAGAGTTGCTGGCGTGAGGCTGCTCTGCCCTGGGCGAGCCTTGCCCAGACGTGCCTCGCTGCTAGGCTTCCTGCCCGGGAAGGAGCAGGCTGCGCCAGACAGGCAGACGCTCCTGGCGCCTTCCTGGCCTCAGCTCCACTCCTGCCTTGCCTTTGCACCTAGTCCCCAGGCGTCCTTGCGGAGGGCTTAGGGGCCGGTGGGGTGCACGCTGCCAAGCCCTCCAGCCGTGAGAGCTCTGTCATAGGGAAGGGAATGGCAAGTGCAGGGCTCCTCCAGCGCTCGCTTGGCCGCCCAGACTCAGCACAGCACGGAGAGCACCAGGCTTCCCAGGGCCCCCGGCTGTGGTCTGCAGCCCCACACACCCGGAGGCTGACTCCGTGAGCGCCCAGAAGGTGCCTGACAGACGTCATTTCCCTAGTGCTCTCCCCACCAGCAGAGACGTGGGCAGGTGGTTGGGGCCTGCCCCTGCGTGTCTGGGCTGCCGCCCACAGCCTCCGCTCAGGGGAAGCAGCCCCTGTGCCAAGACCTGCAAGAGGCGCGGGGCGTCCCTGCCTGGAAGCCAAGTGCACGGTCCGCTTGGAAGCGAGCCTCCTTGGGAAGAGTCGAGGGAGCCAAGCCGCGTGCAGCTGCAATCCCTGCTTGGGCCGAGCCGAGTGTGCCTCCAGGACGGCAGAGCTCCAGCTCTGCTCAGAGGCCGGATCTAGTCAAGTGCCTTGCGCGAGGCTGCTCTGCCCTGGGCGAGACTTGCCCAGGCTTGCCTCGCTGCTAGGCTTGCTGCCCGGGAAGGAGCAGGCTGTGCGATGCTGGGAGAGGCCCCTGGCGCCTTCCTGGCCTCAGCTCCACTCCTGCCTTGCCTTTGCATCTAGGCCCCGGGCGTCCGTGGGGAAGGCTTAGGAGCCGGTGGCTTGCACACTGCCAAGCCCTCCAGCAGTGAGGCCTCTCGTAGAGGGGAGGGGAGGGCAAGTGCAGGGCTCCACCAGCGGTTGCTTGGCCGCCCAGACTCAGCGCCGCACGGAGAGCACAAGGCTCCCAGGTCCCCTGGCTGTGGTCTGCAGCCCCACACTCCCGGAGGCTGACTCCGTGGGCGCCCAGAAGGTGCCTGACAGACGTCATGTCCCTAGCGCTCTGCTCCCCAGCAGAGACGTGTGCAGGTGGTGGGGCCTGCCCCTGCGTGTCTGGGCTCCCGCCGGCAGCCCCAGCTCCAGGGAAGCAGCCCCTGAGCCAAGACCTGTAGGGGGCGCGGGGCGCCCCCGCCTGGAAGCCTAGTGCACAGCATGCGGGAAGCGAGCCTCCTCGGGAGAAGAGGAGGCAGCCCAGCTGCGTGCGTCTGCACTCACTCCTTGGGCGGAGCCCAGTGAGCCTCCAGTACGGCAGAGCTCCAGCTCTGCTCAGAGGCCCGATCTGGCAGAGTTGCTGGCGTGAGGCTGCTCTGCCCTGGGCGAGCCTTGCCCAGACGTGCCTCGCTGCTAGGCTTCCTGCCCGGGAAGGAGCAGGCTGCGCCAGACAGGCAGACGCTCCTGGCGCCTTCCTGGCCTCAGCTCCACTCCTGCCTTGCCTTTGCACCTAGTCCCCAGGCGTCCTTGCGGAGGGCTTAGGGGCCGGTGGGGTGCACGCTGCCAAGCCCTCCAGCCGTGAGAGCTCTGTCATAGGGAAGGGAATGGCAAGTGCAGGGCTCCTCCAGCGCTCGCTTGGCCGCCCAGACTCAGCACAGCACGGAGAGCACCAGGCTTCCCAGGGCCCCCGGCTGTGGTCTGCAGCCCCACACACCCGGAGGCTGACTCCGTGAGCGCCCAGAAGGTGCCTGACAGACGTCATTTCCCTAGTGCTCTCCCCACCAGCAGAGACGTGGGCAGGTGGTTGGGGCCTGCCCCTGCGTGTCTGGGCTGCCGCCCACAGCCTCCGCTCAGGGGAAGCAGCCCCTGTGCCAAGACCTGCAAGAGGCGCGGGGCGTCCCTGCCTGGAAGCCAAGTGCACGGTCCGCTTGGAAGCGAGCCTCCTTGGGAAGAGTCGAGGGAGCCAAGCCGCGTGCAGCTGCAATCCCTGCTTGGGCCGAGCCGAGTGTGCCTCCAGGACGGCAGAGCTCCAGCTCTGCTCAGAGGCCGGATCTAGTCAAGTGCCTTGCGCGAGGCTGCTCTGCCCTGGGCGAGACTTGCCCAGGCTTGCCTCGCTGCTAGGCTTGCTGCCCGGGAAGGAGCAGGCTGTGCGATGCTGGGAGAGGCCCCTGGCGCCTTCCTGGCCTCAGCTCCACTCCTGCCTTGCCTTTGCATCTAGGCCCCGGGCGTCCGTGGGGAAGGCTTAGGAGCCGGTGGCTTGCACACTGCCAAGCCCTCCAGCAGTGAGGCCTCTCGTAGAGGGGAGGGGAGGGCAAGTGCAGGGCTCCACCAGCGGTTGCTTGGCCGCCCAGACTCAGCGCCGCACGGAGAGCACAAGGCTCCCAGGTCCCCTGGCTGTGGTCTGCAGCCCCACACTCCCGGAGGCTGACTCCGTGGGCGCCCAGAAGGTGCCTGACAGACGTCATGTCCCTAGCGCTCTGCTCCCCAGCAGAGACGTGTGCAGGTGGTGGGGCCTGCCCCTGCGTGTCTGGGCTCCCGCCGGCAGCCCCAGCTCCAGGGAAGCAGCCCCTGAGCCAAGACCTGTAGGGGGCGCGGGGCGCCCCCGCCTGGAAGCCTAGTGCACAGCATGCGGGAAGCGAGCCTCCTCGGGAGAAGAGGAGGCAGCCCAGCTGCGTGCGTCTGCACTCACTCCTTGGGCGGAGCCCAGTGAGCCTCCAGTACGGCAGAGCTCCAGCTCTGCTCAGAGGCCCGATCTGGCAGAGTTGCTGGCGTGAGGCTGCTCTGCCCTGGGCGAGCCTTGCCCAGACGTGCCTCGCTGCTAGGCTTCCTGCCCGGGAAGGAGCAGGCTGCGCCAGACAGGCAGACGCTCCTGGCGCCTTCCTGGCCTCAGCTCCACTCCTGCCTTGCCTTTGCACCTAGTCCCCAGGCGTCCTTGCGGAGGGCTTAGGGGCCGGTGGGGTGCACGCTGCCAAGCCCTCCAGCCGTGAGAGCTCTGTCATAGGGAAGGGAATGGCAAGTGCAGGGCTCCTCCAGCGCTCGCTTGGCCGCCCAGACTCAGCACAGCACGGAGAGCACCAGGCTTCCCAGGGCCCCCGGCTGTGGTCTGCAGCCCCACACACCCGGAGGCTGACTCCGTGAGCGCCCAGAAGGTGCCTGACAGACGTCATTTCCCTAGTGCTCTCCCCACCAGCAGAGACGTGGGCAGGTGGTTGGGGCCTGCCCCTGCGTGTCTGGGCTGCCGCCCACAGCCTCCGCTCAGGGGAAGCAGCCCCTGTGCCAAGACCTGCAAGAGGCGCGGGGCGTCCCTGCCTGGAAGCCAAGTGCACGGTCCGCTTGGAAGCGAGCCTCCTTGGGAAGAGTCGAGGGAGCCAAGCCGCGTGCAGCTGCAATCCCTGCTTGGGCCGAGCCGAGTGTGCCTCCAGGACGGCAGAGCTCCAGCTCTGCTCAGAGGCCGGATCTAGTCAAGTGCCTTGCGCGAGGCTGCTCTGCCCTGGGCGAGACTTGCCCAGGCTTGCCTCGCTGCTAGGCTTGCTGCCCGGGAAGGAGCAGGCTGTGCGATGCTGGGAGAGGCCCCTGGCGCCTTCCTGGCCTCAGCTCCACTCCTGCCTTGCCTTTGCATCTAGGCCCCGGGCGTCCTTGGGGAAGGCTTAGGAGCCGGTGGCTTGCACACTGCCAAGCCCTCCAGCAGTGAGGCCTCTCGTAGAGGGGAGGGGAGGGCAAGTGCAGGGCTCCACCAGCGGTTGCTTGGCCGCCCAGACTCAGCGCCGCACGGAGAGCACAAGGCTCCCAGGTCCCCTGGCTGTGGTCTGCAGCCCCACACTCCCGGAGGCTGACTCCGTGGGCGCCCAGAAGGTGCCTGACAGACGTCATGTCCCTAGCGCTCTGCTCCCCAGCAGAGACGTGTGCAGGTGGTGGGGCCTGCCCCTGCGTGTCTGGGCTCCCGCCGGCAGCCCCAGCTCCAGGGAAGCAGCCCCTGAGCCAAGACCTGTAGGGGGCGCGGGGCGCCCCCGCCTGGAAGCCTAGTGCACAGCATGCGGGAAGCGAGCCTCCTCGGGAGAAGAGGAGGCAGCCCAGCTGCGTGCGTCTGCACTCACTCCTTGGGCGGAGCCCAGTGAGCCTCCAGTACGGCAGAGCTCCAGCTCTGCTCAGAGGCCCGATCTGGCAGAGTTGCTGGCGTGAGGCTGCTCTGCCCTGGGCGAGCCTTGCCCAGACGTGCCTCGCTGCTAGGCTTCCTGCCCGGGAAGGAGCAGGCTGCGCCAGACAGGCAGACGCTCCTGGCGCCTTCCTGGCCTCAGCTCCACTCCTGCCTTGCCTTTGCACCTAGTCCCCAGGCGTCCTTGCGGAGGGCTTAGGGGCCGGTGGGGTGCACGCTGCCAAGCCCTCCAGCCGTGAGAGCTCTGTCATAGGGAAGGGAATGGCAAGTGCAGGGCTCCTCCAGCGCTCGCTTGGCCGCCCAGACTCAGCACAGCACGGAGAGCACCAGGCTTCCCAGGGCCCCCGGCTGTGGTCTGCAGCCCCACACACCCGGAGGCTGACTCCGTGAGCGCCCAGAAGGTGCCTGACAGACGTCATTTCCCTAGTGCTCTCCCCACCAGCAGAGACGTGAGCAGGTGGTTGGGGCCTGCCCCTGCGTGTCTGGGCTGCCGCCCACAGCCTCCGCTCAGGGGAAGCAGCCCCTGTGCCAAGACCTGCAAGAGGCGCGGGGCGTCCCTGCCTGGAAGCCAAGTGCACGGTCCGCTTGGAAGCGAGCCTCCTTGGGAAGAGTCGAGGGAGCCAAGCCGCGTGCAGCTGCAATCCCTGCTTGGGCCGAGCCGAGTGTGCCTCCAGGACGGCAGAGCTCCAGCTCTGCTCAGAGGCCGGATCTAGTCAAGTGCCTTGCGCGAGGCTGCTCTGCCCTGGGCGAGACTTGCCCAGGCTTGCCTCGCTGCTAGGCTTGCTGCCCGGGAAGGAGCAGGCTGTGCGATGCTGGGAGAGGCCCCTGGCGCCTTCCTGGCCTCAGCTCCACTCCTGCCTTGCCTTTGCATCTAGGCCCCGGGCGTCCGTGGGGAAGGCTTAGGAGCCGGTGGCTTGCACACTGCCAAGCCCTCCAGCAGTGAGGCCTCTCGTAGAGGGGAGGGGAGGGCAAGTGCAGGGCTCCACCAGCGGTTGCTTGGCCGCCCAGACTCAGCGCCGCACGGAGAGCACAAGGCTCCCAGGTCCCCTGGCTGTGGTCTGCAGCCCCACACTCCCGGAGGCTGACTCCGTGGGCGCCCAGAAGGTGCCTGACAGACGTCATGTCCCTAGCGCTCTGCTCCCCAGCAGAGACGTGTGCAGGTGGTGGGGCCTGCCCCTGCGTGTCTGGGCTCCCGCCGGCAGCCCCAGCTCCAGGGAAGCAGCCCCTGAGCCAAGACCTGTAGGGGGCGCGGGGCGCCCCCGCCTGGAAGCCTAGTGCACAGCATGCGGGAAGCGAGCCTCCTCGGGAGAAGAGGAGGCAGCCCAGCTGCGTGCGTCTGCACTCACTCCTTGGGCGGAGCCCAGTGAGCCTCCAGTACGGCAGAGCTCCAGCTCTGCTCAGAGGCCCGATCTGGCAGAGTTGCTGGCGTGAGGCTGCTCTGCCCTGGGCGAGCCTTGCCCAGACGTGCCTCGCTGCTAGGCTTCCTGCCCGGGAAGGAGCAGGCTGCGCCAGACAGGCAGACGCTCCTGGCGCCTTCCTGGCCTCAGCTCCACTCCTGCCTTGCCTTTGCACCTAGTCCCCAGGCGTCCTTGCGGAGGGCTTAGGGGCCGGTGGGGTGCACGCTGCCAAGCCCTCCAGCCGTGAGAGCTCTGTCATAGGGAAGGGAATGGCAAGTGCAGGGCTCCTCCAGCGCTCGCTTGGCCGCCCAGACTCAGCACAGCACGGAGAGCACCAGGCTTCCCAGGGCCCCCGGCTGTGGTCTGCAGCCCCACACACCCGGAGGCTGACTCCGTGAGCGCCCAGAAGGTGCCTGACAGACGTCATTTCCCTAGTGCTCTCCCCACCAGCAGAGACGTGGGCAGGTGGTTGGGGCCTGCCCCTGCGTGTCTGGGCTGCCGCCCACAGCCTCCGCTCAGGGGAAGCAGCCCCTGTGCCAAGACCTGCAAGAGGCGCGGGGCGTCCCTGCCTGGAAGCCAAGTGCACGGTCCGCTTGGAAGCGAGCCTCCTTGGGAAGAGTCGAGGGAGCCAAGCCGCGTGCAGCTGCAATCCCTGCTTGGGCCGAGCCGAGTGTGCCTCCAGGACGGCAGAGCTCCAGCTCTGCTCAGAGGCCGGATCTAGTCAAGTGCCTTGCGCGAGGCTGCTCTGCCCTGGGCGAGACTTGCCCAGGCTTGCCTCGCTGCTAGGCTTGCTGCCCGGGAAGGAGCAGGCTGTGCGATGCTGGGAGAGGCCCCTGGCGCCTTCCTGGCCTCAGCTCCACTCCTGCCTTGCCTTTGCATCTAGGCCCCGGGCGTCCTTGGGGAAGGCTTAGGAGCCGGTGGCTTGCACACTGCCAAGCCCTCCAGCAGTGAGGCCTCTCGTAGAGGGGAGGGGAGGGCAAGTGCAGGGCTCCACCAGCGGTTGCTTGGCCGCCCAGACTCAGCGCCGCACGGAGAGCACAAGGCTCCCAGGTCCCCTGGCTGTGGTCTGCAGCCCCACACTCCCGGAGGCTGACTCCGTGGGCGCCCAGAAGGTGCCTGACAGACGTCATGTCCCTAGCGCTCTGCTCCCCAGCAGAGACGTGTGCAGGTGGTGGGGCCTGCCCCTGCGTGTCTGGGCTCCCGCCGGCAGCCCCAGCTCCAGGGAAGCAGCCCCTGAGCCAAGACCTGTAGGGGGCGCGGGGCGCCCCCGCCTGGAAGCCTAGTGCACAGCATGCGGGAAGCGAGCCTCCTCGGGAGAAGAGGAGGCAGCCCAGTTGCGTGCGTCTGCACTCACTCCTTGGGCGGAGCCCAGTGAGCCTCCAGTACGGCAGAGCTCCAGCTCTGCTCAGAGGCCCGATCTGGCAGAGTTGCTGGCGTGAGGCTGCTCTGCCCTGGGCGAGCCTTGCCCAGACGTGCCTCGCTGCTAGGCTTCCTGCCCGGGAAGGAGCAGGCTGCGCCAGACAGGCAGACGCTCCTGGCGCCTTCCTGGCCTCAGCTCCACTCCTGCCTTGCCTTTGCACCTAGTCCCCAGGCGTCCTTGCGGAGGGCTTAGGGGCCGGTGGGGTGCACGCTGCCAAGCCCTCCAGCCGTGAGAGCTCTGTCATAGGGAAGGGAATGGCAAGTGCAGGGCTCCTCCAGCGCTCGCTTGGCCGCCCAGACTCAGCACAGCACGGAGAGCACCAGGCTTCCCAGGGCCCCCGGCTGTGGTCTGCAGCCCCACACACCCGGAGGCTGACTCCGTGAGCGCCCAGAAGGTGCCTGACAGACGTCATTTCCCTAGTGCTCTCCCCACCAGCAGAGACGTGAGCAGGTGGTTGGGGCCTGCCCCTGCGTGTCTGGGCTGCCGCCCACAGCCTCCGCTCAGGGGAAGCAGCCCCTGTGCCAAGACCTGCAAGAGGCGCGGGGCGTCCCTGCCTGGAAGCCAAGTGCACGGTCCGCTTGGAAGCGAGCCTCCTTGGGAAGAGTCGAGGGAGCCAAGCCGCGTGCAGCTGCAATCCCTGCTTGGGCCGAGCCGAGTGTGCCTCCAGGACGGCAGAGCTCCAGCTCTGCTCAGAGGCCGGATCTAGTCAAGTGCCTTGCGCGAGGCTGCTCTGCCCTGGGCGAGACTTGCCCAGGCTTGCCTCGCTGCTAGGCTTGCTGCCCGGGAAGGAGCAGGCTGTGCGATGCTGGGAGAGGCCCCTGGCGCCTTCCTGGCCTCAGCTCCACTCCTGCCTTGCCTTTGCATCTAGGCCCCGGGCGTCCGTGGGGAAGGCTTAGGAGCCGGTGGCTTGCACACTGCCAAGCCCTCCAGCAGTGAGGCCTCTCGTAGAGGGGAGGGGAGGGCAAGTGCAGGGCTCCACCAGCGGTTGCTTGGCCGCCCAGACTCAGCGCCGCACGGAGAGCACAAGGCTCCCAGGTCCCCTGGCTGTGGTCTGCAGCCCCACACTCCCGGAGGCTGACTCCGTGGGCGCCCAGAAGGTGCCTGACAGACGTCATGTCCCTAGCGCTCTGCTCCCCAGCAGAGACGTGTGCAGGTGGTGGGGCCTGCCCCTGCGTGTCTGGGCTCCCGCCGGCAGCCCCAGCTCCAGGGAAGCAGCCCCTGAGCCAAGACCTGTAGGGGGCGCGGGGCGCCCCCGCCTGGAAGCCTAGTGCACAGCATGCGGGAAGCGAGCCTCCTCGGGAGAAGAGGAGGCAGCCCAGCTGCGTGCGTCTGCACTCACTCCTTGGGCGGAGCCCAGTGAGCCTCCAGTACGGCAGAGCTCCAGCTCTGCTCAGAGGCCCGATCTGGCAGAGTTGCTGGCGTGAGGCTGCTCTGCCCTGGGCGAGCCTTGCCCAGACGTGCCTCGCTGCTAGGCTTCCTGCCCGGGAAGGAGCAGGCTGCGCCAGACAGGCAGACGCTCCTGGCGCCTTCCTGGCCTCAGCTCCACTCCTGCCTTGCCTTTGCACCTAGTCCCCAGGCGTCCTTGCGGAGGGCTTAGGGGCCGGTGGGGTGCACGCTGCCAAGCCCTCCAGCCGTGAGAGCTCTGTCATAGGGAAGGGAATGGCAAGTGCAGGGCTCCTCCAGCGCTCGCTTGGCCGCCCAGACTCAGCACAGCACGGAGAGCACCAGGCTTCCCAGGGCCCCCGGCTGTGGTCTGCAGCCCCACACACCCGGAGGCTGACTCCGTGAGCGCCCAGAAGGTGCCTGACAGACGTCATTTCCCTAGTGCTCTCCCCACCAGCAGAGACGTGGGCAGGTGGTTGGGGCCTGCCCCTGCGTGTCTGGGCTGCCGCCCACAGCCTCCGCTCAGGGGAAGCAGCCCCTGTGCCAAGACCTGCAAGAGGCGCGGGGCGTCCCTGCCTGGAAGCCAAGTGCACGGTCCGCTTGGAAGCGAGCCTCCTTGGGAAGAGTCGAGGGAGCCAAGCCGCGTGCAGCTGCAATCCCTGCTTGGGCCGAGCCGAGTGTGCCTCCAGGACGGCAGAGCTCCAGCTCTGCTCAGAGGCCGGATCTAGTCAAGTGCCTTGCGCGAGGCTGCTCTGCCCTGGGCGAGACTTGCCCAGGCTTGCCTCGCTGCTAGGCTTGCTGCCCGGGAAGGAGCAGGCTGTGCGATGCTGGGAGAGGCCCCTGGCGCCTTCCTGGCCTCAGCTCCACTCCTGCCTTGCCTTTGCATCTAGGCCCCGGGCGTCCGTGGGGAAGGCTTAGGAGCCGGTGGCTTGCACACTGCCAAGCCCTCCAGCAGTGAGGCCTCTCGTAGAGGGGAGGGGAGGGCAAGTGCAGGGCTCCACCAGCGGTTGCTTGGCCGCCCAGACTCAGCGCCGCACGGAGAGCACAAGGCTCCCAGGTCCCCTGGCTGTGGTCTGCAGCCCCACACTCCCGGAGGCTGACTCCGTGGGCGCCCAGAAGGTGCCTGACAGACGTCATGTCCCTAGCGCTCTGCTCCCCAGCAGAGACGTGTGCAGGTGGTGGGGCCTGCCCCTGCGTGTCTGGGCTCCCGCCGGCAGCCCCAGCTCCAGGGAAGCAGCCCCTGAGCCAAGACCTGTAGGGGGCGCGGGGCGCCCCCGCCTGGAAGCCTAGTGCACAGCATGCGGGAAGCGAGCCTCCTCGGGAGAAGAGGAGGCAGCCCAGCTGCGTGCGTCTGCACTCACTCCTTGGGCGGAGCCCAGTGAGCCTCCAGTACGGCAGAGCTCCAGCTCTGCTCAGAGGCCCGATCTGGCAGAGTTGCTGGCGTGAGGCTGCTCTGCCCTGGGCGAGCCTTGCCCAGACGTGCCTCGCTGCTAGGCTTCCTGCCCGGGAAGGAGCAGGCTGCGCCAGACAGGCAGACGCTCCTGGCGCCTTCCTGGCCTCAGCTCCACTCCTGCCTTGCCTTTGCACCTAGTCCCCAGGCGTCCTTGCGGAGGGCTTAGGGGCCGGTGGGGTGCACGCTGCCAAGCCCTCCAGCCGTGAGAGCTCTGTCATAGGGAAGGGAATGGCAAGTGCAGGGCTCCTCCAGCGCTCGCTTGGCCGCCCAGACTCAGCACAGCACGGAGAGCACCAGGCTTCCCAGGGCCCCCGGCTGTGGTCTGCAGCCCCACACACCCGGAGGCTGACTCCGTGAGCGCCCAGAAGGTGCCTGACAGACGTCATTTCCCTAGTGCTCTCCCCACCAGCAGAGACGTGGGCAGGTGGTTGGGGCCTGCCCCTGCGTGTCTGGGCTGCCGCCCACAGCCTCCGCTCAGGGGAAGCAGCCCCTGTGCCAAGACCTGCAAGAGGCGCGGGGCGTCCCTGCCTGGAAGCCAAGTGCACGGTCCGCTTGGAAGCGAGCCTCCTTGGGAAGAGTCGAGGGAGCCAAGCCGCGTGCAGCTGCAATCCCTGCTTGGGCCGAGCCGAGTGTGCCTCCAGGACGGCAGAGCTCCAGCTCTGCTCAGAGGCCGGATCTAGTCAAGTGCCTTGCGCGAGGCTGCTCTGCCCTGGGCGAGACTTGCCCAGGCTTGCCTCGCTGCTAGGCTTGCTGCCCGGGAAGGAGCAGGCTGTGCGATGCTGGGAGAGGCCCCTGGCGCCTTCCTGGCCTCAGCTCCACTCCTGCCTTGCCTTTGCATCTAGGCCCCGGGCGTCCTTGGGGAAGGCTTAGGAGCCGGTGGCTTGCACACTGCCAAGCCCTCCAGCAGTGAGGCCTCTCGTAGAGGGGAGGGGAGGGCAAGTGCAGGGCTCCACCAGCGGTTGCTTGGCCGCCCAGACTCAGCGCCGCACGGAGAGCACAAGGCTCCCAGGTCCCCTGGCTGTGGTCTGCAGCCCCACACTCCCGGAGGCTGACTCCGTGGGCGCCCAGAAGGTGCCTGACAGACGTCATGTCCCTAGCGCTCTGCTCCCCAGCAGAGACGTGTGCAGGTGGTGGGGCCTGCCCCTGCGTGTCTGGGCTCCCGCCGGCAGCCCCAGCTCCAGGGAAGCAGCCCCTGAGCCAAGACCTGTAGGGGGCGCGGGGCGCCCCCGCCTGGAAGCCTAGTGCACAGCATGCGGGAAGCGAGCCTCCTCGGGAGAAGAGGAGGCAGCCCAGCTGCGTGCGTCTGCACTCACTCCTTGGGCGGAGCCCAGTGAGCCTCCAGTACGGCAGAGCTCCAGCTCTGCTCAGAGGCCCGATCTGGCAGAGTTGCTGGCGTGAGGCTGCTCTGCCCTGGGCGAGCCTTGCCCAGACGTGCCTCGCTGCTAGGCTTCCTGCCCGGGAAGGAGCAGGCTGCGCCAGACAGGCAGACGCTCCTGGCGCCTTCCTGGCCTCAGCTCCACTCCTGCCTTGCCTTTGCACCTAGTCCCCAGGCGTCCTTGCGGAGGGCTTAGGGGCCGGTGGGGTGCACGCTGCCAAGCCCTCCAGCCGTGAGAGCTCTGTCATAGGGAAGGGAATGGCAAGTGCAGGGCTCCTCCAGCGCTCGCTTGGCCGCCCAGACTCAGCACAGCACGGAGAGCACCAGGCTTCCCAGGGCCCCCGGCTGTGGTCTGCAGCCCCACACACCCGGAGGCTGACTCCGTGAGCGCCCAGAAGGTGCCTGACAGACGTCATTTCCCTAGTGCTCTCCCCACCAGCAGAGACGTGAGCAGGTGGTTGGGGCCTGCCCCTGCGTGTCTGGGCTGCCGCCCACAGCCTCCGCTCAGGGGAAGCAGCCCCTGTGCCAAGACCTGCAAGAGGCGCGGGGCGTCCCTGCCTGGAAGCCAAGTGCACGGTCCGCTTGGAAGCGAGCCTCCTTGGGAAGAGTCGAGGGAGCCAAGCCGCGTGCAGCTGCAATCCCTGCTTGGGCCGAGCCGAGTGTGCCTCCAGGACGGCAGAGCTCCAGCTCTGCTCAGAGGCCGGATCTAGTCAAGTGCCTTGCGCGAGGCTGCTCTGCCCTGGGCGAGACTTGCCCAGGCTTGCCTCGCTGCTAGGCTTGCTGCCCGGGAAGGAGCAGGCTGTGCGATGCTGGGAGAGGCCCCTGGCGCCTTCCTGGCCTCAGCTCCACTCCTGCCTTGCCTTTGCATCTAGGCCCCGGGCGTCCGTGGGGAAGGCTTAGGAGCCGGTGGCTTGCACACAGCCAAGCCCTCCAGCAGTGAGGCCTCTCGTAGAGGGGAGGGGAGGGCAAGTGCAGGGCTCCACCAGCGGTTGCTTGGCCGCCCAGACTCAGCGCCGCACGGAGAGCACAAGGCTCCCAGGTCCCCTGGCTGTGGTCTGCAGCCCCACACTCCCGGAGGCTGACTCCGTGGGCGCCCAGAAGGTGCCTGACAGACGTCATGTCCCTAGCGCTCTGCTCCCCAGCAGAGACGTGTGCAGGTGGTGGGGCCTGCCCCTGCGTGTCTGGGCTCCCGCCGGCAGCCCCAGCTCCAGGGAAGCAGCCCCTGAGCCAAGACCTGTAGGGGGCGCGGGGCGCCCCCGCCTGGAAGCCTAGTGCACAGCATGCGGGAAGCGAGCCTCCTCGGGAGAAGAGGAGGCAGCCCAGCTGCGTGCGTCTGCACTCACTCCTTGGGCGGAGCCCAGTGAGCCTCCAGTACGGCAGAGCTCCAGCTCTGCTCAGAGGCCCGATCTGGCAGAGTTGCTGGCGTGAGGCTGCTCTGCCCTGGGCGAGCCTTGCCCAGACGTGCCTCGCTGCTAGGCTTCCTGCCCGGGAAGGAGCAGGCTGCGCCAGACAGGCAGACGCTCCTGGCGCCTTCCTGGCCTCAGCTCCACTCCTGCCTTGCCTTTGCACCTAGTCCCCAGGCGTCCTTGCGGAGGGCTTAGGGGCCGGTGGGGTGCACGCTGCCAAGCCCTCCAGCCGTGAGAGCTCTGTCATAGGGAAGGGAATGGCAAGTGCAGGGCTCCTCCAGCGCTCGCTTGGCCGCCCAGACTCAGCACAGCACGGAGAGCACCAGGCTTCCCAGGGCCCCCGGCTGTGGTCTGCAGCCCCACACACCCGGAGGCTGACTCCGTGAGCGCCCAGAAGGTGCCTGACAGACGTCATTTCCCTAGTGCTCTCCCCACCAGCAGAGACGTGGGCAGGTGGTTGGGGCCTGCCCCTGCGTGTCTGGGCTGCCGCCCACAGCCTCCGCTCAGGGGAAGCAGCCCCTGTGCCAAGACCTGCAAGAGGCGCGGGGCGTCCCTGCCTGGAAGCCAAGTGCACGGTCCGCTTGGAAGCGAGCCTCCTTGGGAAGAGTCGAGGGAGCCAAGCCGCGTGCAGCTGCAATCCCTGCTTGGGCCGAGCCGAGTGTGCCTCCAGGACGGCAGAGCTCCAGCTCTGCTCAGAGGCCGGATCTAGTCAAGTGCCTTGCGCGAGGCTGCTCTGCCCTGGGCGAGACTTGCCCAGGCTTGCCTCGCTGCTAGGCTTGCTGCCCGGGAAGGAGCAGGCTGTGCGATGCTGGGAGAGGCCCCTGGCGCCTTCCTGGCCTCAGCTCCACTCCTGCCTTGCCTTTGCATCTAGGCCCCGGGCGTCCTTGGGGAAGGCTTAGGAGCCGGTGGCTTGCACACTGCCAAGCCCTCCAGCAGTGAGGCCTCTCGTAGAGGGGAGGGGAGGGCAAGTGCAGGGCTCCACCAGCGGTTGCTTGGCCGCCCAGACTCAGCGCCGCACGGAGAGCACAAGGCTCCCAGGTCCCCTGGCTGTGGTCTGCAGCCCCACACTCCCGGAGGCTGACTCCGTGGGCGCCCAGAAGGTGCCTGACAGACGTCATGTCCCTAGCGCTCTGCTCCCCAGCAGAGACGTGTGCAGGTGGTGGGGCCTGCCCCTGCGTGTCTGGGCTCCCGCCGGCAGCCCCAGCTCCAGGGAAGCAGCCCCTGAGCCAAGACCTGTAGGGGGCGCGGGGCGCCCCCGCCTGGAAGCCTAGTGCACAGCATGCGGGAAGCGAGCCTCCTCGGGAGAAGAGGAGGCAGCCCAGTTGCGTGCGTCTGCACTCACTCCTTGGGCGGAGCCCAGTGAGCCTCCAGTACGGCAGAGCTCCAGCTCTGCTCAGAGGCCCGATCTGGCAGAGTTGCTGGCGTGAGGCTGCTCTGCCCTGGGCGAGCCTTGCCCAGACGTGCCTCGCTGCTAGGCTTCCTGCCCGGGAAGGAGCAGGCTGCGCCAGACAGGCAGACGCTCCTGGCGCCTTCCTGGCCTCAGCTCCACTCCTGCCTTGCCTTTGCACCTAGTCCCCAGGCGTCCTTGCGGAGGGCTTAGGGGCCGGTGGGGTGCACGCTGCCAAGCCCTCCAGCCGTGAGAGCTCTGTCATAGGGAAGGGAATGGCAAGTGCAGGGCTCCTCCAGCGCTCGCTTGGCCGCCCAGACTCAGCACAGCACGGAGAGCACCAGGCTTCCCAGGGCCCCCGGCTGTGGTCTGCAGCCCCACACACCCGGAGGCTGACTCCGTGAGCGCCCAGAAGGTGCCTGACAGACGTCATTTCCCTAGTGCTCTCCCCACCAGCAGAGACGTGGGCAGGTGGTTGGGGCCTGCCCCTGCGTGTCTGGGCTGCCGCCCACAGCCTCCGCTCAGGGGAAGCAGCCCCTGTGCCAAGACCTGCAAGAGGCGCGGGGCGTCCCTGCCTGGAAGCCAAGTGCACGGTCCGCTTGGAAGCGAGCCTCCTTGGGAAGAGTCGAGGGAGCCAAGCCGCGTGCAGCTGCAATCCCTGCTTGGGCCGAGCCGAGTGTGCCTCCAGGACGGCAGAGCTCCAGCTCTGCTCAGAGGCCGGATCTAGTCAAGTGCCTTGCGCGAGGCTGCTCTGCCCTGGGCGAGACTTGCCCAGGCTTGCCTCGCTGCTAGGCTTGCTGCCCGGGAAGGAGCAGGCTGTGCGATGCTGGGAGAGGCCCCTGGCGCCTTCCTGGCCTCAGCTCCACTCCTGCCTTGCCTTTGCATCTAGGCCCCGGGCGTCCGTGGGGAAGGCTTAGGAGCCGGTGGCTTGCACACTGCCAAGCCCTCCAGCAGTGAGGCCTCTCGTAGAGGGGAGGGGAGGGCAAGTGCAGGGCTCCACCAGCGGTTGCTTGGCCGCCCAGACTCAGCGCCGCACGGAGAGCACAAGGCTCCCAGGTCCCCTGGCTGTGGTCTGCAGCCCCACACTCCCGGAGGCTGACTCCGTGGGCGCCCAGAAGGTGCCTGACAGACGTCATGTCCCTAGCGCTCTGCTCCCCAGCAGAGACGTGTGCAGGTGGTGGGGCCTGCCCCTGCGTGTCTGGGCTCCCGCCGGCAGCCCCAGCTCCAGGGAAGCAGCCCCTGAGCCAAGACCTGTAGGGGGCGCGGGGCGCCCCCGCCTGGAAGCCTAGTGCACAGCATGCGGGAAGCGAGCCTCCTCGGGAGAAGAGGAGGCAGCCCAGCTGCGTGCGTCTGCACTCACTCCTTGGGCGGAGCCCAGTGAGCCTCCAGTACGGCAGAGCTCCAGCTCTGCTCAGAGGCCCGATCTGGCAGAGTTGCTGGCGTGAGGCTGCTCTGCCCTGGGCGAGCCTTGCCCAGACGTGCCTCGCTGCTAGGCTTCCTGCCCGGGAAGGAGCAGGCTGCGCCAGACAGGCAGACGCTCCTGGCGCCTTCCTGGCCTCAGCTCCACTCCTGCCTTGCCTTTGCACCTAGTCCCCAGGCGTCCTTGCGGAGGGCTTAGGGGCCGGTGGGGTGCACGCTGCCAAGCCCTCCAGCCGTGAGAGCTCTGTCATAGGGAAGGGAATGGCAAGTGCAGGGCTCCTCCAGCGCTCGCTTGGCCGCCCAGACTCAGCACAGCACGGAGAGCACCAGGCTTCCCAGGGCCCCCGGCTGTGGTCTGCAGCCCCACACACCCGGAGGCTGACTCCGTGAGCGCCCAGAAGGTGCCTGACAGACGTCATTTCCCTAGTGCTCTCCCCACCAGCAGAGACGTGGGCAGGTGGTTGGGGCCTGCCCCTGCGTGTCTGGGCTGCCGCCCACAGCCTCCGCTCAGGGGAAGCAGCCCCTGTGCCAAGACCTGCAAGAGGCGCGGGGCGTCCCTGCCTGGAAGCCAAGTGCACGGTCCGCTTGGAAGCGAGCCTCCTTGGGAAGAGTCGAGGGAGCCAAGCCGCGTGCAGCTGCAATCCCTGCTTGGGCCGAGCCGAGTGTGCCTCCAGGACGGCAGAGCTCCAGCTCTGCTCAGAGGCCGGATCTAGTCAAGTGCCTTGCGCGAGGCTGCTCTGCCCTGGGCGAGACTTGCCCAGGCTTGCCTCGCTGCTAGGCTTGCTGCCCGGGAAGGAGCAGGCTGTGCGATGCTGGGAGAGGCCCCTGGCGCCTTCCTGGCCTCAGCTCCACTCCTGCCTTGCCTTTGCATCTAGGCCCCGGGCGTCCTTGGGGAAGGCTTAGGAGCCGGTGGCTTGCACACTGCCAAGCCCTCCAGCAGTGAGGCCTCTCGTAGAGGGGAGGGGAGGGCAAGTGCAGGGCTCCACCAGCGGTTGCTTGGCCGCCCAGACTCAGCGCCGCACGGAGAGCACAAGGCTCCCAGGTCCCCTGGCTGTGGTCTGCAGCCCCACACTCCCGGAGGCTGACTCCGTGGGCGCCCAGAAGGTGCCTGACAGACGTCATGTCCCTAGCGCTCTGCTCCCCAGCAGAGACGTGTGCAGGTGGTGGGGCCTGCCCCTGCGTGTCTGGGCTCCCGCCGGCAGCCCCAGCTCCAGGGAAGCAGCCCCTGAGCCAAGACCTGTAGGGGGCGCGGGGCGCCCCCGCCTGGAAGCCTAGTGCACAGCATGCGGGAAGCGAGCCTCCTCGGGAGAAGAGGAGGCAGCCCAGCTGCGTGCGTCTGCACTCACTCCTTGGGCGGAGCCCAGTGAGCCTCCAGTACGGCAGAGCTCCAGCTCTGCTCAGAGGCCCGATCTGGCAGAGTTGCTGGCGTGAGGCTGCTCTGCCCTGGGCGAGCCTTGCCCAGACGTGCCTCGCTGCTAGGCTTCCTGCCCGGGAAGGAGCAGGCTGCGCCAGACAGGCAGACGCTCCTGGCGCCTTCCTGGCCTCAGCTCCACTCCTGCCTTGCCTTTGCACCTAGTCCCCAGGCGTCCTTGCGGAGGGCTTAGGGGCCGGTGGGGTGCACGCTGCCAAGCCCTCCAGCCGTGAGAGCTCTGTCATAGGGAAGGGAATGGCAAGTGCAGGGCTCCTCCAGCGCTCGCTTGGCCGCCCAGACTCAGCACAGCACGGAGAGCACCAGGCTTCCCAGGGCCCCCGGCTGTGGTCTGCAGCCCCACACACCCGGAGGCTGACTCCGTGAGCGCCCAGAAGGTGCCTGACAGACGTCATTTCCCTAGTGCTCTCCCCACCAGCAGAGACGTGGGCAGGTGGTTGGGGCCTGCCCCTGCGTGTCTGGGCTGCCGCCCACAGCCTCCGCTCAGGGGAAGCAGCCCCTGTGCCAAGACCTGCAAGAGGCGCGGGGCGTCCCTGCCTGGAAGCCAAGTGCACGGTCCGCTTGGAAGCGAGCCTCCTTGGGAAGAGTCGAGGGAGCCAAGCCGCGTGCAGCTGCAATCCCTGCTTGGGCCGAGCCGAGTGTGCCTCCAGGACGGCAGAGCTCCAGCTCTGCTCAGAGGCCGGATCTAGTCAAGTGCCTTGCGCGAGGCTGCTCTGCCCTGGGCGAGACTTGCCCAGGCTTGCCTCGCTGCTAGGCTTGCTGCCCGGGAAGGAGCAGGCTGTGCGATGCTGGGAGAGGCCCCTGGCGCCTTCCTGGCCTCAGCTCCACTCCTGCCTTGCCTTTGCATCTAGGCCCCGGGCGTCCGTGGGGAAGGCTTAGGAGCCGGTGGCTTGCACACTGCCAAGCCCTCCAGCAGTGAGGCCTCTCGTAGAGGGGAGGGGAGGGCAAGTGCAGGGCTCCACCAGCGGTTGCTTGGCCGCCCAGACTCAGCGCCGCACGGAGAGCACAAGGCTCCCAGGTCCCCTGGCTGTGGTCTGCAGCCCCACACTCCCGGAGGCTGACTCCGTGGGCGCCCAGAAGGTGCCTGACAGACGTCATGTCCCTAGCGCTCTGCTCCCCAGCAGAGACGTGTGCAGGTGGTGGGGCCTGCCCCTGCGTGTCTGGGCTCCCGCCGGCAGCCCCAGCTCCAGGGAAGCAGCCCCTGAGCCAAGACCTGTAGGGGGCGCGGGGCGCCCCCGCCTGGAAGCCTAGTGCACAGCATGCGGGAAGCGAGCCTCCTCGGGAGAAGAGGAGGCAGCCCAGCTGCGTGCGTCTGCACTCACTCCTTGGGCGGAGCCCAGTGAGCCTCCAGTACGGCAGAGCTCCAGCTCTGCTCAGAGGCCCGATCTGGCAGAGTTGCTGGCGTGAGGCTGCTCTGCCCTGGGCGAGCCTTGCCCAGACGTGCCTCGCTGCTAGGCTTCCTGCCCGGGAAGGAGCAGGCTGCGCCAGACAGGCAGACGCTCCTGGCGCCTTCCTGGCCTCAGCTCCACTCCTGCCTTGCCTTTGCACCTAGTCCCCAGGCGTCCTTGCGGAGGGCTTAGGGGCCGGTGGGGTGCACGCTGCCAAGCCCTCCAGCCGTGAGAGCTCTGTCATAGGGAAGGGAATGGCAAGTGCAGGGCTCCTCCAGCGCTCGCTTGGCCGCCCAGACTCAGCACAGCACGGAGAGCACCAGGCTTCCCAGGGCCCCCGGCTGTGGTCTGCAGCCCCACACACCCGGAGGCTGACTCCGTGAGCGCCCAGAAGGTGCCTGACAGACGTCATTTCCCTAGTGCTCTCCCCACCAGCAGAGACGTGGGCAGGTGGTTGGGGCCTGCCCCTGCGTGTCTGGGCTGCCGCCCACAGCCTCCGCTCAGGGGAAGCAGCCCCTGTGCCAAGACCTGCAAGAGGCGCGGGGCGTCCCTGCCTGGAAGCCAAGTGCACGGTCCGCTTGGAAGCGAGCCTCCTTGGGAAGAGTCGAGGGAGCCAAGCCGCGTGCAGCTGCAATCCCTGCTTGGGCCGAGCCGAGTGTGCCTCCAGGACGGCAGAGCTCCAGCTCTGCTCAGAGGCCGGATCTAGTCAAGTGCCTTGCGCGAGGCTGCTCTGCCCTGGGCGAGACTTGCCCAGGCTTGCCTCGCTGCTAGGCTTGCTGCCCGGGAAGGAGCAGGCTGTGCGATGCTGGGAGAGGCCCCTGGCGCCTTCCTGGCCTCAGCTCCACTCCTGCCTTGCCTTTGCATCTAGGCCCCGGGCGTCCGTGGGGAAGGCTTAGGAGCCGGTGGCTTGCACACTGCCAAGCCCTCCAGCAGTGAGGCCTCTCGTAGAGGGGAGGGGAGGGCAAGTGCAGGGCTCCACCAGCGGTTGCTTGGCCGCCCAGACTCAGCGCCGCACGGAGAGCACAAGGCTCCCAGGTCCCCTGGCTGTGGTCTGCAGCCCCACACTCCCGGAGGCTGACTCCGTGGGCGCCCAGAAGGTGCCTGACAGACGTCATGTCCCTAGCGCTCTGCTCCCCAGCAGAGACGTGTGCAGGTGGTGGGGCCTGCCCCTGCGTGTCTGGGCTCCCGCCGGCAGCCCCAGCTCCAGGGAAGCAGCCCCTGAGCCAAGACCTGTAGGGGGCGCGGGGCGCCCCCGCCTGGAAGCCTAGTGCACAGCATGCGGGAAGCGAGCCTCCTCGGGAGAAGAGGAGGCAGCCCAGCTGCGTGCGTCTGCACTCACTCCTTGGGCGGAGCCCAGTGAGCCTCCAGTACGGCAGAGCTCCAGCTCTGCTCAGAGGCCCGATCTGGCAGAGTTGCTGGCGTGAGGCTGCTCTGCCCTGGGCGAGCCTTGCCCAGACGTGCCTCGCTGCTAGGCTTCCTGCCCGGGAAGGAGCAGGCTGCGCCAGACAGGCAGACGCTCCTGGCGCCTTCCTGGCCTCAGCTCCTCTCCTGCCTTGCCTTTGCACCTAGTCCCCAGGCGTCCTTGCGGAGGGCTTAGGGGCCGGTGGGGTGCACGCTGCCAAGCCCTCCAGCCGTGAGAGCTCTGTCATAGGGAAGGGAATGGCAAGGGCAGGGTTCCTCCAGCGGTCGCTTGGCCGCCCAGACTCAGCACAGCACGGAGAGCACCAGGCTTCCCAGGGCCCCTGGCTGTGGTCTGCAGCCCCACACACCCGGAGGCTGACTCCGTGAGCACCCAGAAGGTGCCTGACAGACGTCATTTCCCTAGTGCTCTCCCCACCAGCAGAGACGTGTGCAGGTGGTTGGGGCCTGCCCCTGCGTGTCTGGGCTGCCGCCCACAGCCTCAGCTCAGGGGAAGCAGCCCCTGTGCCAAGACTTGCAGGAGGCGCGGGGCGTCCCTGCCTGGAAGCCCAGTGCAAAGTACGCTTGGAAGCGAGCTTCCTTGGGAAGAGTCGAGGGAGCCAAGCCGCGTGCAGCTGCAATCCCTGCTTGGGCCGAGCCGAGTGTGCCTCCAGTACGGCAGATCTCCAGCTCTGCGCAGAGCCTGGATCTAGTCAAGTGCCTTGCGCGAGGCTGCTCTGCCCTGGGCGAGACTTGCCCAGGCTTGCCTCGCTGATAGGCTTGCTGCCCAGGAAGGAGCAGGCTGTGCGATGCTGGGAGAGGCCACTGGCGCCTTCCTGGCCTCAGCTCCACTCCTGACTTGCCTTTGCACCTAGGCCCCGGGCGTCCTTGGGGAAGGCTTAGGAGCCGGTGGCTTGCACTCTGCCAAGCCCTCCAGCAGTGAGGCCTCTCTTAGAGGGGAGGGGAGGGCAAGTGCATGGCTCCTCCAGCGGGTGCTTGGCCGCCCAGACTCAGCGCCGCACGGAGAGCACAAGGCTCCCAGGTCCCCTGGCTGTAGTCTGCAGCCCCACACACCCGGAGGCTGACTCCGTGGGCGCCCAGAAGTTGCCTGACAGACGTCATGTCCCTAGCGCTCTCCTCCCCAGCAGAGACGTGTGCAGGTGGTGGGGCCTGCCCCTGCGTGTCTGGGCTCCCGCCGGCAGCCCCAGCTCCAGGGAAGCAGCCCCTGAGTCAAGACCTGTAGGAGGCGCGGGGCGCCCCCGCCTGGAAGCCTAGTGCACAGCATGCGGGAAGCGAGCCTCCTCGGGAGAAGAGGAGACAGCCCAGCTGCGTGCGTCTGCAATCACTCCTTGGGCGGAGCCCAGTGAGCCTCCAGTATGGCAGAGCTCCAGCTCTGCTCAGAGGCCCGATCTGGCAGAGTTGCTGGCGTGAGGCTGCTCTGCCCTGGGCGAGCCTTGCCCAGACTTGCCTCGCTGCTAGTCTTCCTGCCCGGGAAGGAGCAGGCTGCGCGAGACAGGCAGACGCTTCTGGCGCCTTCCTGGCCTCAGCTCCAATCCTGCCCTGCCTTTGCACCTAGTCCCCAGGCGTCCTTGCGGAGGGCTTAGGGGCCGCTGGGTTGCACGCTGCCAAGCCCTCCAGCCGTGAGAGCTCTGTCATAGGGAAGGGAATGGCAAGTGCAGGGCACCTCCAGCGCTCGCTTGGCCGCCCAGACTCAGCACAGCTCGGAGAGCACCAGGCTCCCAGGGCCCCTGGCTGTGGTCTGCAGCCCCACACACCCGGAGGCTGACTCCGTGGGCGCCCAGAAGGTGCCTGACAGACGTCATTTCCCGAGTGCTCTCCCCACCAGCAGAGACGTGGGCAGGTGGTTGGGGCCTGCCGCTGCGTGTCTGGGCTTCCTCCCACAGCCTCAGCTCAGGGGAAGCAGCCCCTTTGCCAAGACTGGCAGGAGGCGCGGGGCGTCCCTGCCTGGAAGCCAAGTGCAGAGCACGCTTGGAAGCGAGCCTCCTTGGGAAGAGTCGAGGGAGCCAAGCCGCGTGCAGCTGCAATCCCTGCTTGGGCCGAGCCGAGTGTGCCTCCAGTACGGCAGAGCTCCAGCTCTGCTCAGAGGCCGGATCCAGTCAAGTGCCTTGCGCGAGGCTGCTCTGCCCTGGGCGAGACTTGCCCAGGCTTGCCTCGCTGCTAGGCTTGCTGCCCAGGAAGGAGCAGGCTGCGCGATGCTGGGAGAGGCCACTGGCGCCTTCCTGGCCTCAGCTCCACTCCTGCCTTGCCTTTGCATCTAGGCCCCAGGCGTCCGTGGGGAAGGCTTAGGAGCCGGTGGCTTGCACACTGCCAAGCCCTCCAGCAGTGAGGCCTCTCTTAGAGGGGAGGGGAGGGCAAGTGCAGGGCTCCTCCAGCGCTCGCTTGGCCGCCCAGACTCAGCGCCGCACGGAGAGCACAAGGCTCCCAGGTCCCCTGGCTGTGGTCTGCAGCCCCACACACCCGGAGGCTGACTCCGTGGGCGCCCAGAAGGTGCCTGACAGATGTCATGTCCCTAGCGCTCTGCTCCCCAGCAGAGACGTGTGCAGGTGGTGGGGCCTGCCCCTGCGTGTCTGGGCTCCCGCCGGCAGCCCCAGCTCAAGGGAAGCAGCCCCTGAGGCAAGACCTGTAGGAGGGGCAGGGCGCCCCCGCCTGGAAGCCTAGTGCACAGCATGCGGGAAGCGAGCCTCCGCGGGAGAAGAGGAGGCAGCGCAGCTGCGTGCGTCTGCAATCACTCCTTGGGCGGAGCCCAGTGAGCCTCCAGTATGGCAGAGCTCCAGCTCTGCTCAGAGGCCCGATCTGGCAGAGTTCCTGGCGTGAGGCTGCTCTGCCCTGGGCGAGCCTTGCCCAGACTTGCCTCGCTGCTAGGCTTCCTGCCCGGGAAGGAGCAGGCTGCACCAGACAGGTAGACGCTCCTGGCGCTTTCCTGGCCTCAGCTCCACTCCTGCCTTGCCTTTGCACCTAGTCCCCAGGCGTCCTTGCGGAGGGCTTAGGGGCCGGTGGGTTGCACGCTGCCAAGCCGTCCAGCCGTGAGAGCTCTGTCATAGGGAAGGGAATGGCAAGTGCAGGGCTCCTCCAGCGCTCGCTTGGCCGCCCAGACTCAGCACAGCACGGCGAGCACCAGGCTCCCAGGGCCCCTGGCTGTGGTCTGCAGCCCCACACACCCGGAGGCTGACTCCGTGAGCGCCCAGAAGGTGCCTGACAGACGTCATTTCCCTAGTGCTCTCCCCACCAGCAGAGACGTGGGCAGGTGGTTGGTGCCTGCCTCTGCGTGTCTGGGCTGCTGTCCACAGCCTCAGCTCAGGGGAAGCAGCCCGTGTGCCAAAACTGGCAGGAGGCGCGGGGAGTCCTGCCTGGAAGCCAAGTGCAGAGTACGCTTGGAAGCGAGCCTCCTTGGGAAGAGTCGAGGGAGCCAAACCAGGTGCAGCTGCCATCCCTGCTTGGGCCGAGCCGAGTGTGCCTCCAGTACGGCAGAGCTCCAGCTCTGCTCAGAGGCCGGATCCAGTCAAGTGCCTTGCGCGAGGCTGCGCTGCCCTGGGCGAGACTTGCCCAGGCTTGCCTCGCTGCTAGGCTTGCTGCCCAGGAAGGAGCAGGCTGCGCAATGCTGGGAGAGGCCACTGGCCCCTTCCTGGCCTCAGCTCCACTCCTGCCTTGCCTTTGCATCTAGGCCCCAGGCGTCCGTGGGGAAGGCTTAGGAGCCGGTGGCTTGCACACTGCCAAGCCCTCCAGCAGTGAGGCCTCTCGTAGAGGGGAGGGGAGGGCAAGTGCAGGGCTCCTCCAGCGCTTGCTTGGCCGCCCAGACTCAGCGCCGCACGGAGAGCACAAGGCTCCCAGGTCCCCTGGCTGTGGTCTGCAGCCCCACACACCCGGAGGCTGACTCCGTGGGCGCCGAGAAGGTGCCTGACAGACGTCATATCCCTAGCGCTCTCCTCCCCAGCAGAGACGTGTGCAGGTGGTGGGGCCTGCCCCTGCGTGTCTGGGCTCCCGCCGGCAGCCCCAGCTCAAGGGAAGCAGCCCCTGAGGCAAGACCTGTAGGAGGCGCGGGGCGCCCCCGCCTGGAAGCCTAGTGCACAGCATGCGGGAAGCGAGCCTCCGCGGGAGAAGAGGAGGCAGCGCAGCCGCGTGCGTCTGCAATCACTCCTTGGGCGGAGCCCAGTGAGCCTCCAGTACGGCAGAGCTCCAGCTCTGCTCAGAGGCCCGATCTGGCAGAGTTCCTGGCGTGAGGCTGCTCTGCCCTGGGCGAGCCTTGCCCAGACTTGCCTCGCTGCTAGGCTTCCTGCCCGGGAAGGAGCAGGCTGCGCCAGACAGGCAGACGCTCCTGGCGCCTTCCTGGCCTCAGCTCCACTCCTGCCTTGCCTTTGCACCTAGTCCCCAGGCGTCCTTGTGGAGGGCTTAGGCGCCGGTGGGTTACACGCTGCCAAGCCGTCCAGCCGTGAGAGCTCTGTCATAGGGAAGGGAATGGCAAGTGCAGGGCTCCTCCAGCGCTCGCTTGGCCGCCCAGACTCAGCACAGCACGGAGAGCACCAGGCTCCAAAGGGCCCCTGGCTGTGGTCTGCAGCCCCACACACCCGGAGGCTGACTCTGTGAGCGCCCAGAAGGTGCCTGACAGACGTCATTTCCCGAGTGGTCTCCCCACCAGCAGAGACGTGGGCAGGTGGTTGGGGCCTGCCCCTGCGTGTCTGGGCTGCCGCCCACAGCCTCAGCTCATGGGAAGCAGCCCCTGTGCCAAGACTGGCAGGAGGCGCGGGGCGTCCCTGCCTGGAAGCCCAGTGCAAAGTACGCTTGGAAGCGAGCCTCCTTGGGAAGAGTCGAGGGAGCCAAGCCGCGTGCAGCTGCAATCCCTGCTTGGGCCGAGCCGAGTGTGCCTCAAGTACGGCAGAGCTCCAGCTCTGCGCAGAGGCCGGATCTAGTCAAGTGCCTTGCGCGAGGCTGCTCTGCCCTGGGCGAGACTTGCCCAGGCTTGCCTCGCTGATAGGCTTGCTGCCCAGGAAGGAGCAGGCTGCGCGATGCTGGGAGAGGCCACTGACCCCTTCCTGGCCTCAGCTCCACTCCTGCCTTGCCTTTGCATCTAGGCCCCAGGCCTCCTTGGGAAAGTCTTAGGAGCCAGTGGCTTGCACACTGCCAAGCCCTCCAGCAGTGAGGCCTCTCGTAGAGGGGAGGGGAGGGCAAGTGCAGGGCTCCTCCAGCGCTCGCTTGGCCGCCCAGACTCAGCGCCGCACGGAGAGCACAAGGCTCCCAGGTCCCCTGGCTGTGGTCTGCCTCCCCACCCACCCGGAGGCTGACTCCGTGGGCGCCCAGAAGGTGCCTGACAAACGTCATGTCCCTAGGGCTCTCCTCCCCAGCAGAGACGTGTGCAGGTGGTGGGGCCTGCCCCTGCGTGTCTGGGCTCCCGCCGGCAGCCCCAGCTCAAGGGAAGCAGCCCCTGAGGCAAGACCTGTAGGAGGCGCGGGGCGCCCCCGCCTGGAAGCCTAGTGCACAGCATGCGGGAAGCGAGCCTCCTCGGGAGAAGAGGAGACAGCCCAGCTGCGTGCGTCTGCAATCACTCCTTGGGCGGAGCCCAGTGAGCCTCCAGTACGGCAGAGCTCCAGCTCTGCTCAGAGGCCCGATCTGGCAGAGTTGCTGGCGTGAGGCTGCTCTGCCCTGGGCGAGACTTGCCCAGACTTGCTTCGCTGCTAGTCTTCCTGCCCGGGAAGGAGCAGGCTGCGCGAGACAGGCAGACGCTTCTGGCGCCTTCCTGGTCTCAGCTCCAATCCTGCCCTGCCTTTGCACCTAGTCCCCAGGCGTCCTTGCGGAGGGCTTAGGGGCCGCTGGGTTGCACGCTGCCAAGCCCTCCAGCCGTGAGAGCTCTGTCATAGGGAAGGGAATGGCAAGTGCAGGGCTCCTCCAGCGGTCGCTTGGCCGCCCAGACTCAGCACAGCTCGGAGAGCACCAGGCTCCCAGGGCCCCTGGCTGTGGTCTGCAGCCCCACACACCCGGAGGCTGACTCCGTGGGCGCCCAGAAGGTGCCTGACAGACGTCATTTCCCGAGTGGTCTCCCCACCAGCAGAGACGTGGGCAGGTGGTTGGGGCCTGCCCCTGCGTGTCTGGGCTTCCTCCCACAGCCTCAGCTCAGGGGAAGCAGCCCCTGTGCCAAGACTGGCAGGAGGCGCGGGGCGTCCCTGCCTGGAAGCCAAGTGCAGAGCACGCTTGGAAGCGAGCCTCCTTGGGAAGAGTCGAGGGAGCCAAGCCGCGTGCAGCTGCAATCCCTGCTTGGGCCGAGCCGAGTGTGCCTCCAGGACGGCAGAGCTCCAGCTCTGCTCAGAGGCCGGATCCAGTCAAGTGCCTTGCGCGAGGCTGCTCTGCCCTGGGCGAGACTTGCCCAGGCTTGCCTCGCTGCTAGTCTTGCTGCCCAGGAAGGAGCAGGCTGCGCGATGCCGGGAGAGGCCACTGGCGCCTTCCTGGCCTCAGCTCCACTCCTGCCTTGCCTTTGCATCTAGGCCCCAGGCGTCCGTGGGGAAGGCTTAGGAGCCGGTGGCTTGCACACTGCCACGCCCTCCAGCAGTGAGGCCTCTCTTAGAGGGGAGGGGAGGGCAAGTGCAGGGCTCCTCCAGCACTCGCTTGGCCGCCCAGACTCAGCACCGCACGGAGAGCACAAGGCTCCCAGGTCCCCTGGCTGTGGTCTGCAGCCCCACACACCCGGAGGCTGACTCCGTGGGCGCCCAGAAGGTGCCTGACAGACGTCATGTCCCTAGCGCTCTGCTCCCCAGCAGAGACGTGTGCAGGTGGTGGGGCCTGCCCCTGCGTGTCTGGGCTCCCGCCGGCAGCCCCAGCTCCAGGGAAGCAGCCCCTGAGCCAAGACCTGTAGGGGGCGCGGGGCGCCCCCGCCTGGAAGCCTAGTGCACAGCATGCGGGAAGCGAGCCTCCTCGGGAGAAGAGGAGGCAGCCCAGCTGCGTGCGTCTGCACTCACTCCTTGGGCGGAGCCCAGTGAGCCTCCAGTACGGCAGAGCTCCAGCTCTGCTCAGAGGCCCGATCTGGCAGAGTTGCTGTCGTGAGGCTGCTCTGCCCTGGGCGAGCCTTGCCCAGACGTGCCTCGCTGCTAGGCTTCCTGCCCGGGAAGGAGCAGGCTGCGCCAGACAGGCAGACGCTCCTGGCGCCTTCCTGGCCTCAGCTCCACTCCTGCCTTGCCTTTGCACCTAGTCCCCAGGCGTCCTTGCGGAGGGCTTAGGGGCCGGTGGGGTGCACGCTGCCAAGCCCTCCAGCCGTGAGAGCTCTGTCATAGGGAAGGGAATGGCAAGTGCAGGGCTCCTCCAGCGCTCGCTTGGCCGCCCAGACTCAGCACAGCACGGAGAGCACCAGGCTTCCCAGGGCCCCTGGCTGTGGTCTGCAGCCCCACACACCCGGAGGCTGACTCCGTGAGCGCCCAGAAGGTGCCTGACAGACGTCATTTCCCTAGTGCTCTCCCCACCAGCAGAGACGTGTGCAGGTGGTTGGGGCCTGCCCCTGCGTGTCTGGGCTGCCGCCCACAGCCTCCGCTCAGGGGACGCAGCCCCTGTGCCAAGACCTGCAGGAGGCGCGGGGCGTCCCTGCCTGGAAGCCAAGTGCACGGTCCGCTTGGAAGCGAGCCTCCTTGGGAAGAGTCGAGGGAGCCAAGCCGCGTGCAGCTGCAATCCCTGCTTGGGCCGAGCCGAGTGTGCCTCCAGGACGGCAGAGCTCCAGCTCTGCTCAGAGGCCGGATCTAGTCAAGTGCCTTGCGCGAGGCTGCTCTGCCCTGGGCGAGACTTGCCCAGGCTTGCCTCGCTGCTAGGCTTGCTGCCCGGGAAGGAGCAGGCTGTGCGATGCTGGGAGAGGCCACTGGCGCCTTCCTGGCCTCAGCTCCACTCCTGCCTTGCCTTTGCATCTAGGCCCCGGGCGTCCTTGGGGAAGGCTTAGGAGCCGGTGGCTTGCACACTGCCAAGCCCTCCAGCAGTGAGGCCTCTCGTAGAGGGGAGGGGAGGGCAAGTGCAGGGCTCCACCAGCGGTTGCTTGGCCGCCCAGACTCAGCGCCGCACGGAGAGCACACGGCTCCCAGGTCCCCTGGCTGTGGTCTGCAGCCCCACACTCCCGGAGGCTGACTCCGTGGGTGCCCAGAAGGTGCCTGACAGACGTCATGTCCCTAGCGCTCTGCTCCCCAGCAGAGACGTGTGCAGGTGGTGGGGCCTGCCCCTGCGTGTCTGGGCTCCCGCCGGCAGCCCCAGCTCCAGGGAAGCAGCCCCTGAGCCAAGACCTGTAGGGGGCGCGGGGCGCCCCCGCCTGGAAGCCTAGTGCACAGCATGCGGGAAGCGAGCCTCCTCGGGAGAAGAGGAGGCAGCCCAGCTGCGTGCGTCTGCACTCACTCCTTGGGCGGAGCCCAGTGAGCCTCCAGTACGGCAGAGCTCCAGCTCTGCTCAGAGGCCCGATCTGGCAGAGTTGCTGGCGTGAGGCTGCTCTGCCCTGGGCGAGCCTTGCCCAGACTTGCCTCGCTGCTAGGCTTCCTGCCCGGGAAGGAGCAGGCAGCGCCAGACAGGCAGACGCTCCTGGCGCCTTCCTGGCCTCAGCTCCACTCCTGCCTTGCCTTTGCACCTAGTCCCCAGGCGTCCTTGCGGAGGGCTTAGGGGCCGGTGGGGTGCACGCTGCCAAGCCCTCCAGCCGTGAGAGCTCTGTCATAGGGAAGGGAATGGCAAGTGCAGGGCTCCTCCAGCGGTCGCTTGGCCGCCCAGACTCAGCACAGCACGGAGAGCACCAGGCTTCCCAGGGCCCCTGGCTGTGGTCTGCAGCCCCACACACCCGGAGGCTGACTCCGTGAGCGCCCAGAAGGTGCCTGACAGACGTCATTTCCCTAGTGCTCTCCCCACCAGCAGAGACGTGTGCAGGTGGTTGGGGCCTGCCCCTGCGTGTCTGGGCTGCCGCCCACAGCCTCCGCTCAGGGGACGCAGCCCCTGTGCCAAGACCTGCAGGAGGCGCGGGGCGTCCCTGCCTGGAAGCCAAGTGCACGGTCCGCTTGGAAGCGAGCCTCCTTGGGAAGAGTCGAGGGAGCCAAGCCGCGTGCAGCTGCAATCCCTGCTTGGGCCGAGCCGAGTGTGCCTCCAGGACGGCAGAGCTCCAGCTCTGCTCAGAGGCCGGATCTAGTCAAGTGCCTTGCGCGAGGCTGCTCTGCCCTGGGCGAGACTTGCCCAGGCTTGCCTCGCTGCTAGGCTTGCTGCCCGGGAAGGAGCAGGCTGTGCGATGCTGGGAGAGGCCACTGGCGCCTTCCTGGCCTCAGCTCCACTCCTGCCTTGCCTTTGCATCTAGGCCCCGGGCGTCCTTGGGGAAGGCTTAGGAGCCGGTGGCTTGCACACTGCCAAGCCCTCCAGCAGTGAGGCCTCTCGTAGAGGGGAGGGGAGGGCAAGTGCAGGGCTCCACCAGCGGTTGCTTGGCCGCCCAGACTCAGCGCCGCACGGAGAGCACACGGCTCCCAGGTCCCCTGGCTGTGGTCTGCAGCCCCACACTCCCGGAGGCTGACTCCGTGGGCGCCCAGAAGGTGCCTGACAGACGTCATGTCCCTAGCGCTCTGCTCCCCAGCAGAGACGTGTGCAGGTGGTGGGGCCTGCCCCTGCGTGTCTGGGCTCCCGCCGGCAGCCCCAGCTCCAGGGAAGCAGCCCCTGAGCCAAGACCTGTAGGGGGCGCGGGGCGCCCCCGCCTGGAAGCCTAGTGCACAGCATGCGGGAAGCGAGCCTCCTCGGGAGAAGAGGAGGCAGCCCAGCTGCGTGCGTCTGCACTCACTCCTTGGGCGGAGCCCAGTGAGCCTCCAGTACGGCAGAGCTCCAGCTCTGCTCAGAGGCCCGATCTGGCAGAGTTGCTGGCGTGAGGCTGCTCTGCCCTGGGCGAGCCTTGCCCAGACTTGCCTCGCTGCTAGGCTTCCTGCCCGGGAAGGAGCAGGCTGCGCCAGACAGGCAGACGCTCCTGGCGCCTTCCTGGCCTCAGCTCCACTCCTGCCTTGCCTTTGCACCTAGTCCCCAGGCGTCCTTGCGGAGGGCTTAGGGGCCGGTGGGGTGCACGCTGCCAAGCCCTCCAGCCGTGAGAGCTCTGTCATAGGGAAGGGAATGGCAAGTGCAGGGCTCCTCCAGCGGTCACTTGGCCGCCCAGACTCAGCACAGCACGGAGAGCACCAGGCTTCCCAGGGCCCCTGGCTGTGGTCTGCAGCCCCACACACCCGGAGGCTGACTCCGTGAGCGCCCAGAAGGTGCCTGACAGACGTCATTTCCCTAGTGCTCTCCCCACCAGCAGAGACGTGTGCAGGTGGTTGGGGCCTGCCCCTGCGTGTCTGGGCTGCCGCCCACAGCCTCCGCTCAGGGGACGCAGCCCCTGTGCCAAGACCTGCAGGAGGCGCGGGGCGTCCCTGCCTGGAAGCCAAGTGCACGGTCCGCTTGGAAGCGAGCCTCCTTGGGAAGAGTCGAGGGAGCCAAGCCGCGTGCAGCTGCAATCCCTGCTTGGGCCGAGCCGAGTGTGCCTCCAGGACGGCAGAGCTCCAGCTCTGCTCAGAGGCCGGATCTAGTCAAGTGCCTTGCGCGAGGCTGCTCTGCCCTGGGCGAGACTTGCCCAGGCTTGCCTCGCTGCTAGGCTTGCTGCCCGGGAAGGAGCAGGCTGTGCGATGCTGGGAGAGGCCACTGGCGCCTTCCTGGCCTCAGCTCCACTCCTGCCTTGCCTTTGCATCTAGGCCCCGGGCGTCCTTGGGGAAGGCTTAGGAGCCGGTGGCTTGCACACTGCCAAGCCCTCCAGCAGTGAGGCCTCTCGTAGAGGGGAGGGGAGGGCAAGTGCAGGGCTCCACCAGCGGTTGCTTGGCCGCCCAGACTCAGCGCCGCACGGAGAGCACACGGCTCCCAGGTCCCCTGGCTGTGGTCTGCAGCCCCACACTCCCGGAGGCTGACTCCGTGGGCGCCCAGAAGGTGCCTGACAGACGTCATGTCCCTAGCGCTCTGCTCCCCAGCAGAGACGTGTGCAGGTGGTGGGGCCTGCCCCTGCGTGTCTGGGCTCCCGCCGGCAGCCCCAGCTCCAGGGAAGCAGCCCCTGAGCCAAGACCTGTAGGGGGCGCGGGGCGCCCCCGCCTGGAAGCCTAGTGCACAGCATGCGGGAAGCGAGCCTCCTCGGGAGAAGAGGAGGCAGCCCAGCTGCGTGCGTCTGCACTCACTCCTTGGGCGGAGCCCAGTGAGCCTCCAGTACGGCAGAGCTCCAGCTCTGCTCAGAGGCCCGATCTGGCAGAGTTGCTGGCGTGAGGCTGCTCTGCCCTGGGCGAGCCTTGCCCAGACTTGCCTCGCTGCTAGGCTTCCTGCCCGGGAAGGAGCAGGCTGCGCCAGACAGGCAGACGCTCCTGGCGCCTTCCTGGCCTCAGCTCCACTCCTGCCTTGCCTTTGCACCTAGTCCCCAGGCGTCCTTGCGGAGGGCTTAGGGGCCGGTGGGGTGCACGCTGCCAAGCCCTCCAGCCGTGAGAGCTCTGTCATAGGGAAGGGAATGGCAAGTGCAGGGCTCCTCCAGCGGTCACTTGGCCGCCCAGACTCAGCACAGCACGGAGAGCACCAGGCTTCCCAGGGCCCCTGGCTGTGGTCTGCAGCCCCACACACCCGGAGGCTGACTCCGTGAGCGCCCAGAAGGTGCCTGACAGACGTCATTTCCCTAGTGCTCTCCCCACCAGCAGAGACGTGTGCAGGTGGTTGGGGCCTGCCCCTGCGTGTCTGGGCTGCCGCCCACAGCCTCCGCTCAGGGGATGCAGCCCCTGTGCCAAGACCTGCAGGAGGCGCGGGGCGTCCCTGCCTGGAAGCCAAGTGCACGGTCCGCTTGGAAGCGAGCCTCCTTGGGAAGAGTCGAGGGAGCCAAGCCGCGTGCAGCTGCAATCCCTGCTTGGGCCGAGCCGAGTGTGCCTCCAGGACGGCAGAGCTCCAGCTCTGCTCAGAGGCCGGATCTAGTCAAGTGCCTTGCGCGAGGCTGCTCTGCCCTGGGCGAGACTTGCCCAGGCTTGCCTCGCTGCTAGGCTTGCTGCCCGGGAAGGAGCAGGCTGTGCGATGGATGCTGGGAGAGGCCACTGGCGCCTTCCTGGCCTCAGCTCCACTCCTGCCTTGCCTTTGCATCTAGGCCCCGGGCGTCCTTGGGGAAGGCTTAGGAGCCGGTGGCTTGCACACTGCCAAGCCCTCCAGCAGTGAGGCCTCTCGTAGAGGGGAGGGGAGGGCAAGTGCAGGGCTCCTCCAGCGGTTGCTTGGCCGCCCAGACTCAGCGCCGCACGGAGAGCACAAGGCTCCCAGGACCCCTGGCTGTGGTCTGCAGCCCCACACTCCCGGAGGCTGACTCCGTGGGCGCCCAGAAGGTGCCTGACAGACGTCATGTCCCTAGCGCTCTGCTCCCCAGCAGAGACGTGTGCAGGTGGTGGGGCCTGCCCCTGCGTGTCTGGGCTCCCGCCGGCAGCCCCAGCTCCAGGGAAGCAGCCCCTGAGCCAAGACCTGGAGGAGGCGCGGGGCGCCCCCGCCTGGAAGCCTAGTGCACAGCATGCGGGAAGCGAGCCTCCTCGGGAGAAGAGGAGGCAGCCCAGCTGCGTGCGTCTGCACTCACTCCTTGGGCGGAGCCCAGTGAGCCTCCAGTACGGCAGAGCTCCAGCTCTGCTCAGGGGCCCGATCTGGCAGAGTTGCTGGCGTGAGGCTGCTCTGCCCTGGGCGAGCCTAGCCCAGACTTGCCTCGCTGCTAGGCTTCCTGCCCGGGAAGGAGCAGGCTGCGCCAGACAGGCAGACGCTCCTGGCGCCTTCCTGGCCTCAGCTCCACTCCTGCCCTGCCTTTGCACCTAGTCCCCAGGCGTCCTTGCGGAGGGCTTAGGGGCCGGTGGGGTGCACGCTGCCAAGCCCTCCAGCCGTGAGAGCTCTGTCATACGGTAGGGAATGGCAAGTGCAGGGCTCCTCCAGCGGTCGCTTGGCCGCCCAGACTCAGCACAGCACGGAGAGCACCAGGCTTCCCAGGGCCCCTGGCTGTGGTCTGCAGCCCCACACACCCGGAGGCTGACTCCGTGAGCGCCCAGAAGGTGCCTGACAGACGTCATTTCCCTAGTGCTCTCCCAACCAGCAGAGACGTGTGCAGGTGGTTGGGGCCTGCCCCTGCGTGTCTGGGCTGCCGCCCACAGCCTCCGCTCAGGGGAAGCAGCCCCTGTGCCAAGACCTGCAGGAGGCGCGGGGCGTCCCTGCCTGGAAGCCAAGTGCACAGTCCGCTTGGAAGCGAGCCTCCTTGGGAAGAGTCGAGGGAGCCAAGCCGCGTGCAGCTGCAATCCCTGCTTGGGCCGAGCCGAGTGTGCCTCCAGGACGGCAGAGCTCCAGCTCTGCTCAGAGGCCGGATCTAGTCAAGTGCCTTGCGCGAGGCTGCTCTGCCCTGGGCGAGACTTGCCCAGGCTTGCCTCGCTGCTAGGCTTGCTGCCCAGGAAGGAGCAGGCTGTGCGATGCTGGGAGAGGCCACTGGCGCCTTCCTGGCCTCAGCTCCACTCCTGCCTTGCCTTTGCATCTAGGCCCCGGGCGTCCTTGGGGAAGGCTTAGGAGCCGGTGGCTTGCACACTGCCAAGCCCTCCAGCAGTGAGGCCTCTCGTAGAGGGGAGGGGAGGGCAAGTGCAGGGCTCCACCAGCGGTTGCTTGGCCGCCCAGACTCAGCGCCGCACGGAGAGCACAAGGCTCCCAGGGCCCCTGGCTGTGGTCTGCAGCCCCACACACCCGGAGGCTGACTCCGTGGGCGCCCAGAAGGTGCCTGACAGACGTCATGTCCCTAGCGCTCTCCTCCCCAGCAGAGACGTGTGCAGGTGGTGGGGCCTGCCCCTGCGTGTCTGGGCTCCCGCCGGCAGCCCCAGCTCAAGGGAAGCAGCCCCTGAGCCAAGACCTGTAGGAGGCGCGGGGCGCCCCCGCCTGGAAGCCTAGTGCACAGCAGGCGGGAAGCGAGCCTCCTCGGGAGAAGAGGAGGCAGCCCAGCTGCGTGCGTCTGCACTCACTCCTTGGGCGGAGCCCAGTGAGCCTCCAGTACGGCAGAGCTCCAGCTCTGCTCAGAGGCCCGATCTGGCAGAGTTGCTGGCGTGAGGCTGCTCTGCCCTGGGCGAGCCTTGCCCAGACTTGCCTCGCTGCTGGGCTTCCTGCCCGGGAAGGAGCAGGCTGCGCCAGACAGGCAGACGCTCCTGGCGCCTTCCTGGCCTCAGCTCCACTCCTGCCTTGCCTTTGCACCTAGTCCCCAGGCGTCCTTGCGGAGGGCTTAGGGGCCGGTGGGTTGCACGCTGCCAAGCCCTCCAGCCGTGAGAGCTCTGTCATAGGGAAGGGAATGGCAAGTGCAGGGCTCCTCCAGCGCTCG
The DNA here is from genome assembly GCF_023091745.1 of Budorcas taxicolor. NCBI lineage: Eukaryota > Metazoa > Chordata > Mammalia > Artiodactyla > Bovidae > Budorcas > Budorcas taxicolor. Next base: position 278,905 of record NW_026292741.1, read on the forward strand.
CTTGGCCGCCCAGACTCAGCACAGCACGGAGAGCCCCAGGCTCCCAGGGCCCCTGGCTGCGGTCTGCAGCCCCACACACCCGGAGGCTGACTCCGTGAGCGCCCAGAAGGTGCCTGACAGACGTCATTTCCCGAGTGCTCTCCCCACCAGCAGAGACGTGTGCAGGTGGTTGGGGCCTGCCCCTGCGTGTCTGGGCAGCCGCCCACAGCCTCCGCTCAGGGGAAGCAGCCCCTGTGCCAAGACCTGCAGGAGGCGCGGGGCGTCCCTGCCTGGAAGCCAAGTGCACAGTACGCTTGGAAGCGAGCCTCCTTGGGAAGAGTCGAGGGAGCCAAGCCGCGTGCAGCTGCAATCCCTGCTTGGGCCGAGCCGAGTGTGCCTCCAGGACGGCAGAGCTCCAGCTCTGCTCAGAGGCCGGATCTAGTCAAGTGCCTTGCGCGAGGCTGCTCTGCCCTGGGCGAGACTTGCCCAGGCTTGCCTCGCTGCTAGGCTTGCTGCCCAGGAAGGAGCAGGCTGTGCGATGCTGGGAGAGGCCACTGGCGCCTTCCTGGCCTCAGCTCCACTCCTGCCTTGCCTTTGCATCTAGGCCCCAGCCGTCCGTGGGGAAGGCTTAGGAGCCGGTGGCTTGCACACTGCCAAGCCCTCCAGCAGTGAGGCCTCTCTTAGAGGGGAGGGGAGGGCAAGTGCAGGGCTCCTCCAGCGGGTGCTTGGCCGCCCACACTCAGCGCCGCACGGAGAGCACAAGGCTCCCAGGGCCCCTGGCTGTGGTCTGCAGCCCCACACACCCGGAGGCTGACTCCGTGGGCGCCCAGAAGGTGCCTGACAGACGTCATGTCCCTAGCGCTCTGCTCCCCAGCAGAGACGTGTGCAGGTGGTGGGGCCTGCCCCTGCGTGTCTGGGCTCCCGCCGGCAGCCCCAGCTCCAGGGAAGCAGCCCCTGAGCCAAGACCTGGAGGAGGCGCGGGGCGCCCCCGCCTGGAAGCCTAGTGCACAGCATGCGGGAAGCGAGCCTCCTCGGGAGAAGAGGAGGCAGCCCAGCTGCGTGCGTCTGCACTCACTCCTTGGGCGGAGCCCAGTGAGCCTCCAGTACGGCAGAGCTCCAGCTCTGCTCAGGGGCCCGATCTGGCAGAGTTGCTGGCGTGAGGCTGCTCTGCCCTGGGCGAGCCTAGCCCAGACTTGCCTCGCTGCTAGGCTTCCTGCCCGGGAAGGAGCAGGCTGCGCCAGACAGGCAGACGCTCCTGGCGCCTTCCTGGCCTCAGCTCCACTCCTGCCCTGCCTTTGCACCTAGTCCCCAGGCGTCCTTGCGGAGGGCTTAGGGGCCGGTGGGGTGCACGCTGCCAAGCCCTCCAGCCGTGAGAGCTCTGTCATAGGGTAGGGAATGGCAAGTGCAGGGCTCCTCCAGCGGTCGCTTGGCCGCCCAGACTCAGCACAGCACGGAGAGCACCAGGCTTCCCAGGGCCCCTGGCTGCGGTCTGCAGCCCCACACACCCGGAGGCTGACTCCGTGAGCGCCCAGAAGGTGCCTGACAGACGTCATTTCCCGAGTGCTCTCCCCACCAGCAGAGACGTGTGCAGGTGGTTGGGGCCTGCCCCTGCGTGTCTGGGCTGCCGCCCACAGCCTCCGCTCAGGGGAAGCAGCCCCTGTGCCAAGACCTGCAGGAGGCGCGGGGCGTCCCTGCCTGGAAGCCAAGTGCACAGTACGCTTGGAAGCGAGCCTCCTTGGGAAGAGTCGAGGGAGCCAAGCCGCGTGCAGGTGCAATCCCTGCTTCGGCCGAGCCCAGTGTGCCTCCAGGACGGCAGAGCTCCAGCTCTGCTCAGAGGCCGGATCTAGTCAAGTGCCTTGCGCGAGGCTGCTCTGCCCTGGGCGAGACTTGCCCAGGCTTGCCTCGCTGCTAGGCTTGCTGCCCAGGAAGGAGCAGGCTGTGCGATGCTGGGAGAGGCCACTGGCGCCTTCCTGGCCTCAGCTCCACTCCTGCCTTGCCTTTGCATCTAGGCCCCAGGCGTCCGTGGGGAAGGCTTAGGAGCCGGTGGCTTGCACACTGCCAAGCCCTCCAGCAGTGAGGCCTCTCTTAGAGGGGAGGGGAGGGCAAGTGCAGGGCTCCTCCAGCGGGTGCTTGGCCGCCCAGACTCAGCGCCGCACGGAGAGCACAAGGGTCCCAGGGCCCCTGGCTGTGGTCTGCAGCCCCACACACCCGGAGGCTGACTCCGTGGGCGCCCAGAAGGTGCCTGACAGACGTCATGTCCCTAGCGCTCTCCTCCCCAGCAGAGACGTGTGCAGGTGGTGGGGCCTGCCCCTGCGTGTCTGGGCTCCCGCCGGCAGCCCCAGCTCAAGGGAAGCAGCCCCTGAGCCAAGACCTGTAGGAGGCGCGGGGCGCCCCCGCCTGGAAGCCTAGTGCACAGCAGGCGGGAAGCGAGCCTCCTCGGGAGAAGAGGAGGCAGCCCAGCTGCGTGCGTCTGCACTCACTCCTTGGGCGGAGCCCCGTGAGCCTCCAGTACGGCAGAGCTCCAGCTCTGCTCAGAGGCCCGATCTGGCAGAGTTGCTGGCGTGAGGCTGCTCTGCCCTGGGCGAGCCTTGCCCAGACTTGCCTCGCTGCTGGGCTTCCTGCCCGGGAAGGAGCAGGCTGCGCCAGACAGGCAGACGCTCCTGGCGCCTTCCTGGCCTCAGCTCCACTCCTGCCTTGCCTTTGCACCTAGTCCCCAGGCGTCCTTGCGGAGGGCTTAGGGGCCGGTGGGTTGCACGCTGCCAAGCCCTCCAGCCGTGAGAGCTCTGTCATAGGGAAGGGAATGGCAAGTGCAGGGCTCCTCCAGCGCTCGCTTGGCCGCCCAGACTCAGCACAGCACGGAGAGCCCCAGGCTCCCAGGGCCCCTGGCTGCGGTCTGCAGCCCCACACACCCGGAGGCTGACTCCGTGAGCGCCCAGAAGTTGCCTGACAGACGTCATTTCCCGAGTGCTCTCCCCACCAGCAGAGACGTGTGCAGGTGGTTTGGGCCTGCCCCTGCGTGTCTGGGCTGCCGCCCACAGCCTCCGCTCAGGGGAAGCAGCCCCTGTGCCAAGACCTGCAGGAGGCGCGGGGCGTCCCTGCCTGGAAGCCAAGTGCACAGTACGCTTGGAAGCGAGCCTCCTTGGGAAGAGTCGAGGGAGCCAAGCCGCGTGCAGCTGCAATCCCTGCTTGGGCCGAGCCGAGTGTGCCTCCAGGACGGCAGAGCTCCAGCTCTGCTCAGAGGCCGGATCTAGTCAAGTGCCTTGCGCGAGGCTGCTCTGCCCTGGGCGAGACTTGCCCAGGCTTGCCTCGCTGCTAGGCTTGCTGCCCAGGAAGGAGCAGGCTGTGCGATGCTGGGAGAGGCCACTGGCGCCTTCCTGGCCTCAGCTCCACTCCTGCCTTGCCTTTGCATCTAGGCCCCAGCCGTCCGTGGGGAAGGCTTAGGAGCCGGTGGCTTGCACACTGCCAAGCCCTCCAGCAGTGAGGCCTCTCTTAGAGGGGAGGGGAGGGCAAGTGCAGGGCTCCTCCAGCGGGTGCTTGGCCGCCCACACTCAGCGCCGCACGGAGAGCACAAGGCTCCCAGGGCCCTTGGCTGTGGTCTGCAGCCCCACACACCCGTAGGCTGACTCCGTGGGCGCCCAGAAGGTGCCTGACAGACGTCATGTCCCTAGCGCTCTCCTCCCCAGCAGAGACGTGTGCAGGTGGTGGGGCCTGCCCCTGCGTGTCTGGGCTCCCACCGGCAGCCCCAGCTCAAGGGAAGCAGCCCCTGAGCCAAGACCTGTAGGAGGCGCGGGGCGCCCCCGCCTGGAAGCCTAGTGCACAGCAGGCGGGAAGCGAGCCTCCTCGGGAGAAGAGGAGGCAGCCCAGCTGCGTGCGTCTGCACTCACTCCTTGGGCGGAGCCCAGTGAGCCTCCAGTACGGCAGAGCTCCAGCTCTGCTCAGAGGCCCGATCTGGCAGAGTTGCTGGCGTGAGGCTGCTCTGCCCTGGGCGAGCCTTGCCCAGACTTGCCTCGCTGCTGGGCTTCCTGCCCGGGAAGGAGCAGGCTGCGCCAGACAGGCAGACGCTCCTGGCACCTTCCTGGCCTCAGCTCCACTCCTGCCTTGCCTTTGCACCTAGTCCCCAGGCGTCCTTGCGGAGGGCTTAGGGGCCGGTGGGTTGCACGCTGCCAAGCCCTCCAGCCGTGAGAGCTCTGTCATAGGGAAGGGAATGGCAAGTGCAGGGCTCCTCCAGCGGTCGCTTGGCCGCCCAGACTCAGCACAGCACGGAGAGCCCCAGGCTCCCAGGGCCCCTGGCTGCGGTCTGCAGCCCCACACACCCGGAGGCTGACTCCGTGAGCGCCCAGAAGGTGCCTGACAGACGTCATTTCCCGAGTGCTCTCCCCACCAGCAGAGACGTGTGCAGGTGGTTGGGGCCTGCCCCTGCGTGTCTGGGCTGCCGCCCACAGCCTCCGCTCAGGGGAAGCAGCCCCTGTGCCAAGACCTGCAGGAGGCGCGGGGCGTCCCTGCCTGGAAGCCAAGTGCACAGTACGCTTGGAAGCGAGCCTCCTTGGGAAGAGTCGAGGGAGCCAAGCCGCGTGCAGCTGCAATCCCTGCTTGGGCCGAGCCGAGTGTGCCTCCAGGACGGCAGAGCTCCAGCTCTGCTCAGAGGCCGGATCTAGTCAAGTGCCTTGCGCGAGGCTGCTCTGCCCTGGGCGAGACTTGCCCAGGCTTGCCTCGCTGCTAGGCTTGCTGCCCAGGAAGGAGCAGGCTGTGCGATGCTGGGAGAGGCCACTGGCGCCTTCCTGGCCTCAGCTCCACTCCTGCCTTGCCTTTGCATCTAGGCCCCGGGCGTCCTTGGGGAAGGCTTAGGAGCCGGTGGCTTGCACACTGCCAAGCCCTCCAGCAGTGAGGCCTCTCTTAGAGGGGAGGGGAGGGCAAGTGCAGGGCTCCTCCAGCGGGTGCTTGGCCGCCCAGACTCAGCGCCGCACGGAGAGCACAAGGCTCCCAGGGCCCCTGGCTGTGGTCTGCAGCCCCACACTCCCGGAGGCTGACTCCGTGGGCGCCCAGAAGGTGCCTGACAGACGTCATGTCCCTAGCGCTCTCCTCCCCAGCAGAGACGTGTGCAGGTGGTGGGGCCTGCCCCTGCGTGTCTGGGCTCCCGCCGGCAGCCCCAGCTCAAGGGAAGCAGCCCCTGAGCCAAGACCTGTAGGAGGCGCGGGGCGCCCCCGCCTGGAAGCCTAGTGCACAGCAGGCGGGAAGCGAGCCTCCTCGGGAGAAGAGGAGGCAGCCCAGCTGCGTGCGTCTGCACTCACTCCTTGGGCGGAGCCCAGTGAGCCTCCAGTACGGCAGAGCTCCAGCTCTGCTCAGAGGCCCGATCTGGCAGAGTTGCTGGCGTGAGGCTGCTCTGCCCTGGGCGAGCCTTGCCCAGACTTGCCTCGCTGCTGGGCTTCCTGCCCGGGAAGGAGCAGGCTGCGCCAGACAGGCAGACGCTCCTGGCGCCTTCCTGGCCTCAGCTCCACTCCTGCCTTGCCTTTGCACCTAGTCCGCAGGCGTCCTTGCGGAGGGCTTAGGGGCCGGTGGGTTGCACGCTGCCAAGCCCTCCAGCCGTGAGAGCTCTGTCATAGGGAAGGGAATGGCAAGTGCAGGGCTCCTCCAGCGGTCGCTTGGCCGCCCAGACTCAGCACAGCACGGAGAGCCCCAGGCTCCCAGGGCCCCTGGCTGGAGTCTGCAGCCCCACACACCCGGAGGCTGACTCCGTGAGCGCCCAGAAGGTGCCTGACAGACGTCATTTCCCGAGTGCTCTCCCCACCAGCAGAGACGTGTACAGGTGGTTTGGGCCTGCCCCTGCGTGTCTGGGCTGCCGCCCACAGCCTCCGCTCAGGGGAAGCAGCCCCTGTGCCAAGACCTGCAGGAGGCGCGGGGCGTCCCTGCCTGGAAGCCAAGTGCACAGTACGCTTGGAAGCGAGCCTCCTTGGGAAGAGTCGAGGGAGCCAAGCCGCGTGCAGCTGCAATCCCTGCTTGGGCCGAGCCGAGTGTGCCTCCAGGACGGCAGAGCTCCAGCTCTGCTCAGAGGCCGGATCTAGTCAAGTGCCTTGCGCGAGGCTGCTCTGCCCTGGGCGAGACTTGCCCAGGCTTGCCTCGCTGCTAGGCTTGCTGCCCAGGAAGGAGCAGGCTGTGCGATGCTGGGAGAGGCCACTGGCGCCTTCCTGGCCTCAGCTCCACTCCTGCCTTGCCTTTGCATCTAGGCCCCAGCCGTCCGTGGGGAAGGCTTAGGAGCCGGTGGCTTGCACACTGCCAAGCCCTCCAGCAGTGAGGCCTCTCTTAGAGGGGAGGGGAGGGCAAGTGCAGGGCTCCTCCAGCGGGTGCTTGGCCGCCCACACTCAGCGCCGCACGGAGAGCACAAGGCTCCCAGGGCCCCTGGCTGTGGTCTGCAGCCCCACACACCCGGAGGCTGACTCCGTGGGCGCCCAGAAGGTGCCTGACAGACGTCATGTCCCTAGCGCTCTCCTCCCCAGCAGAGACGTGTGCAGGTGGTGGGGCCTGCCCCTGCGTGTCTGGGCTCCCGCCGGCAGCCCCAGCTCAAGGGAAGCAGCCCCTGAGGCAAGACCTGTAGGAGGCGCGGGGCGCCCCCGCCTGGAAGCCTAGTGCACAGCAGGCGGGAAGCGAGCCTCCTCGGGAGAAGAGGAGGCAGCCCAGCTGCGTGCGTCTGCACTCACTCCTTGGGCGGAGCCCAGTGAGCCTCCAGTATGGCAGAGCTCCAGCTCTGCTCAGAGGCCCGATCTGGCAGAGTTGCTGGCGTGAGGCTGCTCTGCCCTGGGCGAGCCTTGCCCAGACTTGCCTCGCTGCTGGGCTTCCTGCCCGGGAAGGAGCAGGCTGCGCCAGACAGGCAGACGCTCCTGGCGCCTTCCTGGCCTCAGCTCCACTCCTGCCTTGCCTTTGCACCTAGTCCCCAGGCGTCCTTGCGGAGGGCTTAGGGGCCGGTGGGTTGCACGCTGCCAAGCCCTCCAGCCGTGAGAGCTCTGTCATAGGGAAGGGAATGGCAAGTGCAGGGCTCCTCCAGCGCTCGCTTGGCCGCCCAGACTCAGCACAGCACGGAGAGCCCCAGGCTTCCAGGGCCCCTGGCTGCGGTCTGCAGCCCCACACACCCGGAGGCTGACTCCGTGAGCGCCCAGAAGGTGCCTGACAGACGTCATTTCCCGAGTGCTCTCCCCACCAGCAGAGACGTGTGCAGGTGGTTGGGGCCTGCCCCTGCGTGTCTGGGCTGCCGCCCACAGCCTCCGCTCAGGGGAAGCAGCCCCTGTGCCAAGACCTGCAGGAGGCGCGGTGCGTCCCTGCCTGGAAGCCAAGTGCACAGTACGCTTGGAAGCGAGCCTCCTTGGGAAGAGTCGAGGGAGCCAAGCCGCGTGCAGGTGCAATCCCTGCTTGGGCCGAGCCCAGTGTGCCTCCAGGACGGCAGAGCTCCAGCTCTGCTCAGAGGCCGGATCTAGTCAAGTGCCTTGCGCGAGGCTGCTCTGCCCTGGGCGAGACTTGCCCAGGCTTGCCTCGCTGCTAGGCTTGCTGCCCAGGAAGGAGCAGGCTGTGCGATGCTGGGAGAGGCCACTGGCGCCTTCCTGGCCTCAGCTCCACTCCTGCCTTGCCTTTGCATCTAGGCCCCAGGCGTCCGTGGGGAAGGCTTAGGAGCCGGTGGCTTGCACACTGCCAAGCCCTCCAGCAGTGAGGCCTCTCTTAGAGGGGAGGGGAGGGCAAGTGCAGGGCTCCTCCAGCGGGTGCTTGGCCGCCCAGACTCAGCGCCGCACGGAGAGCACAAGGGTCCCAGGGCCCCTGGCTGTGGTCTGCAGCCCCACACACCCGGAGGCTGACTCCGTGGGCGCCCAGAAGGTGCCTGACAGACGTCATGTCCCTAGCGCTCTCCTCCCCAGCAGAGACGTGTGCAGGTGGTGGGGCCTGCCCCTGCGTGTCTGGGCTCCCGCCGGCAGCCCCAGCTCCAGGGAAGCAGCCCCTGAGCCAAGACCTGTAGGAGGCGCGGGGCGCCCCCGCCTGGAAGCCTAGTGCACAGCAGGCGGGAAGCGAGCCTCCTCGGGAGAAGAGGAGGCAGCCCAGCTGCGTGCGTCTGCACTCACTCCTTGGGCGGAGCCCAGTGAGCCTCCAGTACGGCAGAGCTCCAGCTCTGCTCAGAGGCCCGATCTGGCGGAGTTGCTGGCGTGAGGCTGCTCTGCCCTGGGCGAGCCTTGCCCAGACTTGCCTCGCTGCTGGGCTTCCTGCCCGGGAAGGAGCAGGCTGCGCCAGACAGGCAGACGCTCCTGGCGCCTTCCTGGCCTCAGCTCCACTCCTGCCTTGCCTTTGCACCTAGTCCCCAGGCGTCCTTGCGGAGGGCTTAGGGGCCGGTGGGTTGCACGCTGCCAAGCCCTCCAGCCGTGAGAGCTCTGTCATAGGGAAGGGAATGGCAAGTGCAGGGCTCCTCCAGCGGTCGCTTGGCCGCCCAGACTCAGCACAGCACGGAGAGCCCCAGGCTCCCAGGGCCCCTGGCTGCGGTCTGCAGCCCCACACACCCGGAGGCTGACTCCGTGAGCGCCCAGAAGGTGCCTGACAGACGTCATTTCCCGAGTGCTCTCCCCACCAGCAGAGACGTGTGCAGGTGGTTGGGGCCTGCCCCTGCGTGTCTGGGCTGCCGCCCACAGCCTCCGCTCAGGGGAAGCAGCCCCTGTGCCAAGACCTGCAGGAGGCGCGGGGCGTCCCTGCCTGGAAGCCAAGTGCACAGTACGCTTGGAAGCGAGCCTCCTTGGGAAGAGTCGAGGGAGCCAAGCCGCGTGCAGCTGCAATCCCTGCTTGGGCCGAGCCGAGTGTGCCTCCAGGACGGCAGAGCTCCAGCTCTGCTCAGAGGCCGGATCTAGTCAAGTGCCTTGCGCGAGGCTGCTCTGCCCTGGGCGAGACTTGCCCAGGCTTGCCTCGCTGCTAGGCTTGCTGCCCAGGAAGGAGCAGGCTGTGCGATGCTGGGAGAGGCCACTGGCGCCTTCCTGGCCTCAGCTCCACTCCTGCCTTGCCTTTGCATCTAGGCCCCAGCCGTCCGTGGGGAAGGCTTAGGAGCCGGTGGCTTGCACACTGCCAAGCCCTCCAGCAGTGAGGCCTCTCTTAGAGGGGAGGGGAGGGCAAGTGCAGGGCTCCTCCAGCGGGTGCTTGGCCGCCCACACTCAGCGCCGCACGGAGAGCACAAGGCTCCCAGGGCCCCTGGCTGTGGTCTGCAGCCCCACACACCCGGAGGCTGACTCCGTGGGCGCCCAGAAGGTGCCTGACAGACGTCATGTCCCTAGCGCTCTCCTCCCCAGCAGAGACGTGTGCAGGTGGTGGGGCCTGCCCCTGCGTGTCTGGGCTCCCGCCGGCAGCCCCAGCTCAAGGGAAGCAGCCCCTGAGCCAAGACCTGTAGGAGGCGCGGGGCGCCCCCGCCTGGAAGCCTAGTGCACAGCAGGCGGGAAGCGAGCCTCCTCGGGAGAAGAGGAGGCAGCCCAGCTGCGTGCGTCTGCACTCACTCCTTGGGCGGAGCCCAGTGAGCCTCCAGTACGGCAGAGCTCCAGCTCTGCTCAGAGGCCCGATCTGGCAGAGTTGCTGGCGTGAGGCTGCTCTGCCCTGGCGAGCCTTGCCCAGACTTGCCTCGCTGCTGGGCTTCCTGCCCGGGAAGGAGCAGGCTGCGCCAGACAGGCAGACGCTCCTGGCACCTTCCTGGCCTCAGCTCCACTCCTGCCTTGCCTTTGCACCTAGTCCCCAGGCGTCCTTGCGGAGGGCTTAGGGGCCGGTGGGTTGCACGCTGCCAAGCCCTCCAGCCGTGAGAGCTCTGTCATAGGGAAGGGAATGGCAAGTGCAGGGCTCCTCCAGCGGTCGCTTGGCCGCCCAGACTCAGCACAGCACGGAGAGCCCCAGGCTCCCAGGGCCCCTGGCTGCGGTCTGCAGCCCCACACACCCGGAGGCTGACTCCGTGAGCGCCCAGAAGGTGCCTGACAGACGTCATTCCCGAGTGCTCTCCCCACCAGCAGAGACGTGTGCAGGTGGTTGGGGCCTGCCCCTGCGTGTCTGGGCTGCCGCCCACAGCCTCCGCTCAGGGGAAGCAGCCCCTGTGCCAAGACCTGCAGGAGGCGCGGGGCGTCCCTGCCTGGAAGCCAAGTGCACAGTACGCTTGGAAGCGAGCCTCCTTGGGAAGAGTCGAGGGAGCCCAAGCCGCGTGCAGCTGCAATCCCTGCTTGGGCCGAGCCGAGTGTGCCTCCAGGACGGCAGAGCTCCAGCTCTGCTCAGAGGCCGGATCTAGTCAAGTGCCTTGCGCGAGGCTGCTCTGCCCTGGGCGAGACTTGCCCAGGCTTGCCTCGCTGCTAGGCTTGCTGCCAGGAAGGAGCAGGCTGTGCGATGCTGGGAGAGGCCACTGGCGCCTTCCTGGCCTCAGCTCCACTCCTGCCTTGCCTTTGCATCTAGGCCCCAGCCGTCCGTGGGGAAGGCTTAGGAGCCGGTGGCTTGCACACTGCCAAGCCCTCCAGCAGTGAGGCCTCTCTTAGAGGGGAGGGGAGGGCAAGTGCAGGGCTCCTCCAGCGGGTGCTTGGCCGCCCAGACTCAGCGCCGCACGGAGAGCACAAGGCTCCCAGGGCCCCTGGCTGTGGTCTGCAGCCCCACACACCCGGAGGCTGACTCCGTGGGCGCCCAGAAGGTGCCTGACAGACGTCATGTCCCTAGCGCTCTCCTCCCCAGCAGAGACGTGTGCAGGTGGTGGGGGCCTGCCCCTGCGTGTCTGGGCTCCCGCCGGCAGCCCCAGCTCCAGGGAAGCAGCCCCTGAGCCAAGACCTGTAGGAGGCGCGGGGCGCCCCCGCCTGGAAGCCTAGTGCACAGCAGGCGGGAAGCGAGCCTCCTCGGGAGAAGAGGAGGCAGCCCAGCTGCGTGCGTCTGCACTCACTCCTTGGGCGGAGCCCAGTGAGCCTCCAGTACGGCAGAGCTCCAGCTCTGCTCAGAGGCCCGATCTGGCGGAGTTGCTGGCGTGAGGCTGCTCTGCCCTGGGCGAGCCTTGCCCAGACTTGCCTCGCTGCTGGGCTTCCTGCCCGGGAAGGAGCAGGCTGCGCCAGACAGGCAGACGCTCCTGGCGCCTTCCTGGCCTCAGCTCCACTCCTGCCTTGCCTTTGCACCTAGTCCCCAGGCGTCCTTGCGGAGGGCTTAGGGGCCGGTGGGTTGCACGCTGCCAAGCCCTCCAGCCGTGAGAGCTCTGTCATAGGGAAGGGAATGGCAAGTGCAGGGCTCCTCCAGCGCTCGCTTGGCCGCCCAGACTCAGCACAGCACGGAGAGCCCCAGGCTCCCAGGGCCCCTGGCTGCGGTCTGCAGCCCCACACACCGGAGGCTGACTCGTGAGCGCCCAGAAGGTGCCTGACAGACGTCATTTCCCGAGTGCTCTCCCCACCAGCAGAGACGTGTGCAGGTGGTTGGGGCCTGCCCCTGCGTGTCTGGCTGCCGCCCACAGCCTCCGCTCAGGGGAAGCAGCCCCTGTGCCAAGACCTGCAGGAGGCGCGGGGCGTCCCTGCCTGGAAGCCAAGTGCACAGTACGCTTGGAAGCGAGCCTCCTTGGGAAGAGTCGAGGGAGCCAAGCCGCGTGCAGCTGCAATCCCTGCTTGGGCCGAGCCGAGTGTGCCTCCAGGACGGCAGAGCTCCAGCTCTGCTCAGAGGCCGGATCTAGTCAAGTGCCTTGCGCGAGGCTGCTCTGCCCTGGGCGAGACTTGCCAGGCTTGCCTCGCTGCTAGGCTTGCTGCCCAGGAAGGAGCAGGCTGTGCGATGCTGGGAGAGGCCACTGGCGCCTTCCTGGCCTCAGCTCCACTCCTGCCTTGCCTTTGCATCTAGGCCCCAGCCGTCCGTGGGGAAGGCTTAGGAGCCGGTGGCTTGCACACTGCCAAGCCCTCCAGCAGTGAGGCCTCTCTTAGAGGGGAGGGGAGGGCAAGTGCAGGGCTCCTCCAGCGGGTGCTTGGCCGCCCAGACTCAGCGCCGCACGGAGAGCACAAGGCTCCCAGGGCCCCTGGCTGTGGTCTGCAGCCCCACACACCCGGAGGCTGACTCCGTGGGCGCCCAGAAGGTGCCTGACAGACGTCATGTCCTAGCGCTCTCCTCCCAGCAGAGACGTGTGCAGGTGGTGGGGCCTGCCCCTGCGTGTCTGGGCTCCCCGCCGGCAGCCCCAGCTCAAGGGAAGCAGCCCCTGAGCCAAGACCTGTAGGAGGCGCGGGGCGCCCCCGCCTGGAAGCCTAGTGCACAGCAGGCGGGAAGCGAGCCTCCTCGGGAGAAGAGGAGGCAGCCCAGCTGCGTGCGTCTGCACTCACTCCTTGGCGGAGCCCAGTGAGCCTCCAGTACGGCAGAGCTCCAGCTCTGCTCTCTGCTCAGAGGCCCGATCTGGCAGAGTTGCTGGCGTGAGGCTGCTCTGCCCTGGGCGAGCCTTGCCCAGACTTGCCTCGCTGCTGGGCTTCCTGCCCGGGAAGGAGCAGGCTGCGCCAGACAGGCAGACGCTCCTGGCACCTTCCTGGCCTCAGCTCCACTCCTGCCTTGCCTTTGCACCTAGTCCCCAGGCGTCCTTGCGGAGGGCTTAGGGGCCGGTGGGTTGCACGCTGCCAAGCCCTCCAGCCGTGAGAGCTCTGTCATAGGGAAGGGAATGGCAAGTGCAGGGCTCCTCCAGCGCTCGCTTGGCCGCCCAGACTCAGCACAGCACGGAGAGCCCCAGGCTCCCAGGGCCCCTGGCTGCGGTCTGCAGCCCCACACACCCGGAGGCTGACTCCGTGAGCGCCCAGAAGGTGCCTGACAGACGTCATTTCCCGAGTGCTCTCCCCACCAGCAGAGACGTGTGCAGGTGGTTGGGGCCTGCCCCTGCGTGTCTGGGCTGCCGCCCACAGCCTCCGCTCAGGGGAAGCAGCCCCTGTGCCAAGACCTGCAGGAGGCGCGGGGCGTCCCTGCCTGGAAGCCAAGTGCACAGTACGCTTGGAAGCGAGCCTCCTTGGGAAGAGTCGAGGGAGCCAAGCCGCGTGCAGCTGCAATCCCTGCTTGGGCCGAGCCGAGTGTGCCTCCAGGACGGCAGAGCTCCAGCTCTGCTCAGAGGCCGGATCTAGTCAAGTGCCTTGCGCGAGGCTGCTCTGCCCTGGGCGAGACTTGCCCAGGCTTGCCTCGCTGCTAGGCTTGCTGCCCAGGAAGGAGCAGGCTGTGCGATGCTGGGAGAGGCCACTGGCGCCTTCCTGGCCTCAGCTCCACTCCTGCCTTGCCTTTGCATCTAGGCCCCAGCCGTCCGTGGGGAAGGCTTAGGAGCCGGTGGCTTGCACACTGCCAAGCCCTCCAGCAGTGAGGCCTCTCTTAGAGGGGAGGGGAGGGCAAGTGCAGGGCTCCTCCAGCGGGTGCTTGGCCGCCCAGACTCAGCGCCGCACGGAGAGCACAAGGCTCCCAGGGCCCCTGGCTGTGGTCTGCAGCCCCACACACCCGGAGGCTGACTCCGTGGGCGCCCAGAAGGTGCCTGACAGACGTCATGTCCCTAGCGCTCTCCTCCCCAGCAGAGACGTGTGCAGGTGGTGGGGCCTGCCCCTGCGTGTCTGGGCTCCCGCCGGCAGCCCCAGCTCCAGGGAAGCAGCCCCTGAGCCAAGACCTGTAGGAGGCGCGGGGCGCCCCCGCCTGGAAGCCTAGTGCACAGCAGGCGGGAAGCGAGCCTCCTCGGGAGAAGAGGAGGCAGCCCAGCTGCGTGCGTCTGCACTCACTCCTTGGGCGGAGCCCAGTGAGCCTCCAGTACGGCAGAGCTCCAGCTCTGCTCAGAGGCCCGATCTGGCGGAGTTGCTGGCGTGAGGCTGCTCTGCCCTGGGCGAGCCTTGCCCAGACTTGCCTCGCTGCTGGGCTTCCTGCCCGGGAAGGAGCAGGCTGCGCCAGACAGGCAGACGCTCCTGGCGCCTTCCTGGCCTCAGCTCCACTCCTGCCTTGCCTTTGCACCTAGTCCCCAGGCGTCCTTGCGGAGGGCTTAGGGGCCGGTGGGTTGCACGCTGCCAAGCCCTCCAGCCGTGAGAGCTCTGTCATAGGGAAGGGAATGGCAAGTGCAGGGCTCCTCCAGCGCTCGCTTGGCCGCCCAGACTCAGCACAGCACGGAGAGCCCCAGGCTCCCAGGGCCCCTGGCTGCGGTCTGCAGCCCCACACACCCGGAGGCTGACTCCGTGAGCGCCCAGAAGGTGCCTGACAGACGTCATTTCCCGAGTGCTCTCCCCACCAGCAGAGACGTGTGCAGGTGGTTGGGGCCTGCCCCTGCGTGTCTGGGCTGCCGCCCACAGCCTCCGCTCAGGGGAAGCAGCCCCTGTGCCAAGACCTGCAGGAGGCGCGGGGCGTCCCTGCCTGGAAGCCAAGTGCACAGTACGCTTGGAAGCGAGCCTCCTTGGGAAGAGTCGAGGGAGCCAAGCCGCGTGCAGCTGCAATCCCTGCTTGGGCCGAGCCGAGTGTGCCTCCAGGACGGCAGAGCTCCAGCTCTGCTCAGAGGCCGGATCTAGTCAAGTGCCTTGCGCGAGGCTGCTCTGCCCTGGGCGAGACTTGCCCAGGCTTGCCTCGCTGCTAGGCTTGCTGCCCAGGAAGGAGCAGGCTGTGCGATGCTGGGAGAGGCCACTGGCGCCTTCCTGGCCTCAGCTCCACTCCTGCCTTGCCTTTGCATCTAGGCCCCAGCCGTCCGTGGGGAAGGCTTAGGAGCCGGTGGCTTGCACACTGCCAAGCCCTCCAGCAGTGAGGCCTCTCTTAGAGGGGAGGGGAGGGCAAGTGCAGGGCTCCTCCAGCGGGTGCTTGGCCGCCCAGACTCAGCGCCGCACGGAGAGCACAAGGCTCCCAGGGCCCCTGGCTGTGGTCTGCAGCCCCACACACCCGGAGGCTGACTCCGTGGGCGCCCAGAAGGTGCCTGACAGACGTCATGTCCCTAGCGCTCTCCTCCCCAGCAGAGACGTGTGCAGGTGGTGGGGCCTGCCCCTGCGTGTCTGGGCTCCCGCCGGCAGCCCCAGCTCAAGGGAAGCAGCCCCTGAGCCAAGACCTGTAGGAGGCGCGGGGCGCCCCCGCCTGGAAGCCTAGTGCACAGCAGGCGGGAAGCGAGCCTCCTCGGGAGAAGAGGAGGCAGCCCAGCTGCGTGCGTCTGCACTCACTCCTTGGGCGGAGCCCAGTGAGCCTCCAGTACGGCAGAGCTCCAGCTCTGCTCAGAGGCCCGATCTGGCAGAGTTGCTGGCGTGAGGCTGCTCTGCCCTGGGCGAGCCTTGCCCAGACTTGCCTCGCTGCTGGGCTTCCTGCCCGGGAAGGAGCAGGCTGCGCCAGACAGGCAGACGCTCCTGGCACCTTCCTGGCCTCAGCTCCACTCCTGCCTTGCCTTTGCACCTAGTCCCCAGGCGTCCTTGCGGAGGGCTTAGGGGCCGGTGGGTTGCACGCTGCCAAGCCCTCCAGCCGTGAGAGCTCTGTCATAGGGAAGGGAATGGCAAGTGCAGGGCTCCTCCAGCGCTCGCTTGGCCGCCCAGACTCAGCACAGCACGGAGAGCCCCAGGCTCCCAGGGCCCCTGGCTGCGGTCTGCAGCCCCACACACCCGGAGGCTGACTCCGTGAGCGCCCAGAAGGTGCCTGACAGACGTCATTTCCCGAGTGCTCTCCCCACCAGCAGAGACGTGTGCAGGTGGTTGGGGCCTGCCCCTGCGTGTCTGGGCTGCCGCCCACAGCCTCCGCTCAGGGGAAGCAGCCCCTGTGCCAAGACCTGCAGGAGGCGCGGGGCGTCCCTGCCTGGAAGCCAAGTGCACAGTACGCTTGGAAGCGAGCCTCCTTGGGAAGAGTCGAGGGAGCCAAGCCGCGTGCAGCTGCAATCCCTGCTTGGGCCGAGCCGAGTGTGCCTCCAGGACGGCAGAGCTCCAGCTCTGCTCAGAGGCCGGATCTAGTCAAATGCCTTGCGCGAGGCTGCTCTGCACTGGGCGAGACTTGCCCAGGCTTGCCTCGCTGCTAGGCTTGCTGCCCAGGAAGGAGCAGACTGTGCGATGCTGGGAGAGGCCACTGGCGCCTTCCTGGCCTCAGCTTCACTCCTGCCTTGCCTTTGCATCTAGGCCCCAGCCGTCCGTGGGGAAGGCTTAGGAGCCGGTGGCTTGCACACTGCCAAGCCCTCCAGCAGTGAGGCCTCTCTTAGAGGGGAGGGGAGGGCAAGTGCAGGGCTCCTCCAGCGGGTGCTTGGCCGCCCAGACTCAGCGCCGCACGGAGAGCACAAGGCTCCCAGGGCCCCTGGCTGTGGTCTGCAGCCCCACACTCCCGGAGGCTGACTCCGTGGGCGCCCAGAAGGTGCCTGACAGACGTCATGTCCCTAGCGCTCTCCTCCCCAGCAGAGACGTGTGCAGGTGGTGGGGCCTGCCCCTGCGTGTCTGGGCTCCCGCCGGCAGCCCCAGCTCAAGGGAAGCAGCCCCTGAGCCAAGACCTGTAGGAGGCGCGGGGCGCCCCCGCCTGGAAGCCTAGTGCACAGCAGGCGGGAAGCGAGCCTCCTCGGGAGAAGAGGAGGCAGCCCAGCTGCGTGCGTCTGCACTCACTCCTTGGGCGGAGCCCAGTGAGCCTCCAGTACGGCAGAGCTCCAGCTCTGCTCAGAGGCCCGATCTGGCAGAGTTGCTGGCGTGAGGCTGCTCTGCCCTGGGCGAGCCTTGCCCAGACTTGCCTCGCTGCTGGGCTTCCTGCCCGGGAAGGAGCAGGCTGCGCCAGACAGGCAGACGCTCCTGGCGCCTTCCTGGCCTCAGCTCCACTCCTGCCTTGCCTTTGCACCTAGTCCGCAGGCGTCCTTGCGGAGGGCTTAGGGGCCGGTGGGTTGCACGCTGCCAAGCCCTCCAGCCGTGAGAGCTCTGTCATAGGGAAGGGAATGGCAAGTGCAGGGCTCCTCCAGCAGTCGCTTGGCCGCCCAGACTCAGCACAGCACGGAGAGCCCCAGGCTCCCAGGGCCCCTGGCTGGAGTCTGCAGCCCCACACACCCGGAGGCTGACTCCGTGAGCGCCCAGAAGGTGCCTGACAGACGTCATTTCCCGAGTGCTCTCCCCACCAGCAGAGACGTGTACAGGTGGTTTGGGCCTGCCCCTGCGTGTCTGGGCTGCCGCCCACAGCCTCCGCTCAGGGGAAGCAGCCCCTGTGCCAAGACCTGCAGGAGGCGCGGGGCGTCCCTGCCTGGAAGCCAAGTGCACAGTACGCTTGGAAGCGAGCCTCCTTGGGAAGAGTCGAGGGAGCCAAGCCGCGTGCAGCTGCAATCCCTGCTTGGGCCGAGCCGAGTGTGCCTCCAGGACGGCAGAGCTCCAGCTCTGCTCAGAGGCCGGATCTAGTCAAGTGCCTTGCGCGAGGCTGCTCTGCCCTGGGCGAGACTTGCCCAGGCTTGCCTCGCTGCTAGGCTTGCTGCCCAGGAAGGAGCAGGCTGTGCGATGCTGGGAGAGGCCACTGGCGCCTTCCTGGCCTCAGCTCCACTCCTGCCTTGCCTTTGCATCTAGGCCCCAGCCGTCCGTGGGGAAGGCTTAGGAGCCGGTGGCTTGCACACTGCCAAGCCCTCCAGCAGTGAGGCCTCTCTTAGAGGGGAGGGGAGGGCAAGTGCAGGGCTCCTCCAGCGGGTGCTTGGCCGCCCAGACTCAGCGCCGCACGGAGAGCACAAGGCTCCCAGGGCCCCTGGCTGTGGTCTGCAGCCCCACACACCCGGAGGCTGACTCCGTGGGCGCCCAGAAGGTGCCTGACAGACGTCATGTCCCTAGCGCTCTCCTCCCCAGCAGAGACGTGTGCAGGTGGTGGGGCCTGCCCCTGCGTGTCTGGGCTCCCGCCGGCAGCCCCAGCTCAAGGGAAGCAGCCCCTGAGCCAAGACCTGTAGGAGGCGCGGGGCGCCCCCGCCTGGAAGCCTAGTGCACAGCAGGCGGGAAGCGAGCCTCCTCGGGAGAAGAGGAGGCAGCCCAGCTGCGTGCGTCTGCACTCACTCCTTGGGCGGAGCCCAGTGAGCCTCCAGTACGGCAGAGCTCCAGCTCTGCTCAGAGGCCCGATCTGGCAGAGTTGCTGGCGTGAGGCTGCTCTGCCCTGGGCGAGCCTTGCCCAGACTTGCCTCGCTGCTGGGCTTCCTGCCCGGGAAGGAGCAGGCTGCGCCAGACAGGCAGACGCTCCTGGCGCCTTCCTGGCCTCAGCTCCACTCCTGCCTTGCCTTTGCACCTAGTCCCCAGGCGTCCTTGCGGAGGGCTTAGGGGCCGGTGGGTTGCACGCTGCCAAGCCCTCCAGCCGTGAGAGCTCTGTCATAGGGAAGGGAATGGCAAGTGCAGGGCTCCTCCAGCGCTCGCTTGGCCGCCCAGACTCAGCACAGCACGGAGAGCCCCAGGCTCCCAGGGCCCCTGGCTGCGGTCTGCAGCCCCACACACCCGGAGGCTGACTCCGTGAGTGCCCAGAAGGTGCCTGACAGACGTCATTTCCCGAGTGCTCTCCCCACCAGCAGAGACGTGTGCAGGTGGTTGGGGCCTGCCCCTGCGTGTCTGGGCTGCCGCCCACAGCCTCCGCTCAGGGGAAGCAGCCCCTGTGCCAAGACCTGCAGGAGGCGCGGGGCGTCCCTGCCTGGAAGCCAAGTGCACAGTACGCTTGGAAGCGAGCCTCCTTGGGAAGAGTCGAGGGAGCCAAGCCGCGTGCAGCTGCAATCCCTGCTTGGGCCGAGCCGAGTGTGCCTCCAGGACGGCAGAGCTCCAGCTCTGCTCAGAGGCCGGATCTAGTCAAGTGCCTTGCGCGAGGCTGCTCTGCCCTGGGCGAGACTTGCCCAGGCTTGCCTCGCTGCTAGGCTTGCTGCCCAGGAAGGAGCAGGCTGTGCGATGCTGGGAGAGGCCACTGGCGCCTTCCTGGCCTCAGCTCCACTCCTGCCTTGCCTTTGCATCTAGGCCCCAGCCGTCCGTGGGGAAGGCTTAGGAGCCGGTGGCTTGCACACTGCCAAGCCCTCCAGCAGTGAGGCCTCTCTTAGAGGGGAGGGGAGGGCAAGTGCAGGGCTCCTCCAGCGGGTGCTTGGCCGCCCAGACTCAGCGCCGCACGGAGAGCACAAGGCTCCCAGGGCCCCTGGCTGTGGTCTGCAGCCCCACACACCCGGAGGCTGACTCCGTGGGCGCCCAGAAGGTGCCTGACAGACGTCATGTCCCTAGCGCTCTCCTCCCCAGCAGAGACGTGTGCAGGTGGTGGGGCCTGCCCCTGCGTGTCTGGGCTCCCGCCGGCAGCCCCAGCTCCAGGGAAGCAGCCCCTGAGCCAAGACCTGTAGGAGGCGCGGGGCGCCCCCGCCTGGAAGCCTAGTGCACAGCAGGCGGGAAGCGAGCCTCCTCGGGAGAAGAGGAGGCAGCCCAGCTGCGTGCGTCTGCACTCACTCCTTGGGCGGAGCCCAGTGAGCCTCCAGTACGGCAGAGCTCCAGCTCTGCTCAGAGGCCCGATCTGGCGGAGTTGCTGGCGTGAGGCTGCTCTGCCCTGGGCGAGCCTTGCCCAGACTTGCCTCGCTGCTGGGCTTCCTGCCCGGGAAGGAGCAGGCTGCGCCAGACAGGCAGACGCTCCTGGCGCCTTCCTGGCCTCAGCTCCACTCCTGCCTTGCCTTTGCACCTAGTCCCCAGGCGTCCTTGCGGAGGGCTTAGGGGCCGGTGGGTTGCACGCTGCCAAGCCCTCCAGCCGTGAGAGCTCTGTCATAGGGAAGGGAATGGCAAGTGCAGGGCTCCTCCAGCGCTCGCTTGGCCGCCCAGACTCAGCACAGCACGGAGAGCCCCAGGCTCCCAGGGCCCCTGGCTGCGGTCTGCAGCCCCACACACCCGGAGGCTGACTCCGTGAGCGCCCAGAAGGTGCCTGACAGACGTCATTTCCCGAGTGCTCTCCCCACCAGCAGAGACGTGTGCAGGTGGTTGGGGCCTGCCCCTGCGTGTCTGGGCTGCCGCCCACAGCCTCCGCTCAGGGGAAGCAGCCCCTGTGCCAAGACCTGCAGGAGGCGCGGGGCGTCCCTGCCTGGAAGCCAAGTGCACAGTACGCTTGGAAGCGAGCCTCCTTGGGAAGAGTCGAGGGAGCCAAGCCGCGTGCAGCTGCAATCCCTGCTTGGGCCGAGCCGAGTGTGCCTCCAGGACGGCAGAGCTCCAGCTCTGCTCAGAGGCCGGATCTAGTCAAGTGCCTTGCGCGAGGCTGCTCTGCCCTGGGCGAGACTTGCCCAGGCTTGCCTCGCTGCTAGGCTTGCTGCCCAGGAAGGAGCAGGCTGTGCGATGCTGGGAGAGGCCACTGGCGCCTTCCTGGCCTCAGCTCCACTCCTGCCTTGCCTTTGCATCTAGGCCCCAGCCGTCCGTGGGGAAGGCTTAGGAGCCGGTGGCTTGCACACTGCCAAGCCCTCCAGCAGTGAGGCCTCTCTTAGAGGGGAGGGGAGGGCAAGTGCAGGGCTCCTCCAGCGGGTGCTTGGGCGCCCACACTCAGCGCCGCACGGAGAGCACAAGGCTCCCAGGGCCCCTGGCTGTGGTCTGCAGCCCCACACACCCGGAGGCTGACTCCGTGGGCGCCCAGAAGGTGCCTGACAGACGTCATGTCCCTAGCGCTCTCCTCCCCAGCAGAGACGTGTGCAGGTGGTGGGGCCTGCCCCTGCGTGTCTGGGCTCCCGCCGGCAGCCCCAGCTCAAGGGAAGCAGCCCCTGAGCCAAGACCTGTAGGAGGCGCGGGGCGCCCCCGCCTGGAAGCCTAGTGCACAGCAGGCGGGAAGCGAGCCTCCTCGGGAGAAGAGGAGGCAGCCCAGCTGCGTGCGTCTGCACTCACTCCTTGGGCGGAGCCCAGTGAGCCTCCAGTACGGCAGAGCTCCAGCTCTGCTCAGAGGCCCGATCTGGCGGAGTTGCTGGCGTGAGGCTGCTCTGCCCTGGGCGAGCCTTGCCCAGACTTGCCTCGCTGCTGGGCTTCCTGCCCGGGAAGGAGCAGGCTGCGCCAGACAGGCAGACGCTCCTGGCGCCTTCCTGGCCTCAGCTCCACTCCTGCCTTGCCTTTGCACCTAGTCCGCAGGCGTCCTTGCGGAGGGCTTAGGGGCCGGTGGGTTGCACGCTGCCAAGCCCTCCAGCCGTGAGAGCTCTGTCATAGGGAAGGGAATGGCAAGTGCAGGGCTCCTCCAGCGGTCGCTTGGCCGCCCAGACTCAGCACAGCACGGAGAGCCCCAGGCTCCCAGGGCCCCTGGCTGGAGTCTGCAGCCCCACACACCCGGAGGCTGACTCCGTGAGCGCCCAGAAGGTGCCTGACAGACGTCATTTCCCGAGTGCTCTCCCCACCAGCAGAGACGTGTACAGGTGGTTGGGGCCTGCCCCTGCGTGTCTGGGCTGCCGCCCACAGCCTCCGCTCAGGGGAAGCAGCCCCTGTGCCAAGACCTGCAGGAGGCGCGGGGCGTCCCTGCCTGGAAGCCAAGTGCACAGTACGCTTGGAAGCGAGCCTCCTTGGGAAGAGTCGAGGGAGCCAAGCCGCGTGCAGCTGCAATCCCTGCTTGGGCCGAGCCGAGTGTGCCTCCAGGACGGCAGAGCTCCAGCTCTGCTCAGAGGCCGGATCTAGTCAAGTGCCTTGCGCGAGGCTGCTCTGCCCTGGGCGAGACTTGCCCAGGCTTGCCTCGCTGCTAGGCTTGCTGCCCAGGAAGGAGCAGGCTGTGCGATGCTGGGAGAGGCCACTGGCGCCTTCCTGGCCTCAGCTCCACTCCTGCCTTGCCTTTGCATCTAGGCCCCAGCCGTCCGTGGGGAAGGCTTAGGAGCCGGTGGCTTGCACACTGCCAAGCCCTCCAGCAGTGAGGCCTCTCTTAGAGGGGAGGGGAGGGCAAGTGCAGGGCTCCTCCAGCGGGTGCTTGGCCGCCCAGACTCAGCGCCGCACGGAGAGCACAAGGCTCCCAGGGCCCCTGGCTGTGGTCTGCAGCCCCACACACCCGGAGGCTGACTCCGTGGGCGCCCAGAAGGTGCCTGACAGACGTCATGTCCCTAGCGCTCTCCTCCCCAGCAGAGACGTGTGCAGGTGGTGGGGCCTGCCCCTGCGTGTCTGGGCTCCCGCCGGCAGCCCCAGCTCCAGGGAAGCAGCCCCTGAGCCAAGACCTGTAGGAGGCGCGGGGCGCCCCCGCCTGGAAGCCTAGTGCACAGCAGGCGGGAAGCGAGCCTCCTCGGGAGAAGAGGAGGCAGCCCAGCTGCGTGCGTCTGCACTCACTCCTTGGGCGGAGCCCAGTGAGCCTCCAGTACGGCAGAGCTCCAGCTCTGCTCAGAGGCCCGATCTGGCGGAGTTGCTGGCGTGAGGCTGCTCTGCCCTGGGCGAGCCTTGCCCAGACTTGCCTCGCTGCTGGGCTTCCTGCCCGGGAAGGAGCAGGCTGCGCCAGACAGGCAGACGCTCCTGGCGCCTTCCTGGCCTCAGCTCCACTCCTGCCTTGCCTTTGCACCTAGTCCCCAGGCGTCCTTGCGGAGGGCTTAGGGGCCGGTGGGTTGCACGCTGCCAAGCCCTCCAGCCGTGAGAGCTCTGTCATAGGGAAGGGAATGGCAAGTGCAGGGCTCCTCCAGCGCTCGCTTGGCCGCCCAGACTCAGCACAGCACGGAGAGCCCCAGGCTCCCAGGGCCCCTGGCTGCGGTCTGCAGCCCCACACACCCGGAGGCTGACTCCGTGAGCGCCCAGAAGGTGCCTGACAGACGTCATTTCCCGAGTGCTCTCCCCACCAGCAGAGACGTGTGCAGGTGGTTGGGGCCTGCCCCTGCGTGTCTGGGCTGCCGCCCACAGCCTCCGCTCAGGGGAAGCAGCCCCTGTGCCAAGACCTGCAGGAGGCGCGGGGCGTCCCTGCCTGGAAGCCAAGTGCACAGTACGCTTGGAAGCGAGCCTCCTTGGGAAGAGTCGAGGGAGCCAAGCCGCGTGCAGCTGCAATCCCTGCTTGGGCCGAGCCGAGTGTGCCTCCAGGACGGCAGAGCTCCAGCTCTGCTCAGAGGCCGGATCTAGTCAAGTGCCTTGCACGAGGCTGCTCTGCCCTGGGCGAGACTTGCCCAGGCTTGCCTCGCTGCTAGGCTTGCTGCCCAGGAAGGAGCAGGCTGTGCGATGCTGGGAGAGGCCACTGGCGCCTTCCTGGCCTCAGCTCCACTCCTGCCTTGCCTTTGCATCTAGGCCCCAGCCGTCCGTGGGGAAGGCTTAGGAGCCGGTGGCTTGCACACTGCCAAGCCCTCCAGCAGTGAGGCCTCTCTTAGAGGGGAGGGGAGGGCAAGTGCAGGGCTCCTCCAGCGGGTGCTTGGCCGCCCAGACTCAGCGCCGCACGGAGAGCACAAGGCTCCCAGGGCCCCTGGCTGTGGTCTGCAGCCCCACACACCCGGAGGCTGACTCCGTGGGCGCCCAGAAGGTGCCTGACAGACGTCATGTCCCTAGCGCTCTCCTCCCCAGCAGAGACGTGTGCAGGTGGTGGGGCCTGCCCCTGCGTGTCTGGGCTCCCGCCGGCAGCCCCAGCTCAAGGGAAGCAGCCCCTGAGCCAAGACCTGTAGGAGGCGCGGGGCGCCCCCGCCTGGAAGCCTAGTGCACAGCAGGCGGGAAGCGAGCCTCCTCGGGAGAAGAGGAGGCAGCCCAGCTGCGTGCGTCTGCACTCACTCCTTGGGCGGAGCCCAGTGAGCCTCCAGTACGGCAGAGCTCCAGCTCTGCTCAGAGGCCCGATCTGGCGGAGTTGCTGGCGTGAGGCTGCTCTGCCCTGGGCGAGCCTTGCCCAGACTTGCCTCGCTGCTGGGCTTCCTGCCCGGGAAGGAGCAGGCTGCGCCAGACAGGCAGACGCTCCTGGCACCTTCCTGGCCTCAGCTCCACTCCTGCCTTGCCTTTGCACCTAGTCCCCAGGCGTCCTTGCGGAGGGCTTAGGGGCCGGTGGGTTGCACGCTGCCAAGCCCTCCAGCCGTGAGAGCTCTGTCATAGGGAAGGGAATGGCAAGTGCAGGGCTCCTCCAGCGCTCGCTTGGCCGCCCAGACTCAGCACAGCACGGAGAGCCCCAGGCTCCCAGGGCCCCTGGCTGCGGTCTGCAGCCCCACACACCCGGAGGCTGACTCCGTGAGCGCCCAGAAGGTGCCTGACAGACGTCATTTCCCGAGTGCTCTCCCCACCAGCAGAGACGTGTGCAGGTGGTTGGGGCCTGCCCCTGCGTGTCTGGGCTGCCGCCCACAGCCTCCGCTCAGGGGAAGCAGCCCCTGTGCCAAGACCTGCAGGAGGCGCGGGGCGTCCCTGCCTGGAAGCCAAGTGCACAGTACGCTTGGAAGCGAGCCTCCTTGGGAAGAGTCGAGGGAGCCAAGCCGCGTGCAGCTGCAATCCCTGCTTGGGCCGAGCCGAGTGTGCCTCCAGGACGGCAGAGCTCCAGCTCTGCTCAGAGGCCGGATCTAGTCAAATGCCTTGCGCGAGGCTGCTCTGCACTGGGCGAGACTTGCCCAGGCTTGCCTCGCTGCTAGGCTTGCTGCCCAGGAAGGAGCAGACTGTGCGATGCTGGGAGAGGCCACTGGCGCCTTCCTGGCCTCAGCTTCACTCCTGCCTTGCCTTTGCATCTAGGCCCCAGCCGTCCGTGGGGAAGGCTTAGGAGCCGGTGGCTTGCACACTGCCAAGCCCTCCAGCAGTGAGGCCTCTCTTAGAGGGGAGGGGAGGGCAAGTGCAGGGCTCCTCCAGCGGGTGCTTGGCCGCCCAGACTCAGCGCCGCACGGAGAGCACAAGGCTCCCAGGGCCCCTGGCTGTGGTCTGCAGCCCCACACTCCCGGAGGCTGACTCCGTGGGCGCCCAGAAGGTGCCTGACAGACGTCATGTCCCTAGCGCTCTCCTCCCCAGCAGAGACGTGTGCAGGTGGTGGGGCCTGCCCCTGCGTGTCTGGGCTCCCGCCGGCAGCCCCAGCTCAAGGGAAGCAGCCCCTGAGCCAAGACCTGTAGGAGGCGCGGGGCGCCCCCGCCTGGAAGCCTAGTGCACAGCAGGCGGGAAGCGAGCCTCCTCGGGAGAAGAGGAGGCATCCCAGCTGCGTGCGTCTGCACTCACTCCTTGGGCGGAGCCCAGTGAGCCTCCAGTACGGCAGAGCTCCAGCTCTGCTCAGAGGCCCGATCTGGCAGAGTTGCTGGCGTGAGGCTGCTCTGCCCTGGGCGAGCCTTGCCCAGACTTGCCTCGCTGCTGGGCTTCCTGCCCGGGAAGGAGCAGGCTGCGCCAGACAGGCAGACGCTCCTGGCGCCTTCCTGGCCTCAGCTCCACTCCTGCCTTGCCTTTGCACCTAGTCCGCAGGCGTCCTTGCGGAGGGCTTAGGGGCCGGTGGGTTGCACGCTGCCAAGCCCTCCAGCCGTGAGAGCTCTGTCATAGGGAAGGGAATGGCAAGTGCAGGGCTCCTCCAGCGGTCGCTTGGCCGCCCAGACTCAGCACAGCACGGAGAGCCCCAGGCTCCCAGGGCCCCTGGCTGGAGTCTGCAGCCCCACACACCCGGAGGCTGACTCCGTGAGCGCCCAGAAGGTGCCTGACAGACGTCATTTCCCGAGTGCTCTCCCCACCAGCAGAGACGTGTACAGGTGGTTTGGGCCTGCCCCTGCGTGTCTGGGCTGCCGCCCACAGCCTCCGCTCAGGGGAAGCAGCCCCTGTGCCAAGACCTGCAGGAGGCGCGGGGCGTCCCTGCCTGGAAGCCAAGTGCACAGTACGCTTGGAAGCGAGCCTCCTTGGGAATAGTCGAGGGAGCCAAGCCGCGTGCAGCTGCAATCCCTGCTTGGGCCGAGCCGAGTGTGCCTCCAGGACGGCAGAGCTCCAGCTCTGCTCAGAGGCCGGATCTAGTCAAGTGCCTTGCGCGAGGCTGCTCTGCCCTGGGCGAGACTTGCCCAGGCTTGCCTCGCTGCTAGGCTTGCTGCCCAGGAAGGAGCAGGCTGTGCGATGCTGGGAGAGGCCACTGGCGCCTTCCTGGCCTCAGCTCCACTCCTGCCTTGCCTTTGCATCTAGGCCCCAGCCGTCCGTGGGGAAGGCTTAGGAGCCGGTGGCTTGCACACTGCCAAGCCCTCCAGCAGTGAGGCCTCTCTTAGAGGGGAGGGGAGGGCAAGTGCAGGGCTCCTCCAGCGGGTGCTTGGCCGCCCAGACTCAGCGCCGCACGGAGAGCACAAGGCTCCCAGGGCCCCTGGCTGTGGTCTGCAGCCCCACACACCCGGAGGCTGACTCCGTGGGCGCCCAGAAGGTGCCTGACAGACGTCATGTCCCTAGCGCTCTCCTCCCCAGCAGAGACGTGTGCAGGTGGTGGGGCCTGCCCCTGCGTGTCTGGGCTCCCGCCGGCAGCCCCAGCTCAAGGGAAGCAGCCCCTGAGCCAAGACCTGTAGGAGGCGCGGGGCGCCCCCGCCTGGAAGCCTAGTGCACAGCAGGCGGGAAGCGAGCCTCCTCGGGAGAAGAGGAGGCAGCCCAGCTGCGTGCGTCTGCACTCACTCCTTGGGCGGAGCCCAGTGAGCCTCCAGTACGGCAGAGCTCCAGCTCTGCTCAGAGGCCCGATCTGGCGGAGTTGCTGGCGTGAGGCTGCTCTGCCCTGGGCGAGCCTTGCCCAGACTTGCCTCGCTGCTGGGCTTCCTGCCCGGGAAGGAGCAGGCTGCGCCAGACAGGCAGACGCTCCTGGCGCCTTCCTGGCCTCAGCTCCACTCCTGCCTTGCCTTTGCACCTAGTCCCCAGGCGTCCTTGCGGAGGGCTTAGGGGCCGGTGGGTTGCACGCTGCCAAGCCCTCCAGCCGTGAGAGCTCTGTCATAGGGAAGGGAATGGCAAGTGCAGGGCTCCTCCAGCGCTCGCTTGGCCGCCCAGACTCAGCACAGCACGGAGAGCCCCAGGCTCCCAGGGCCCCTGGCTGCGGTCTGCAGCCCCACACACCCGGAGGCTGACTCCGTGAGCGCCCAGAAGGTGCCTGACAGACGTCATTTCCCGAGTGCTCTCCCCACCAGCAGAGACGTGTGCAGGTGGTTGGGGCCTGCCCCTGCGTGTCTGGGCTGCCGCCCACAGCCTCCGCTCAGGGGAAGCAGCCCCTGTGCCAAGACCTGCAGGAGGCGCGGGGCGTCCCTGCCTGGAAGCCAAGTGCACAGTACGCTTGGAAGCGAGCCTCCTTGGGAAGAGTCGAGGGAGCCAAGCCGCGTGCAGCTGCAATCCCTGCTTGGGCCGAGCCGAGTGTGCCTCCAGGACGGCAGAGCTCCAGCTCTGCTCAGAGGCCGGATCTAGTCAAGTGCCTTGCGCGAGGCTGCTCTGCCCTGGGCGAGACTTGCCCAGGCTTGCCTCGCTGCTAGGCTTGCTGCCCAGGAAGGAGCAGGCTGTGCGATGCTGGGAGAGGCCACTGGCGCCTTCCTGGCCTCAGCTCCACTCCTGCCTTGCCTTTGCATCTAGGCCCCAGCCGTCCGTGGGGAAGGCTTAGGAGCCGGTGGCTTGCACACTGCCAAGCCCTCCAGCAGTGAGGCCTCTCTTAGAGGGGAGGGGAGGGCAAGTGCAGGGCTCCTCCAGCGGGTGCTTGGCCGCCCAGACTCAGCGCCGCACGGAGAGCACAAGGCTCCCAGGGCCCCTGGCTGTGGTCTGCAGCCCCACACACCCGGAGGCTGACTCCGTGGGCGCCCAGAAGGTGCCTGACAGACGTCATGTCCCTAGCGCTCTCCTCCCCAGCAGAGACGTGTGCAGGTGGTGGGGCCTGCCCCTGCGTGTCTGGGCTCCCGCCGGCAGCCCCAGCTCAAGGGAAGCAGCCCCTGAGCCAAGACCTGTAGGAGGCGCGGGGCGCCCCCGCCTGGAAGCCTAGTGCACAGCAGGCGGGAAGCGAGCCTCCTCGGGAGAAGAGGAGGCAGCCCAGCTGCGTGCGTCTGCACTCACTCCTTGGGCGGAGCCCAGTGAGCCTCCAGTACGGCAGAGCTCCAGCTCTGCTCAGAGGCCCGATCTGGCGGAGTTGCTGGCGTGAGGCTGCTCTGCCCTGGGCGAGCCTTGCCCAGACTTGCCTCGCTGCTGGGCTTCCTGCCCGGGAAGGAGCAGGCTGCGCCAGACAGGCAGACGCTCCTGGCACCTTCCTGGCCTCAGCTCCACTCCTGCCTTTCCTTTGCACCTAGTCCCCAGGCGTCCTTGCGGAGGGCTTAGGGGCCGGTGGGTTGCACGCTGCCAAGCCCTCCAGCCGTGAGAGCTCTGTCATAGGGAAGGGAATGGCAAGTGCAGGGCTCCTCCAGCGCTCGCTTGGCCGCCCAGACTCAGCACAGCACGGAGAGCCCCAGGCTCCCAGGGCCCCTGGCTGCGGTCTGCAGCCCCACACACCCGGAGGCTGACTCCGTGAGCGCCCAGAAGGTGCCTGACAGACGTCATTTCCCGAGTGCTCTCCCCACCAGCAGAGACGTGTGCAGGTGGTTGGGGCCTGCCCCTGCGTGTCTGGGCTGCCGCCCACAGCCTCCGCTCAGGGGAAGCAGCCCCTGTGCCAAGACCTGCAGGAGGCGCGGGGCGTCCCTGCCTGGAAGCCAAGTGCACAGTACGCTTGGAAGCGAGCCTCCTTGGGAAGAGTCGAGGGAGCCAAGCCGCGTGCAGCTGCAATCCCTGCTTGGGCCGAGCCGAGTGTGCCTCCAGGACGGCAGAGCTCCAGCTCTGCTCAGAGGCCGGATCTAGTCAAATGCCTTGCGCGAGGCTGCTCTGCACTGGGCGAGACTTGCCCAGGCTTGCCTCGCTGCTAGGCTTGCTGCCCAGGAAGGAGCAGACTGTGCGATGCTGGGAGAGGCCACTGGCGCCTTCCTGGCCTCAGCTTCACTCCTGCCTTGCCTTTGCATCTAGGCCCCAGCCGTCCGTGGGGAAGGCTTAGGAGCCGGTGGCTTGCACACTGCCAAGCCCTCCAGCAGTGAGGCCTCTCTTAGAGGGGAGGGGAGGGCAAGTGCAGGGCTCCTCCAGCGGGTGCTTGGCCGCCCAGACTCAGCGCCGCACGGAGAGCACAAGGCTCCCAGGGCCCCTGGCTGTGGTCTGCAGCCCCACACTCCCGGAGGCTGACTCCGTGGGCGCCCAGAAGGTGCCTGACAGACGTCATGTCCCTAGCGCTCTCCTCCCCAGCAGAGACGTGTGCAGGTGGTGGGGCCTGCCCCTGCGTGTCTGGGCTCCCGCCGGCAGCCCCAGCTCAAGGGAAGCAGCCCCTGAGCCAAGACCTGTAGGAGGCGCGGGGCGCCCCCGCCTGGAAGCCTAGTGCACAGCAGGCGGGAAGCGAGCCTCCTCGGGAGAAGAGGAGGCAGCCCAGCTGCGTGCGTCTGCACTCACTCCTTGGGCGGAGCCCAGTGAGCCTCCAGTACGGCAGAGCTCCAGCTCTGCTCAGAGGCCCGATCTGGCGGAGTTGCTGGCGTGAGGCTGCTCTGCCCTGGGCGAGCCTTGCCCAGACTTGCCTCGCTGCTGGGCTTCCTGCCCGGGAAGGAGCAGGCTGCGCCAGACAGGCAGACGCTCCTGGCGCCTTCCTGGCCTCAGCTCCACTCCTGCCTTGCCTTTGCACCTAGTCCCCAGGCGTCCTTGCGGAGGGCTTAGGGGCCGGTGCGTTGCACGCTGCCAAGCCCTCCAGCCGTGAGAGCTCTGTCATAGGGAAGGGAATGGCAAGTGCAGGGCTCCTCCAGCGCTCGCTTGGCCGCCCAGACTCAGCACAGCACGGAGAGCCCCAGGCTCCCAGGGCCCCTGGCTGCGGTCTGCAGCCCCACACACCCGGAGGCTGACTCCGTGAGCGCCCAGAAGGTGCCTGACAGACGTCATTTCCCGAGTGCTCTCCCCACCAGCAGAGACGTGTGCAGGTGGTTGGGGCCTGCCCCTGCGTGTCTGGGCTGCCGCCCACAGCCTCCGCTCAGGGGAAGCAGCCCCTGTGCCAAGACCTGCAGGAGGCGCGGGGCGTCCCTGCCTGGAAGCCAAGTGCACAGTACGCTTGGAAGCGAGCCGCCTTGGGAAGAGTCGAGGGAGCCAAGCCGCGTGCAGCTGCAATCCCTGCTTGGGCCGAGCCGAGTGTGCCTCCAGGACGGCAGAGCTCCAGCTCTGCTCAGAGGCCGGATCTAGTCAAGTGCCTTGCGCGAGGCTGCTCTGCCCTGGGCGAGACTTGCCCAGGCTTGCCTCGCTGCTAGGCTTGCTGCCCAGGAAGGAGCAGGCTGTGCGATGCTGGGAGAGGCCACTGGCGCCTTCCTGGCCTCAGCTCCACTCCTGCCTTGCCTTTGCATCTAGGCCCCAGCCGTCCGTGGGGAAGGCTTAGGACCCGGTGGCTTGCACACTGCCAAGCCCTCCAGCAGTGAGGCCTCTCTTAGAGGGGAGGGGAGGGCAAGTGCAGGGCTCCTCCAGCGGGTGCTTGGCCGCCCAGACTCAGCGCCGCACGGAGAGCACAAGGCTCCCAGGGCCCCTGGCTGTGGTCTGCAGCCCCACACACCCGGAGGCTGACTCCGTGGGCGCCCAGAAGGTGCCTGACAGACGTCATGTCCCTAGCGCTCTCCTCCCCAGCAGAGACGTGTGCAGGTGGTGGGGCCTGCCCCTGCGTGTCTGGGCTCCCGCCGGCAGCCCCAGCTCAAGGGAAGCAGCCCCTGAGCCAAGACCTGTAGGAGGCGCGGGGCGCCCCCGCCTGGAAGCCTAGTGCACAGCAGGCGGGAAGCGAGCCTCCTCGGGAGAAGAGGAGGCAGCCCAGCTGCGTGCGTCTGCACTCACTCCTTGGGCGGAGGCCAGTGAGCCTCCAGTACGGCAGAGCTCCAGCTCTGCTCAGAGGCCCGATCTGGCAGAGTTGCTGGCGTGAGGCTGCTCTGCCCTGGGCGAGCCTTGCCCAGACTTGCCTCGCTGCTGGGCTTCCTGCCCGGGAAGGAGCAGGCTGCGCCAGACAGGCAGACGCTCCTGGCGCCTTCCTGGCCTCAGCTCCACTCCTGCCTTGCCTTTGCACCTAGTCCCCAGGCGTCCTTGCGGAGGGCTTAGGGGCCGGTGGGTTGCACGCTTCCAAGCCCTCCAGCCGTGAGAGCTCTGTCATAGGGAAGGGAATGGCAAGTGCAGGGCTCCTCCAGCGCTCGCTTGGCCGCCCAGACTCAGCACAGCACGGAGAGCCCCAGGCTCCCAGGGCCCCTGGCTGCGGTCTGCAGCCCCACACACCCGGAGGCTGACTCCGTGAGCGCCCAGAAGGTGCCTGACAGACGTCATTTCCCGAGTGCTCTCCCCACCAGCAGAGACGTGTGCATGTGGTTGGGGCCTGCCCCTGCGTGTCTGGGCTGCCGCCCACAGCCTCCGCTCAGGGGAAGCAGCCCCTGTGCCAAGACCTGCAGGAGGCGCGGGGCGTCCCTGCCTGGAAGCCAAGTGCACAGTACGCTTGGAAGCGAGCCTCCTTGGGAAGAGTCGAGGGAGCCAAGCCGCGTGCAGCTGCAATCCCTGCTTGGGCCGAGCCGAGTGTGCCTCCAGGACGGCAGAGCTCCAGCTCTGCTCAGAGGCCGGATCTAGTCAAGTGCCTTGCACGAGGCTGCTCTGCCCTGGGCGAGACTTGCCCAGGCTTGCCTCGCTGCTAGGCTTGCTGCCCAGGAAGGAGCAGGCTGTGCGATGCTGGGAGAGGCCACTGGCGCCTTCCTGGCCTCAGCTCCACTCCTGCCTTGCCTTTGCATCTAGGCCCCAGCCTTCCGTGGGGAAGGCTTAGGAGCCGGTGGCTTGCACACTGCCAAGCCCTCCAGCAGTGAGGCCTCTCTTAGAGGGGAGGGGAGGGCAAGTGCAGGGCTCCTCCAGCGGTTGCTTGGCCGCCCACACTCAGCGCCGCACGGAGAGCACAAGGCTCCCAGGGCCCCTGGCTGTGGTCTGCAGCCCCACACACCCGGAGGCTGACTCCGTGGGCGCCCAGAAGGTGCCTGACAGACGTCATGTCCCTAGCGCTCTCCTCCCCAGCAGAGACGTGTGCAGGTGGTGGGGCCTGCCCCTGCGTGTCTGGGCTCCCGCCGGCAGCCCCAGCTCAAGGGAAGCAGCCCCTGAGCCAAGACCTGGAGGAGGCGCGGGGCGCCCCCGCCTGGAAGCCTAGTGCACAGCAGGCGGGAAGCGAGCCTCCTCGGGAGAAGAGGAGGCAGCCCAGCTGCGTGCGTCTGCACTCACTCCTTGGGCGGAGCCCAGTGAGCCTCCAGTACGGCAGAGCTCCAGCTCTGCTCAGAGGCCCGATCTGGCAGAGTTGCTGGCGTGAGGCTGCTCTGCCCTGGGCGAGCCTTGCCCAGACTTGCCTCGCTGCTGGGCTTCCTGCCCGGGAAGGAGCAGGCTGCGCCAGACAGGCAGACGCTCCTGGCGCCTTCCTGGCCTCAGCTCCACTCCTGCCTTGCCTTTGCACCTAGTCCCCAGGCGTCCTTGCGGAGGGCTTAGGGGCCGGTGGGTTGCACGCTGCCAAGCCCTCCAGCCGTGAGAGCTCTGTCATAGGGAAGGGAATGGCAAGTGCAGGGCTCCTCCAGCGCTCGCTTGGCCGCCCAGACTCAGCACAGCACGGAGAGCCCCAGGCTCCCAGGGCCCCTGGCTGCGGTCTGCAGCCCCACACACCCGGAGGCTGACTCCGTGAGCGCCCAGAAGGTGCCTGACAGACGTCATTTCCCGAGTGCTCTCCCCACCAGCAGAGACGTGTGCAGGTGGTTGGGGCCTGCCCCTGCGTGTCTGGGCTGCCGCCCACAGCCTCCGCTCAGGGGAAGCAGCCCCTGTGCCAAGACCTGCAGGAGGCGCGGGGCGTCCCTGCCTGGAAGCCAAGTGCACAGTACGCTTGGAAGCGAGCCTCCTTGGGAAGAGTCGAGGGAGCCAAGCCGCGTGCAGCTGCAATCCCTGCTTGGGCCGAGCCGAGTGTGCCTCCAGGACGGCAGAGCTCCAGCTCTGCTCAGAGGCCGGATCTAGTCAAGTGCCTTGCGCGAGGCTGCTCTGCCCTGGGCGAGACTTGCCCAGGCTTGCCTCGCTGCTAGGCTTGCTGCCCAGGAAGGAGCAGGCTGTGCGATGCTGGGAGAGGCCACTGGCGCCTTCCTGGCCTCAGCTCCACTCCTGCCTTGCCTTTGCATCTAGGCCCCAGCCGTCCGTGGGGAAGGCTTAGGAGCCGGTGGCTTGAACATGCCAAGCCCTCCAGCAGTGAGGCCTCTCTTAGAGGGGAGGGGAGGGCAAGTGCAGGGCTCCTCCAGCGGGTGCTTGGCCGCCCACACTCAGCGCCGCACGGAGAGCACAAGGCTCCCAGGGCCCCTGGCTGTGGTCTGCAGCCCCACACACCCGGAGGCTGACTCCGTGGGCGCCCAGAAGGTGCCTGACAGACGTCATGTCCCTAGCGCTCTCCTCCCCAGCAGAGACGTGTGCAGGTGGTGGGGCCTGCCCCTGCGTGTCTGGGCTCCCGCCGGCAGCCCCAGCTCCAGGGAAGCAGCCCCTGAGCCAAGACCTGGAGGAGGCGCGGGGCGCCCCCGCCTGGAAGCCTAGTGCACAGCATGCGGGAAGCGAGCCTCCTCGGGAGAAGAGGAGGCAGCCCAGCTGCGTGCGTCTGCACTCACTCCTTGGGCGGAGCCCAGTGAGCCTCCAGTACGGCAGAGCTCCAGCTCTGCTCAGGGGCCCGATCTGGCAGAGTTGCTGGCGTGAGGCTGCTCTGCCCTGGGCGAGCCTAGCCCAGACTTGCCTCGCTGCTAGGCTTCCTGCCCGGGAAGGAGCAGGCTGCGCCAGACAGGCAGACGCTCCTGGCGCCTTCCTGGCCTCAGCTCCACTCCTGCCCTGCCTTTGCACCTAGTCCCCAGGCGTCCTTGCGGAGGGCTTAGGGGCCGGTGGGGTGCACGCTGCCAAGCCCTCCAGCCGTGAGAGCTCTGTCATAGGGTAGGGAATGGCAAGTGCAGGGCTCCTCCAGCGGTCGCTTGGCCGCCCAGACTCAGCACAGCACGGAGAGCACCAGGCTTCCCAGGGCCCCTGGCTGTGGTCTGCAGCCCCACACACCCGGAGGCTGACTCCGTGAGCGCCCAGAAGGTGCCTGACAGACGTCATTTCCCTAGTGCTCTCCCCACCAGCAGAGACGTGTGCAGGTGGTTGGGGCCTGCCCCTGCGTGTCTGGGCTGCCGCCCACAGCCTCCGCTCAGGGGAAGCAGCCCCTGTGCCAAGACCTGCAGGAGGCGCGGGGCGTCCCTGCCTGGAAGCCAAGTGCACAGTCCGCTTGGAAGCGAGCCTCCTTGGGAAGAGTCGAGGGAGCCAAGCCGCGTGCAGCTGCAATCCCTGCTTGGGCCGAGCCGAGTGTGCCTCCAGGACGGCAGAGCTCCAGCTCTGCGCAGAGGCCGGATCTAGTCAAGTGCCTTGCGCGAGGCTGCTCTGCCCTGGGCGAGACTTGCCCAGGCTTGCCTCGCTGCTAGGCTTGCTGCCCGGGAAGGAGCAGGCTGTGCGATGCTGGGAGAGGCCACTGGCGCCTTCCTGGCCTCAGCTCCACTCCTGCCTTGCCTTTGCATCTAGGCCCCGGGCGTCCTTGGGGAAGGCTTAGGAGCCGGTGGCTTGCACACTGCCAAGCCCTCCAGCAGTGAGGCCTCTCGTAGAGGGGAGGGGAGGGCAAGTGCAGGGCTCCTCCAGCGGTTGCTTGGCCGCCCAGACTCAGCGCCGCACGGAGAGCACAAGGCTCCCAGGTCCCCTGGCTGTGGTCTGCAGCCCCACACTCCCGGAGGCTGACTCCGTGGGCGCCCAGAAGGTGCCTGACAGACGTCATGTCCCTAGCGCTCTGCTCCCCAGCAGAGACGTGTGCAGGTGGTGGGGCCTGCCCCTGCGTGTCTGGGCTCCCGCCGGCAGCCCCAGCTCCAGGGAAGCAGCCCCTGAGCCAAGACCTGGAGGAGGCGCGGGGCGCCCCCGCCTGGAAGCCTAGTGCACAGCATGCGGGAAGCGAGCCTCCTCGGGAGAAGAGGAGGCAGCCCAGCTGCGTGCGTCTGCACTCACTCCTTGGGCGGAGCCCAGTGAGCCTCCAGTACGGCAGAGCTCCAGCTCTGCTCAGGGGCCCGATCTGGCAGAGTTGCTGGCGTGAGGCTGCTCTGCCCTGGGCGAGCCTAGCCCAGACTTGCCTCGCTGCTAGGCTTCCTGCCCGGGAAGGAGCAGGCTGCGCCAGACAGGCAGACGCTCCTGGCGCCTTCCTGGCCTCAGCTCCACTCCTGCCCTGCCTTTGCACCTAGTCCCCAGGCGTCCTTGCGGAGGGCTTAGGGGCCGGTGGGGTGCACGCTGCCAAGCCCTCCAGCCGTGAGAGCTCTGTCATAGGGTAGGGAATGGCAAGTGCAGGGCTCCTCCAGCGGTCGCTTGGCCGCCCAGACTCAGCACAGCACGGAGAGCACCAGGCTTCCCAGGGCCCCTGGCTGTGGTCTGCAGCCCCACACACCCGGAGGCTGACTCCGTGAGCGCCCAGAAGGTGCCTGACAGACGTCATTTCCCTAGTGCTCTCCCCACCAGCAGAGACGTGTGCAGGTGGTTGGGGCCTGCCCCTGCGTGTCTGGGCTGCCGCCCACAGCCTCCGCTCAGGGGAAGCAGCCCCTGTGCCAAGACCTGCAGGAGGCGCGGGGCGTCCCTGCCTGGAAGCCAAGTGCACAGTCTGCTTGGAAGCGAGCCTCCTTGGGAAGAGTCGAGGGAGCCAAGCCGCGTGCAGCTGCAATCCCTGCTTGGGCCGAGCCGAGTGTGCCTCCAGGACGGCAGAGCTCGAGCTCTGCTCAGAGGCCGGATCTAGTCAAGTGCCTTGCGCGAGGCTGCTCTGCCCTGGGCGAGACTTGCCCAGGCTTGCCTCGCTGCTAGGCTTGCTGCCCAGGAAGGAGCAGGCTGTGCGATGCTGGGAGAGGCCACTGGCGCCTTCCTGGCCTCAGCTCCACTCCTGCCTTGCCTTTGCATCTAGGCCCCGGGCGTCCTTGGGGAAGGCTTAGGAGCCGGTGGCTTGCACACTGCCAAGCCCTCCAGCAGTGAGGCCTCTCGTAGAGGGGGAGGGGAGGGGCAAGTGCAGGGCTCCCTCCAGCGGTTGCTTGGCCGCCCAGACTCAGCGCCTGCACGGAGAGCACAAGGCTCCCAGGTCCCCTGGCTGTGGTCTGCAGCCCCCACACTCCCGGAGGCTGACTCCGTGGGCGCCCAGAAGGTGCCTGACAGACGTCATGTCCCTAGCGCTCTGCTCCCCAGCAGAGACGTGTGCAGGTGGTGGGGCCTGCCCCTGCGTGTCTGGGCTCCCCGCCGGCAGCCCCAGCTCCAGGGAAGCAGCCCCTGAGGCAAGACCTGGAGGAGGCGCGGGGCGCCCCCGCCTGGAAGCCTAGTGCAC